>NC_041380.1:155289701-155299995 GCF_002162155.2 Triticum dicoccoides
TCCCTTGCGGCTGCTGCCGATGCCGGAGAAGAAACCCATGCTGGCGGTGGCTAGAGTTGTCACCGGTGTGGGGGCAGGATGGCCAGATGGGGATGTGGGGCGAGTGGTAAGTGGATGAGGACGGCCCCGCCGCACGCCCGGCTTAAAAAAGGACGACTGCCGTCGTTGACGCATGGGACCAAGGTGGGCGGTCGTCATAAATTATGTTGACCGTGGCGGTTGGGTGGCCGCCAGGTGGGGACGCGGCGGACGGCGAGGAGACGCGCGGCGCGTCCGCTTCGCGTCCGCGCCGACGCATTCCAGGCGCAATTTTGGGCCGGAAATGGGCGGCGCGGACGCCGAACGGATACGATTTGAGTTTTGGTTGGCGCGTTGGGCCGCTATTTTTGTCCGCGCCAACTAGTGACGGAGCCAGAAACTAAATATAGAATGGACCAAGACATGTTATATAATGTTTAAGGGGGTCAAATCACCTAAACCTAGCTAATTTTGTCTGACAAATGAAAGATTAAAAATAGATATAGATACATTTGTGAGAGCATTGGGAGGCCTTGGCCCCTACCAGTACCCCACCTCCGCCACTGGCGCCGAGCCACATGGACGCGGGCGGACGAAATGGATCATCCCATTGGAGTTGCTCTAAAGTGAGCTTCGACAGTGATGTGTGTGCCCACACTAATTCGACGTGGCCACAAACTGGTCACTTTAAATCTGGCACATATGCCCAAGTTGCTCGTGCTCTCGCAAGTTTACATTTCTTTTTCTTCCCTTTGTTTTTTTATTTGAGTTGCAAGTTCAATTGTTAGTGGGGTGGCCTGCCCCGACCAGGCTGATCGTTCCAGGTTCCCGCCCGCTTGAGTTTGTTCAATAGCTAAAAGAATTAGGACTTACTATAAATCAAACATCAGATTTTTTTTAGTATATGGCAAATTATGTTGCTGTATAAAATGATATTTTTTAACAAGCATAACAAATTTGGCAAAACCTTTAGCGAGCATGGCAAATCTATGTCATGTTTTCGCTACAATTTTGCAATGTTTGCTAAAGGAAATTGGCATTATCGTGACAACATAATTTGATGGTAAAAAATATGACGTCAAATATAACATTACCAAAGAACTTAGGCCTCCAGAATGCATGCCCTCCTCTCTGCAAAGCCAATGAAGTCGCCGAGCAAAGATCTAGAGGCACTGCAATAGTTGGATCTATAAGGCTCCTATATTGAGTGGGGAGGCGGCGCCAACTGCTCCGTCTCCGACGGGAGTGCGGTGGGTCGGTGGCAGCCAAGCGCGGTGGTGGCGAGGTTGCTGGTGGCATGGCGGCGGGCAGGCCCAATCTAGGCCCAGATGGGTTGCACGGGTTGCGCCACGCAAGTACATTACGCGACGGCAGCACACATGCACATTTGGGTGTTTCTGGCTTACACGCGATGCGAGGTCACCATGGCAGCAGCCCCGGACTTCGTGGCGATGATCTCTCCTTCCGATGGTGGTCGGGCGACCGATGGTCGGTAGTGGCAGATCTTGGGATCCCATGCCAAGCACTGGTGTTGGCATGATGGTTGTGCGGAGCCGATCCACGAAACTTGGTGCCGATCCAGCTGGCTGCGAGTTGGGGACAGGTGGCTGTCGGTGAACATCGAGCTCTAACTTCACACTAGTGCAGGAATGCCTAGCAGTGGCGGGCTCCTAAAGCCCAGTAGTGGCGAGCGAGCCTCCTCTTCCTCCTCCTCCTCTTCTTCTTCTTCTTCTTCTTCTTCTTCCTCCTCCTCTTCCTCCTCTTCCTCTTCCTCCTCTTCTTCTTCTTCTTCCTCTTCTTCTTCTTCTTCTTCTTCTTCTTCTTCTTCTTCCTCTTCCTCTTCCTCTTCTTCTTCCTCTTCGTCTTCTTCTTCTTCTTCTTCTTCTTCTTCTTCTTCTTCTTCTTCTTCTTCTTCTTCTTCTTCTTCTTCTTCTTCTTCTTCTTCTTCGGGGGCGATGGGGCATCGGGGGCGCCAGAGAGAGAGAGACAGGTAAGGGCGGGGGCAAAGCTTATCCCAGATTGGCTACTTCCCTTCATAACCACAGGTGCCTAGATTGTGGTTCCCTGCCATTTGGCTTCGGAGCTTCGCAAACTTCTGTTTGTCTTGTTTGTGTGCATCTGAGTCTCGGTAATCAAGGAACTCCTTCCATTCCTCATAGGTAGTACTAGGATATAGCTTTTTGATATCCTTTAAATCATATCCGTCGTCCAATAGCTTGTTTGCACGGTATCTATTACTACTCAAGGCTTTAGTGAACACTCACATGGCATGGATTTCTACAAGTGCATTGTCTCGGTCATTGAACTTGTAAATATCTTTCATCTTTCCTAACAGGAGGTTTCACCATTACTTGTTTTTAGGGCCCCTTATGTTGGGGAACATAGTAATTTCAAAAAAAATTCCTACGCACACGCAAGATCATGGTGATGCATAGCAACGAGAGAGGAGAGTGTTGTCTACGTACCCTCGTAGATCGGAAGCGGAAGCGTTAGCACAACGCGGTTGATGTAGTCGTACGTCTTCACGGCCCGACCGATCAAGCACCGAAACTACGACACCTCCGAGTTCTAGCACACGTTTAGCTCGATGACGATCCCCGGACTCCGATCCAGCAAAGTGTCGGGGATGAGTTCGGTCAGCACGCCGGCGTGGTGACGATCTTGATGTTTTACCGTCGCAGGGCTTCACCTAAGCACCACTACAATATTATCGGGGACTATGGTGGAGGGGGGCACCGCACACAGCTAAGAGATCAATGATCAACTGTTGTGTCTATGGGGTGCCCCCCTGCCCCCGTATATAAAGGAGTGGAGGAGGGGGTCAGCCAAGGAGGGTGGCGCGTCCTAGGGGGGAGTCCACTCCCACAGGGAGTAGGACTCCCCTTTTTCCTATTAGGAGTAGGAGAGGGAAGGAAGAGGAAGGAGGGAGGAAGGAAAGGGGGACCGGCCCCCTTCCCAATTCGAATTGGGCTTGGGGGGCGCCCCCTCCCTTGCTCCTTTCCCCTCCTTTCCACTAAGGCCCAATAAGGCCCATATACCTCCCGGGGGGTTCCGATAACCTCCCGGTGATCCGGTATTGTCCCAATCTCACCTGGAACCTTTCCGGTATCCAAATATAGTCGTCCTATATATCGATCTTTATGTCTCGACCATTTCGAGACTCCTCGTCAAGTCCGTGATCACATCCGGGACTCCGAACAACCTTCGATACATCAAAATATATAAACTCATAATGAAACTGTCATCATAACATTAAGGGTGCGGACCCTACGGGTTCGAGAACAATGTAGACATGACCGAGACACATCTCCGGTCAATAACCAATAGCGGAACATGGATGCTCATATTGGCTCCTACATATTCTACGAAGATCGTTATCGGTCAGACCGCATAACAACATACGTTTGTTACCTTTGTCATCGGTATGTTACTTTCCCGAGATTCGATCGTCGGTATCTCAATACCTAGTTCAATATCATTACCGGCAAGTCTCTTTACTCATTCTATAATACATCATCTTGCAACTAACTTATTAGTTGCATTGCTTGCAAGGCTTAAGTGATGTGCATTACCGAGAGGGCCCGGAGATACCTCTCCGACAGTCGGAGTGATGAATCCTAATCTCGAAATACACCAACCCAACATGTACCTTTGGAGACACTTGTAGAGTACCTTTATAATCACCCAGTTGCGTTGTGACGTTTGGTAGCACACAAAGTGTTCCTCCGGTAAACGGGAGTTGCATAATCTCATAGTCATAGGAACATGTATAAGTCATGAAGAAAGCAATAGCAACATACTAAACGATCGGGTGCTAAGCTAATGGAATGGGTCATGTCAATCACATCATTCTCCTAATGATGTGATCTCGTTAATCAAATGAAAACTCATGTCTATGGTTAGGAAACATAACCATCTTCGATTAACGACCTAGTCAAGTAGAGGCATACTAGTGACACTTTGTTTGTTTATGCATTCACACAAGTATTATGTTTCCGGTTAATACAATTCTAGCATGAATAATAAACATTTATCATGATATAAGGAAATAAATAATAACTTTATTATTGCCTCTAGGGCATATTTCCTCTAGTCTCCCACTTGCACTAGAGTCAATAATCTAGATTACACAGTAATGATTCTAACACCCATGGAGCCTTGGTGCTGATCATGTTTTGCTCGTGGAAGAGGCTTAGTCAATGGGTCTGCTACATTCAAATCCGTGTGTATCTTGCAAATCTCTATGTCTCCCACCTGGACTAGATCCCGAATGGAATTGAAGCGTCTCTTGATGTGCTTGGTTCTCTTGTGAAATGTGGATTCCTTTGCCAAGGCAATTGCACCAGTATTGTCACAAAAGATTTTCATTGGACCCGATGCACTAGGTATGACACCTAGATCGGATATGAACTCCTTCATCCAGACTCCTTCGTTTGCTGCTTCTGAAGCAGCTATGTACTCTGCTTCACATGTAGATCCCGCCACGACGCTTTGTTTAGAACTGCACCAACAGATAGCTCCACCGTTTAATGTTAATATGTATCCGATTTGCGATTTAGAATCGTCTGGATCAGTGTCAAAGCTTGCATCAACGTAACCATTTACGATGAGCTCTTTGTAACCTCCATATACGAGAAACATATCCTTAGTCCTTTTCAGGTATTTCAGGATGTTCTTGACCGCTGTCCAGTGATCCACTCCTGGATTACTTTGGTACCTCCCTGCTAGACTTATAGCAAGGCACACATCAGGTCTGGTACACAGCATTGCATACATGATAGAGCCTATGGCTGAAGCATAGGGAACATCTTTCATTTTCTCTCTATCTTCTGCAGTGGTCGGGCATTGAGTCTTACTCAACTTCACACCTTGTAACACAGGCAAGAATCCTTTCTTTGCTTGATCCATTTTGAAATTCTTCAAAACTTTGTCAAGGTATGTGCTTTGTGAAAGACCAATTAAGCGTCTTGATCTATCTCTATAGATCTTAATGCCTAATATGTAAGCAGCTTCACCGAGATCTTTCATTGAAAAACTCTTATTCAAGTATCCCTTTATGCTATCCAGAAATTCTACATCATTTCCGATTAGTAATATGTCATCCACATATAATATCAGAAATGCTACAGAGCTCCCACTCACTTGTAAATACAAGCTTCTCCAAAAGTCTGTATAAAACCAAATGCTTTGATCACACTATCAAAGCGTTTATTCCAACTCCGAGATGCTTGCACCAGTCCATAAATGGATCGCTGGAGCTTGCACACTTTGTTAGCTCCCTTTGGATCGACAAAACCTTCTGGGTGCATCATATACAACTCTTTTTCCAGAAATCCATTCAGGAATGCAGTTTTGACATCCATCTGCCAAATTTCATAATCATAAAATGCGGCAATTGCTAACATGATTCGGACAGACTTAAGCATCGCTACGAGTGAGATGGCCTCATCATAGTGAATCCCTTGAACTTGTCGAAAACCTTTTGCGACAAGTCGAGCTTTGTAGACAGTAACATTACCGTCAACATTAGTCTTCTTCTTGAAGATCCATTTATTCTCAATTTCTTGCCGATCATTGGGCAAGTCAACCAAAGTCCACACTTTGTTCTCATACATGGATCCCTTCTCAGATTTCATGGCTTCAAGCCATTTTGCGGAATCTGGGCTCACCATCGCTTCTTCATAGTTCGTAGGTTCATCATGATCTAGTAGCATGACTTCCAGAACAGGATTACTGTACCATTCTGGTGCGGATCTTACTCTAGTTGATCTACGAAGTTCAGTAGTAACTTGTTCTGAAGTTTCATGATCATCATCATTAGCTTCCTCACTAATTGGTGTAGGTGTCACAGAAACCGGTTTCTGTGATGTACTACTTTCCAATAAGGGAGCAGGTACAGTTACCTCATCAAGTTCTACTTTCCTCCCACTCACTTCTTTCGAGAGAAACTCCTTCTCTAGAAAGGATCCATTCTTAGAAACAAATGTCTTGCCTTCGGATCTGTGATAGAAGGTGTACCCAACAGTCTCCTTCGGGTATCCTATGAAGACACATTTCTCCGATTTGGGTTCGAGCTTATCAGGTTGAAGCTTTTTCACATAAGCATCGCAGCCCCAAACTTTCAGAAATGACAACTTAGGTTTCTTGCCAAACCATAGTTCATAAGGTGTTGTCTCAACGGATTTTGATGGTGCCCTATTTAACATGAATGTGGTCGTCTCTAAAGCATAACCCCAGAACGATAGCGGTAAATCTATAAGAGACATTATAGATCGCACCATATCAAGTAAAGTACGATTACGACGTTCGGACACACCATTACGCTGTGGTGTTCCGGGTGGCGTGAGTTGCGAAACTATTCTGCATTGTTTCAAATGTAAACCAAACTCGTAACTCAAATATTCTCCTCCATGATCAGATCGTAGAAACTTTATTTTCTTGTTACGATGATTTTCA
This sequence comes from Triticum dicoccoides, assembly GCF_002162155.2. Taxonomy (NCBI): domain Eukaryota; kingdom Viridiplantae; phylum Streptophyta; class Magnoliopsida; order Poales; family Poaceae; genus Triticum; species Triticum dicoccoides. The sequence goes on from NC_041380.1 coordinate 155,296,176, forward strand.
ACTTCACTCTGAAATTCTTTGAACTTTTCAAATGTTTCAGACTTATGTTTCATTAAGTAGATATACCCATATCTGCTTAAATCATCTGTGAAGGTGAGAAAATAACGATATCCGCCACGAGCTTCAACATTCATTGGACCACATACATCTGTATGTATGATTTCCAACAAATTTGTTGCTCTCTCCATAGTACTGGAGAACGGCGTTTTAGTCATCTTGCCCATGAGCCACGGTTCGCAAGTACCAAGTGATTCATAATCAAGTGGTTCCAAAAGTCCATCAGTATGGAGTTTCTTCATGCGCTTTACACCGATATGACCTAAATGGCAGTGCCACAAATAAGTTGCACTATCATTATCAACTATGCATCTTTTGGCTTCAACATTATGAATATGTGTATTACTACTATCCAGATTCATCAAAAATAGACCACTCTTCAAGGGTGCATGACCATAAAAGATATTGCTCATATAAATAGAACAACCATTATTCTCTGATTTAAATGAATAACCATCTCGCATCAAACAAGATCCAGATATAATGTTCATGCTCAATGCTGGCACCAAATAACAAATATTTAGGTCTAATACTAATCGCGATGATAGATGTAGAGGTAGCGTGCCGATCGCGATCACATCGACTTTGGAACCATTTCCCACGCGCATCGTCACCTCGTCCTCCGCCAGTGTTCGCTTAAACCATAGTCCCTGTTTCGAGTTGCAAATAATAGCAACAGAACCAGTATCAAATACCCAGGTGCTACTGCAAGCTCTAGTAAGGTACACATCAATAACATATATATCACATATACCTTTGTTCACCTTTGTGACACCCCGAGACCGTTGTGCCAGGTGTCCCCCAGTTATTCGCCGTCGTTGCCATGTCATTCGCTTGCGTGTTGCATCTTGTCATGTCATCATGTGCATTGCATCATCATGTTTTCAAAACTTGCATCCGTTTGGGTTCCCCAGTTCCGTCCGTTGTCCATTCTGAGTCCAGACACACTTGCACGTGCCCGCGGCACGTCCGAAGTATTATTTTATAAGTGGCCGGAAAATGTTCTCGGAATGGGTTGAAAGTTGGCATGCGGTGTTGTTTTGTTGTAAGTAGACTGCCTGCCAAGTTTCATCGCATTCGGAGTCCGTTTGACGTCCCAACGGATAAATATAGCGGCAATAGTAGCCGGTCTAACGTCGGACATTTTTGGTCTCCGGAAACCGTGCCGGGCTGCATCTCTCCCCTCTTCTCTCAGACCAACCCGCTCTTCACAATCCGCCAGACCCACACTAACCCTCTCTGCACAGTGCATCGACCCCTCGCGCGTGTCCGAAGTTGTCCCGAACCCGACCCGGACCGTCGTCACCATTGGATCCGGATCATCCCCAAACATCTACAAAATATCTCCATTTTCTTATTTGGGCTACCTAATCTATTTTCCCGTCCGTCTGATTATGATCGGAGCGACCTTATACCCCCTAAACCTATCAGGCTTGCTATATATTGTGGGCAACCCTAGTTTCTAGGCACCTTGTCCCATCCATCCCATCATGCGCCGCCGCTCCAAAAATCTTCCTCGGATCCCAGCGCAGCCAAGCCATCTGCCTTCTCCTCGCTTTCCCCATCGCTCCAATCACGAGCCTCCTCTCCCTCGATCCACCCATTCCCGCAGCTCCTCCCCATGGCTTCCAGATCGAGCGAGCTTGATCTCCAACATCAGCGCCCGAGCGCTCCTTCTCCTGCCCGAGCCCTGCCTCGTCCTCACCCGTCGTCACGTCACCGGCGTCCAAACCACCGGAGCGCAACCGCCCCTCCGCCCCCGTCGAGCGCCACCGCAGAAGCAGCTCCAGGCCGGGCCCCTCACCTCCATCCCCGTGCTCACCCGACGCCCGAGCAAGGAGCTCCCCTTGGCCCTCCTCGACCTGCGGCAGCCACCATAGCCCCTCGAGCGGGAGGGCTTCGCCTGCCCGGAGCCCCGCGTCCCCGCCTCCGTCCGGCCATCCACATCGCCGGCGCACTCAGCAGATGAGCCTGCCGCTGCTCTCCTTCCCTCCATCTCTCCCTGCGGCTCCCTCCTCTCACATCTCTCTCTCTCTCTCTGAACCAGTCTCGTAGGCCACCATGGACAGCCCCAGGAGCTCTCTCGCAGCCGCCTGGATCTGGCGTCTCACCAGAGTCCACTCGTCCGCGTCGATCCGCCGCCCCACCAAGTCGTTGGAGTCCGCCATGGCCGTCCGAACCCATCTGCTGCCTTCCCATCCAGCGCCGCTGCTGCTCTGCTTCTGTCAAGCAGATGAACACGCCCGCTTCAGTTCCTCCTCGCTATCCAGTTCGAGCGAGAGGAGCGCCCGGCCCAGCTGCGTGCGTCGACTGCGCCTCCGAGGTCCAGCTCGCCTCTCCAGCTGCAGCCCAGCGGCCTGCATCCTCCACCACCTGACTGGGCCTCAGCCCACTGGGTGAGGCCACCCCAGCGCCCCCTTTTTTTCTTTTTCTTTCCGTTGTTGGGCTTCTTGCTCAGATGCGGCCCGTATCATGTTTTTTCCCTTGGGCGGATTTAGCTAATTTTTCCAGAGACTAACTGTTGTACAGAAACCCCCATGTTGTTCATGCATATTTTATCTCCCAAACGGTGCATCATATTAAAAACCTTAATATATGAAACTTGCTTAGAATTTTGTGTAGATTAATAATATGCCATTTTCAATCATGTTTAAAATGTCTAAATTGTTGTTTGCTTTAATTTGCCCCTATGCCATGCTAAAATGTTTTCTTTCATAACTAATTAACCGTAACTCCAAATTTAATAAACTTTATATGTAAATGGGGTGGAAAAATGCCTAGTTTATCGTGGTGACCTTACTTTGCATGTTTAACAACTTTAAAATTGTGTTTATGGCAGAAAAGTACCAAACCTAATCTATGCATATGAGGAGTTTCCGGACTTGTCGTTTTGTTGTTCCGGCCTCATTTAAACTTGCCTAGATTAGATGGTTTCATCATGCTTCATCTCTTGCCATGCTAGCAACATTTAATCTTGTTGGGTACATAACCGAGAGAGAACTGAATAATGGATGTGGTATTCTGTCAATATGCAACCCGTTGCATATTGAGCTCCACTTAATTTGTAGTTTTGGTTGTTGCACTTTGCCATGCCATGCCCTCTTTAAACCGGACATGCATCATACTTGTTTGCGCATCGTGCCATGCTTATGTGTTGGTTGTTTACTATGTTGTGTGCTTATTTCTGGTGTTGCTTCTTCGGGTTGGTTCCGTTAACGTCGCGTTTGTGAGGACCCGTTCGTCTACGTCCGTTTGTCTTCTTCATGGACTCGTTCTTCTTCCTTGCGGGATTTCAGGCAAGATGATCATACCCTCGAAATCACTACTATCTTTGCTTTGCCAGATGCTCGCTCTTTTGCTATGCCTATGCTGCGATGCCTACCACTTGCTTATCATGCCTCCCAAATTGCCATGTCAAACCTCTAACCCACCTTGTCCTAGCAAACCGTTGTTTGGCTATGTTACCGCTTTGTTCAGCCCCTCTTATAGCGTTGTTTGTTGCAGGTGAAGATTGAAGTTTGTTCCCTGTTGGAACTGTTGGGGAACGTAGTAATTTCAAAAAATTTCCTACGCACACACAAGATCATGGTGATGCTTAGCAACGAGAGGGGAGAGTGTGATCTACGTACCCTTGTAGATCGACAACGGAAGCGTTAGCACAACGTGGTTGATGTAGTCGTACGTCTTCACGGTCCAACCGATCCAAGCACCATTACTCCGGCACCTCCGAGTTCTTGGCACACGTTCAGCTCGATGACGCACC
>NC_041380.1:155300348-155341672 GCF_002162155.2 Triticum dicoccoides
AGGTGGAATATGGTGGAGGGGGGCACCGCACACGGCTAAGGAACGATCACGAAGATCAACTTGTGTGTCTAGAGGTGCCCCCCTGCCCCCGTATATAAAGGAGCAAGGGGGAGGGGGCGGCCGGCCTAGGAGGGGGCGCGCCAAGGGGAGTCCTACTCCCACCGGGAGTAGGACTCCTTCCTTCCTTGTTGGAGTAGGAGAAGGGGAAAGAGGGGGAGAGGAAGAAGGAAAAGGGGGCTGCACCCCTTGTCCAATTCGGACCAGAGGGGGGGGCACAGGCCTCCTTCCTTTTGGCCTCTCTCCTCTATTCCCATATGGCCCAATAAGGCCCATATACTCCCCGGCGAATTCCCGTAACTCTCCGGTACTTCGAAAAATACCCGAATCACTCGGAACCTTTCTGATGTCCGAATATAGTCGTCCAATATATCGATCTTTATGTCTCGACCATTTCAAGACTCCTCGTCATGTCCCCGATCTCATCCGGGACTCCGAACTCCTTCGGTACATCAAAACTCATAAACTCATAATATAACTGTCATCGAAACCTTAAGCGTGCGGACCCTACGGTTCGAGAACAATGTAGACATGACCGAGACATGTCTCCGGTCAATAACCAATAGCGGAACCTGGATGCTCATATTGGCTCCTACATATTCTACGAAGATCTTTATCGGTCAGACCGCATAACAACATACGTTGTTCCCTTTGTCATCGGTATGTTACTTGCCCGAGATTCGATCGTCGGTATCTCAATACCTAGTTCAATCTCGTTACCATAAAGTCTCTTTACTCGTTCCGTAATACATCATCTCACAACTAACTCATTAGTTGCAATGCTTGCAAGGCTTATGTGATGTGCATTACCGAGAGGGCCCAGAGATACCTCTCCGACAATCGGAGTGACAAATCCTAATTTCGAAATACGCCAACCCAACATGTACCTTTGGAGACACCTGTAGAGCACCTTTATAATCACCCAGTTACGTTGTGACGTTTGGTAGCACACAAAGTGTTCCTCCGGCAAACGGGAGTTGCATAATCTCATAGTCATAGGAACATGCATAAGTCATGAAGAAAGCAATAGCAACATACTAAACGATCGGGTGCTAAGCTAATGGAATGGGTCATGTCAATCAGATCATTCACCTAATGATGTGATCCCGTTAATCAAATAACAACTCTTTGTCCATGGTTAGGAAACATAACCATCTTTGATTAACGAGCTAGTCAAATAGAGACATACTAGTGACACTCTGTTTGTCTATGTATTCACACATGTATTATGTTTCCGGTTAATACAATTCTAGCATGAATAATAAACATTTATCATGATATAAGGAAATAAATAATAACTTTATTATTGCCTCTAGGGCATATTTCCTTCAGTCTCCCACTTGCACTAGAGTCAATAATCTAGTTCACATCACCATGTGATTTAACACTAATAGTTCACATATTTATGTGATTAGTTCACATCTTCATGTGACCAACACCCAAAGGGTTTACTAGATTTAGTAAGCTAGTTCACATCGCTATGCGATTAACACCCAAAGAGTACTAAGGTGTGGCATGTTTTGATTGTGAGAGAAGTTTAGTCAACGGGTTTGCCACATTCAGATTCGTATGTATTTTGCAAATTTCTATGTCAACAATGCTCTGCACAGAGCTACTCTAGCTAATTGCTCCCACTTTCAATATGTATCCAGATTGAGACTTAGAGTCATCTGGATTAGTGTCAAAACTTGCATCGATGTAACCCTTTACGACGGACCTTTTTGTCACCTCCATAATCGAGAAACATATCCTTATTACACTAAGGATAATTTTGACCGCTGTCCAGTGATCTACTCCTAGATCACTATTGTACTACCTTGCCAAAATCAGTGTAGGGTATACAATAGATCTGGTACATAGCATGGCATACTTTATAGAACCTATGGCTGAGGCATAGGGAATGACTTTCATTCTCTTTCTATCTTCTGTCGTGGTCGGGTTTTGAGTCTTACTCAATTTCACACCTTGTAACACAGACAAGAACTCTTTCTTTGACTGTTCTATTTTGAACTACTTCAAAATCTTGTCAAGGTATGTACTCATTGAAAAAAATTTATCAAGCGTCTTGATCTATCTCTATAGATCTTGATGTTCAATATGTCAGTAGCTTCACCGAGGTCTTTCTTTGGAAAATTCCTTTCAAACACTCCTTTATGCTTTGCGGAATAATTCCACATTATTTCCGATCAACAATATGTCATTCACATATACTTATCAGAAATGTTGTAGTGCTCCCACTCACTTTCTTGTAAATACATGCTTCATCGCAAGTCTGTATAAAACTATATGCTTTGATCAACTTATCAAAGCGTATATTCCAACTCCGAGATGCTTGCACCAGTCCATAGATGGATCGCTGGAGCTTGCATATTTTGTTAGCACCTTTAGGATTGACAAAACCTTCTGGTTGCATCATATACAACTCTTCTTTAAATCCATTAAGGAATGTAGTTTTGTTTATCCATTTGCCAGATTTCATAAAAATGCGGCAATTGCTAACATGATTTGGACAGACTTAAGCATCGCTACGAGTGAGAAAGATTCATCGTAGTCAACACCTTGAACTTTGTCAAAAAACCTTTTTCGACAAGTCTAGCTTTGTAGATAGTAACACTACTATCAGCGTACGTCTTCCTCTTGAAGATCCATTTGTTTTCTATGGCTTGCCGATCATCGGGAAAATCCATCAAAGTCCATACTTTGTTCTCATACATGGATCATATCTCAGATTTCATGGCCTCAAACCATTTCGCGGAATCTAGGCTCATCATCGCTTCCTCATAGTTCGCAAGTTCGTCATGGTCTAGTAACATGACTTCCAGAACAGGATTACCGTACCACTCTGGTGCGGATCTCACTCTGGTTTACCTACGAGATTCGGTAGTAACTTGATCTGAAGTTACATGATCATCATCATTAGCTTCCTTACTAATTGGTGTAGTAGTCACAAGAACAGATTTCTGTGATGAACTACTTTCCAATAAGGGAGCAGGTACAGTTACCTCATCAAGTTCTACTTTCCTCCCACTCACTTCTTTCGAGAGAAATTCCTTCTCTAGAAAGGATCCATTCAAAGCAACGAATATCTTGCCTTTGGATCTGTGATAGAAGGTGTACCCAACATTTTCTTTTTTGGGTATCCTATGAAGACGCACTTCTCCGATTTGGGTTTGAGCTTATCAGGTTGAAACTTTTTCACATAAGCATTTGCAACCTCAAACTTTAAGAAACGACAGCTTAAGTTTCTTGCCAAACCATAGTTCATACGGTGTCGTTTCAACGGATTTAGATGGTGCCCTATTTAACGTGAATGCAGTTGTCTCTAATGCATAATCCCAAAATGATAGTGGTAGATTGGTAAGAGACATCATAGTTCGCACCATATCTAATAAAGTACGGTTATGACGTTCGGACACACCATTATGCTGCGGTGTTCCAGGTGGCGTGAGTAGTGAAACTATTTCACATTGTTTTTAACTGAAGGCCAAACTCGTAACTCAAATATTTGTCTCCGCGATCAGATCGTAGAAACTTTATTTTCTTGTCACGATGATTTTCCACTTCACTCTGAAATTCTTTGAACTTTTCAAATGTTTCAGACTTATGTTCCATCAAGTAGATATACCCATATCTGCTCAAATCATCTGTGAAGTTTAGAGAATAACGATACTTGCTGTGAGCCTTAACACTCATCGGACCGCATACATCAGTATGTATTATTTCCAATAAGTCAGTTGCTCGCTCCAGAGAACGGAGTCTTAGTCATCTTGCCCATGAGGCATGGTACGCAAGCATCAAGTGATTCATAATCAAGTGATTCCAAAATCCCATCAGCATGGAGTTTCTTCATGCGCTTTACACCAATATGACCTAAACGGCAGTGCTACAAATAAGTTGCACTATCATTATTAACTTTGCATCTTTTGGCTTCAATATTATGAATATGTGTATCACTACAATCGAGATCCAACAAACCATTTTCGTTGGTGTGTATGACCATAGAAGGTTTTATTCATGTAAACAGAACAACAATTGTTCTCTAACTTAAATGAATAATCGTATTGCAATAAACATGATCAAATCATATTCATGCTCAACGCAAACACCAAATAACACTTATTTAGGTTCAACACTAATCTCGAAAGTACAGGGAGTCTGCGATGATGATCATATCAATCTTGGAACCACTTCCAACACACATCGTCACTTCACCCTTAACTAGTCTCTGTTTATTCTGCAACTCCCGTTTCGAGTTACTAATCTTAGCAACTGAACTATTATCAAATACTGAGGGGTTGCTATAAACACTAGTAAAGTACACATCAATAACATGTATATCAAATATACTTATATTCACTTTGCCATCCTTCTTATCCGCCAATCACTTGGGGTAGTTCCGCTTCCAGTGACCAGTCCCTTTGCAGTAGAAGCACTTAGTCTCAGGCTTAGGACCAGACTTGGGCTTCTTCACTTGAGCAGCAACTTGCTTGCTATTCTTCTTGAAGTTCCCCTTCTTCCCTCTGCCCTTTTCTTGAAACTAGTGGTCTTGTCTACCATCAACACTTGATGTTTTTCTCGATTTCTACCTTCGTAAATTTCCGCATTACGAAGAGCTTGGAAATCGTTTCTGTTATCCCTTGCATATCAGAGTTCATCACGAAGTTCTACTAACTTGGTGATAGTGACTAGAGAATTCTGTCAATCACTATCTTATCTGGAAGATTAACTCCCACTTGATTCAAGCGATTGTAGTACTCAGACAATCTGAGCACATGCTCACTAGTTGAGCGATTCTCCTCCATCTTTTAGCTATAGAACTTGTTGGAGACTTCATATCTCTCAACTCGGGTATTTGCTTGAAATATTAACTTCAACTCCTGGAACATCTCATATGCTCCATGACGTTCAAAACGTCTTTGAAGTCCCGATTCTAAGCCATTAAGCATGGTGCACTAAACTATCAAGTAGTCATCATATTGAGCTAGCCAAACGTTCATAACGTCTGCATCTGCTCCTGCAATAGGTCCGTCACCTAGCGGTGCATCAAGGACATAATTCTTCTGTGCAGCAATGAGGATAAACCTCAGATCACGGATCCAATCCGCATCATTGCTACTAACATCTTTCAACACAATTTTCTCTAGGAACATATCAAAATAAACACAGGGAAGCAACAACGCGAGCTATTGATCTACAACATAATTTGCAAAATACTACAAGGACTAAGTTTCATGATAAATTTAAGTTTAATTAATCATATTACTTAAGAACTCCCACTTAGATAGACATCCCTCTAATCCTCTAAGTGATTACGTGATCCAAATCAACTAAACCATGTCCGATCATCACGTGAGATGGAGTAGTTTCATTGGTGAACATTGTTATGTTGATCATATCTGCTATATGATTCACGCTCGACCTTTCGGTCTCCGTGTTCCGAGGCCATATCTGTATATGCTTGGCTCGTCAAGTATAACCTGAGTATTCTGCGTGTGCAACTGTTTTGCACCCGTTGTATTTGAACGTAGAGCCTATCACATCCGATCATCACATGGTGTCTCAGCACGAAGAACTTTTGCAACGGTGCATACTCAGGGAGAACACTTCTTGATAATTAGTGAGAGATCATCTTATAATGCTACCGTCAATCAAAGCAAGATAAGATGCATAAAAGATAAACATCACATGCAATCAATATAAGTGATATGATATGGCCACCATCATCTTGTGCTTGTGATCTCCATCTTCGAAGCACCATCATGATCACCATCGTCACCGCCGCGACACCTTGATCTCCATCGTAGCATCGTTGTCGTCTCGCCAATCTTATGCCTCCACGACTATCGCTACCGCTTAGTGATAAAGTAAAGCATTATAGCGCGATTGCATTGCATACAATAAAGCGACAACCATATGGCTCCTGCCAGTTGCCGATAACTCGGTTACAAAACATGATCATCTCATACAATAAAATTTAGCATCATGTCTTGACCATATCACATCACAACATGCCCTACAAAAACAAGTTAGATGTCCTCTACTTTGTTGTTGCATGTTTTAAGTGGCTGCTACGGGCTTAAGCAAGAACCAATCTTACCTAACTATCAAAACCACAACGATAGTTTGTCAACTTGGTGCTGTTTTAACCTTCGTAAGGACCGGGCATAGCCACACTCGGTTCAACTAAAGTTGGAGAAACTGTCACCCACTAGCCACCTTTGTGCAAAGCACGTCGGAAGAACCGGTCTCGCGTAAGCGTACGCGTAATGTCGGTCCGGGCCGCTTCGTCCAACAATACCGCCGAACCAAAGTATGACATGCTGGTAAGCAGTATGACTTATATCGCCCACAACTCACTTGTGTTCTACTCGTGCATATAACATCAACATATAAAACCTAGGCTCGGATGCCACCGTTGGGGAACGTAGTAATTTCAAAAAAAATCCTACGCACATGCAAGATCATGGTGAGGCATAGCAACGAGAGGGGAGAGTGTGATCTAGATACCCTTGTAGATCGACAACGGAAGCGTTAGCACAACGTGGTTGATGTAGTCATACGTCTTCACGGCCGATCCAAGCACCGTTACTCCGGCACCTCCGAGTTCTTGGCACACGTTCAGCTCGATGACGCACCCCGGGCTCCGATCCAGCAAAGCTTCGGGGAGGAGTTCTGTCAGCACGATGACGTGGTGACGATCTTGATGTTCAACCGTCGCAGGGCTTCGCCTAAGCACCGCTACAATATGACCGAGGTGGAATATGGTGGAGGGGGGCACCGCACACGGCTAAGGAACGATCACGAAGATCAACTTGTGTGTCTAGAGGTGCCCCCCTGCCCCCGTATATAAAGGAGCAAGGGGGAGGGGGCGGCCGGCCTAGGAGGGGGCGCGCCAAGGGGAGTCCTACTCCCACCGGGAGTAGGACTCCTTCCTTCCTTGTTGGAGTAGGAGAAGGGGAAAGAGGGGGAGAGGAAGAAGGAAAAGGGGGCTGCGCCCCTTGTCCAATTCGGACCAGAGGGGGGGGGGCGCAGGCCTCCTTCCTTTTGGCCTCTCTTCTCTATTCCCGTATGGCCCAATAAGGCCCATATACTCCCCGGCGAATTCCCGTAACTCTCCGGTACTTCAAAAAATACCCGAATCACTCGGAACCTTTCCGATGTCCGAATATAGTCGTCCAATATATCAATCTTTACGTCTCGACCATTTCGAGACTCCTCGTCATGTCCCCGATCTCATCCGGGACTCCGAACTCCTTCGGTACATCAAAACTCATAAACTCATAATATAACTGTCATTGAAACGTTAAGCGTGCGGACCCTACGGTTCAAGAACAATGTAGACATGACCGAGACATGTCTCTGGTCAATAACCAATAGCGGAACCTGGATGCTCATATTGGCTCCTACATATTCTACGAAGATCTTTATCGGTCAGACCGCATAATAACATACGTTGTTCCCTTTGTCATCGGTATGTTACTTGCCCGAGATTCGATCGTCGGTATCTCAATACCTAGTTCAATCTCGTTACCGGAAAGTCTCTTTACTCGTTCCGTAATACATCATCTCACAACTAACTCATTAGTTGCAATGCTTGCAAGGCTTATGTGATGTGCATTACCGAGAGGGCCCAGAGATACCTCTCCGACAATCGGAGTGACAAATCCTAATCTCGAAATATGCCAACCCAACATGTACCTTTGGAGACACCTGTAGAGCACCTTTATAGTCACCCAGTTACGTTGTGACGTTTGGTAGCACATAAAGTGTTCCTCCGGCAAACGGGAGTTGCATAATCTCATAGTCATAGGAACATGTATAAGTCATGAAGAAAGCAATAGCAACATACTAAACGATCGGGTGCTAAGCTAATGGAATGGGTCATGTCAATCAGATCATTCACCTAATGATGTGATCCCGTTAATCAAATAACAATTCTTTGTCCATGGTTAGGAAACATAACCATCTCTGATTAACGAGCTAGTCAAGTAGAGGCATACTAGTGACACTCTGTTTGTCTATGTATTCACACATGTATTATGTTTCCGGTTAATACAATTCTAGCATGAATAATAAACATTTATCATGATATAAGGAAATAAATAATAACTTTATTATTGCCTCTAGGGCATATTTCCTTCAGGAACATGGGGATGTTGTTCCTTGTTGGAACATGTTACTTGTTGGGATATCACAATATATCTTATTTAATTAATGCATCTATATACTTGGTAAAGGGTGGAAGGCTCGGCCTTATGCCTGGTGTTTTGTTCCACTTTTGCCTCCCTAGTTTCCTTCATATTGGTGTTATGTTCCCGGATTTTGCGTTCCTTACGCGGTTGGGTATAATGGGAACCCCCTTGATAGTTCGCCTTGAATAAAACTCCTCCAGCAAGGCCCAACATTGGTTTTACCATTCGCCACCTAGCCTTTTCTTTCCCTTGAGTCGGCCGGCTCAAGGGTCATCGTTATTTAAACCCCCGGGCCAGTGCTCCTCTGAGTGTTGGTCCACCTTGTCAGCCGCCGGTGGCCACCAGGGGCAACTCTGGGCTGGCCTACCAGAAGTTTGGACAATCCGGTGTGCCCTGAGAACGAGATATGTGCAGCTCCTATCGGGATTTGTCGGCACATTCGGGTGGCTTTGCTGGACTTGTTTTACCATTGTCGAGGATGTCTTGTAGAACCGGGATACCGAGTCTGATCGGAACATCTCGGGAGGAGGTCTATTCCTTCGTTGACCGTGAGAGCTTGTGATGGGCTAAGTTGGGACACCCCTGCAGGGATTTGAACTTTCAAAAGCTGTGCCCGCGGTTATGCGCAGATGGGAATTTGTTAACGTCCGGTTGTAGAAAACCTGAAGTTGACCTTAATTAAAATGAATCAACTGTGTGTGTTACCGTGATGGTCTCTTTCCGGCGGAGTCCGGGAAGTGAACACGGTGTTGGAGTTATGCTTGACGTAGGTTGTTCTAGGATCACTTCTTAATCATAGTTGTTCGATCGTGCTTTTCCTTCTCTTCTCGCTCTCTTTTGCGTATGTTAGCCACCATATATGCTAGTCGCTTGCTGCAGCTCCACCTCATACCTTTTACCCTTCCTATAAGCTTAAATAGTCTTGATCGCGAGGGTGTGAGATTGCTGGGTCCCCGTGACTCACAGATACTTCCAAAACCAGTTTGCAGGTGTCGATGAGACCGTGCAGATGACGCTACCAAGCTCAGAAGGAGCTTGATCAAGATCTTGTCCTTTGTGTTGTTTTCGTTCTAGTTGATCAGTAGTGGAGCCCAGTTGGGGTCGATCGGGGACCTTTGTCGCTTTTGGGGTTCTTCTTTTATTTTGGTTCCGTAGTCGGACCTTGAGTGTATTTGGATGATGTAATGCTTTATTCATGTAATTGTGTGAAGTGGCGATTGTAAGCCAACTATGTATCTCTTTCCCTTATGTATTACATGGGTTGTGTAAAGATTACCTCACTTGCGACATTGCTTTCAATGCGGTTATGCCTCTAAGTCGTGCTTCGACACGTGGAAGATATAGCCGCATCGAGGGCGTTACAAGTTGGTATCAGAGCCTTCCCCGACCTTAGGAGCCCCATTGCTTGATCGTTTTTAGCGGCCGAGTTGTGTCTAGAAAAAAAATGTTTTCAGTCATTTAGGAATTATATATCGGAGAGTTTAGGAATTCTTTTTACTCCCCAGTCTCCTCATCACTCTGGTAAGGCATCCTGACGTAGAGTTTTGACTCTTCTCTTCTCAAATTTCACTAAAAAAATTTAGGATCACGCGGGTATCTTGGAATCGTTCCGATGGTTTTGTGACGAGAACATTGTCTTGGTGCCTCCTGTCAGGGGTTTTGTGGCAGTGTCGCGGGGAGTTGAGCTCCGAGGTGTTGTCGTCATAATTTTATCATTGCAGTTCTGGAATACCTGAGTTTAGTACGCCGACATCGAAAATCTCTTTTATGCATTTCGTTGGTGAGATAACCTCGACGCCACCCAGTACTGGGGCGGGAGTTCGGGAGTATTGCCATAACTTGTATAACGGATGCTTTTTCGAAGGTTGAGGTAGACGATTTCTGAAGGTTTCTTGGTTATGTGTTGAAGGATGGATACAGCTGGATGTAGGATTTGCTAGTTTTGGGTGAGATATTATGCTTCCCCTGTATCCCCAACACCTGATTGCATAACCGAAAAGTTTCGGGAGTTTATAAGTGGGAATTCAAGTAGCTCTTAGGATATTTTTCCGACAGATGTATGATATGAAATTGGGGTTCGACGTCTAGTGGTCCGCCTATTCACGGTCGGTTTTATAGTGGTCTCGTTGTGTCTTAAAGAGTCCTTGGCTATGCCGACTCGGGGATGCTTCGTATGTCATATGCACTGCCTTGTACATGATGGTGATGTACGATCGAGCCCGTGTAGGCCCCACCACGAAAACTTCGGACGAAATCTCTATCATATGTTTGTTACGGCTTATTTCGCAAGCCAATCCTTTGTTTTGTTTTGAGTTGTGGTATTCGAGTTGCTTCGAAGTCAAATGTTGATTCCATACCTTCCCCAAATGGTGTTCTCATACTCCGATGTGAATACTAATCCTTCTCGATCATCGAGTCTGTCATGTCAATCCTTTTCAACCAGTGTGTCTCTCTTTAAGTGGATCCGATCACTTCAACATTCGCAAGATCAATTATCAGTTATTCTCAACGGTGTTCGTTTCATCCGTCTCCAAGTTGCCTGTGTTTTTCCCGCCCACCCACCCTTTTTCCTCAAGGACTAGGATTTCTTTATCAAGTATCCTTTTATTCTTGTGAAGTCTCGCCATTCTTTTCCGTCAATATTCTTATCTGGTGATTCTCATGAAGATCGTAACGGAGCTTCAAGTTATCATTCTTTGTTTCTTCTCTTCTCCGGTGGTTTCAATTCAAGCTATGTTGATCATACCCTTTTCCTCATTTCAAATACTTTCTCATGCCGGTGCTCATCATATTCATTCATTTCTCGCTATTCAATTATTCCGAAGTGCTGAAGATATCTTGGAAGGCTCGTCTTTTCCTTCAAGATCCGTTCAAACCTATTCCGAGGTTGTTATCTCATTCAAGCCATTTATTTCAACCGGCGCAATCCCTCTTTTAAATTTTTCAACGGTGTTACTTTTGAGTAGGCCCTAACCCACAGGTCTTTTCCCAGGATCTTACCTGACTCTTCTTATTTTTCCGGAGCTTCTCAAATTCTTTTCTAAAGTTTGACGTAAGAATGAATTATCATCAGTCTTATGTTTTTCTCCAAGATCTGTCGAATTCTTTTCACCGTTGGCTCAACCTCTTTGTTTTGGTTCTTCCGGAGTGTCTAAATAAGTCTTGGTGGTGTTTCTCGTCGTCATTCTCGGATTTTGAGGACTGAAGAAGATTTTCCTCTCAATCTTGCTCCATTCTCTTCAAGATTCGTGATTCTAGCTTGTTGCCATTCTCTCATAATTGTTCGGTTGTGAGAATTCTTTTTATCCATCCGGAGCAATTCAGGAGCCTTTTCAGTTTGTTCATCCGGAGTCCATCAATTCAGGTTTATTCATTCTCAGCTTTCAGCTATCATTCTCCAAATTTTACCGGTGCTTCGTGCAAGTGATCTTTAATCGGCTCGTGATCTCTTCGTTCACTTGTATCTAAATTTCCCCAAGTATCCTCATTTGTTTTCCAATTCTTCACGGTGTTTTTCTTTATCTTTTCTCCAATCGTTTTTTTTATTCTTACGGTGGTTCATGCAAGATTCCTCTTCTTTCGTTATCATATCAAATTCATTCATTGTTTCGATTCCACCGGTGTTTCGTGGAAGGCATTCTCAAGTTTGCGCCATATCTATCTTAATCTTTCTACGAGAATAAGTGGTATGCCAAATCCGTTGCTTGTCATCAATTTAAATTGGTGAAGGATACACATAACATAATTCTTACTCTTGTTTCATCCTTATGTTAATCTTTTCTTCCGGAGTTTGTTCACGATGATTAAATTCTTGGGTTCAAGTGCTCATCCTTCTTTCCCGGAGTTCCAAGCTCTAATTATCACGGAGATCCATCTAAATCATTGCAAGGATTTACCTTGTGTTTTCAATTTCTCTTTCTTGCTATTCTTTTCTTACCGGAGTTTCTTCATGGAGGCTATACATGATGGTTCATCAAGGATTTAATTTCCTTCTCGCAGTGTTCTTTAAGATTCTTTTCAGAGGACCGTATCTTTGGAGGTGGTATTATGCCATTCTTGATAATTTGAGTTCATGTTTCATGATTCACATGTTATTAAGAATGAGGTATTTTTAAATCCATCAATCTCGTCATTGGAGTTACCTTGGGTTATATTTCACCTAAAGCTCTTCCCTAAGGATCGTGCTATTTATGGTGCTCATAAAGGACCCAAGTTCTTCAATTATCCTCCCGGTGAATAAGTTTCTCGTCTCCTTGTTCATATCAATCCAATTCTTTTCCCGTGAGTGGCAGGTTGTCACCTCATAATTTGAGATGTATTCCATAAGACCATATCAAGATTATTCTTTTTTCGTTGTTGGTTTTTATGTGCAGTCGGAGTGCTGTCCAAATTATATCATTCTTAATCCTTTTCTATCTTGTTTTAACCGGAGTGGTTTCAATATTTATCTTGCCCTTCAACCTCAAGGTTTTTCGCAATGTTCTTTGTTCCTCTTTTCTAAAGGAGTGTTTTCAACCTTATTCACCTTCGTTGTGTTCTTTCTCGAATTTGTTCAATCTCGCAAGGTTCCTTGGTTTAACTCGTTTGTCAAAGAAGCAACTTAGTTTTACCTCTTCTCTTTCTCTTCCGTTGTCCCTCCGGTGTCATTCTAGATCCCAGGACGAGATCCTCTCGTAGTGGTGGAGTGTTGTGACACCCCGAGACCGTTGTGCCAGGTGTCCCCCAGTTATTCGCCGTCGTTGCCATGTCATTCGCTTGCGTGTTGCATCTTGTCATGTCATCATGTGCATTGCATCATCATGTTTTCAAAACTTGCATCCGTCCGGGTTCCCCAGTTCCGTCCGTTGTCCATTCTGAGTCCAGACACACTTGCATGTGCCCGCGGCACATACGAAGTATTATTTTATAAGTGGCCGGAAAATGTTCTCGGAATGGGTTGAAAGTTGGCATGCGGTGTTGTTTTGTTGTAAGTAGACCGCCTGCCAAGTTTCATCGTTTCGGAGTCCGTTTGACGTCCCAACGGATAAATATAGCGGCAATAGTAGCCGGTCTAATGTTAGACGTTTTCGGTCTCCGGAAATTGTGCCGGGCTGCATCTCTCCCCTCTTCTCTCAGACCAACCCGCTCTTCACAATCCGCCAGACCCAGCCTAACCCTCTCTGCACAGTGCATCGACCCCTCGCGCGTGTCCGAAGTTGTCCCGAACCCGACCCGGACCGTCGTCACTGTTGGATCCGGATCATCCCCAAACATCTACAAAATATCTCCATTTTCTTATTTGGGCTACCTAAGCTATTTTCCCGTCCGTCTGATTATGATCGGAGTGACCTTATACCCCCTAAACCTATCCGGCTTGCTATATATTGTGGGCAACCCTAGTTTCTAGGCACCTTGTCCCATCCATCCCATCATGCGCCGCCGCTCCAAAAATCTTCCTCGGATCCCAGCGCAGCCAAGCCACCTGCCTTCTCCTCGCTTTCCCCATCGCTCCAATCATGAGCCTCCTCTCCCTCGATCCACCCATTCCCGCAGCTCCTCCCTATGGCTTCCAGATCGAGCGAGCTTGATCTCCAGCATCAGCGCCCGAGCGCTCCTTCTCCTGCCCGAGCCCTGCCTCGTCCTCACCCGTCGTCACGTCATCCGCGTCCAAACCACCGGAGCGCAACCGCCCCTCCGCCCCCATCGAGCGCCACCGCAGAAGCAGCTCCAGGCCGGCCCCCTCACCTCCATCCCCGTGCTCACCCGACGCCCGAGCGAGGAGCTCCCCTTGGCCCTCCTCGACCTACGGCAGCCACCATAGCCCCTCGAGCGGGAGGGCTTCGCCTGCCCGGAGCCCCGCGTCCCCGCCTCCGTCCGGCCATCCACATCGCCGGTGCACTCAGCAGATGAGCCCTGCCGCTGCTCTCCTTCCCTCCATCTCTCCCTGCAGCTCCCTCCTCTCACATCTCTCTCTCTCTGAACCTGTCTTGCAGGCCACCATGGACAGCCCCAGGAGCTCTCTCGCAGCCGCCTGGATCTGGCGTCTCACCGGAGTCCGCTCGTCCGCGTCGATCCGCCGCCCCGCCAAGTCGTTGGAGTCCGCCATGGCCGTCCGAACCCATCTGCTGCCTTCCCGTCCAGCGCCGCTGCTGCTCTGCTTCTGTCGAGCAGATGAACATGCCCGCTTCAGTTCCTCCTTGCTATCCAGTTCGAGTGAGAGGAGCGTCCGACCCAGCTGCGTGCGTTGACTGCGCCTCCGAGGTCCAGCTCGCCTCTCCAGCTGCAGCCCAGTGGCCTGCATCCTCCACCACCCGACTGGGCCTCAGCCCACTGGGTGAGGCCACCCCAGCGCCCCCTTTTTTTCTTTTTCTTTCCGTTGTTGGGCTTCTTGCTCAGATGCGGCCCGTATCATGTTTTTTCCCTTGGGCGGATTTAGCTAATTTTTCCAGAGACTAACTGTTTTACAGAAACCCCCCTGTTGTTCATGCATATTTTATCTCTCAAACGGTGCATCATATTAAAAAACTTAATATATGAAACTTGCTTAGAATTTTGTGTAGATTAATAATATGCCATTTTCAATCATGTTTAAAATGTCTAAATTGTTGTTTGCTTTAATTTGCCCCTATGCCATGCTAAAATGTTTTCTTTCATAACTAATTAACCGTAGCTCCAAATTTAATAAACTTTATATGTAAATGGGGTGGGAAGATGCCTAGTTTATCATGGTGACCTTACTTTGCATGTTTAACAACTTTAAAATTGTGTTTAGGGCATAATAGTACCAAACCTAATCTATGCATATGAGGAGTTTCCGGACTTGTCGTTTTCTTGTTCCGGCCTCATTTAAACTTGCCTAGATTAGATGGTTTCATCATGCTTCATCTCTTGCCATGCTAGCAACATTTAATCTTGTTGGGTACATAACCAAGAGAGAACTAAATACTGGATGTGGTATTCCGTCAATATGCAACCCGTTGCATATTGAGCTCCACTTAATTTGTAGTTTTGGTTGTTGCACTTTGCCATGCCATGCCCTCTTTAAACCGGACATGCATCATACTTGTTTGCGCATCGTGCCATGCTTATGTGTTGGTTGTTTACTATGTTGTGTGCTTATTTCTGGTGTTGCTTCTTCGGGTTGGTTCCATTAACGTCGCGTTTGTGAGGACCCGTTCGTCTACGTCCATTTGTCTTCTTCATGGACTCGTTCTTCTTCCTTGCGGGATTTCAGGCAAGATGATCATACCCTCGAAATCACTACTATCTTTGCTTTGCCAGATGCTCGCTCTTTTGCTATGCCTATGCTGCGATGCCTACCACTTGCTTATCATGCCTCCCAAATTGCCATGTCAAACCTCTAACCCACCTTGTCCTAGCAAACCGTTGTTTGGCTATGTTACCGCTTTGCTCAGCCCCTCTTATAGCATTGTTAGTTGCAGGTGAAGATTGAAGTTTGTTCCTTGTTGGAACTGTTGGGGAACGTAGTAATTTCAAAAAAATTCCTACGCACACGCAAGATCATGGTGATGCATAGCAACGAGAGGGGAGAGTGTGATCTACGTGCCCTTGTAGATCGACAACGCAAGCGTTAGCACAACGTGGTTGATGTAGTCGTACGTCTTCATGGTCCAACCGATCCAAGCACCGTTACTCCGGCACCTCCGAGTTCTTGGCACACGTTCAGCTCGATGACGCACCCCGGGCTCCGATCCAGCAAAGCTTCGGGGAGGAGTTCTGTCAGCACGACGGCGTGGTGACGATCTTGATGTTCAACCGTCGCAGGGCTTCGCCTAAGCACCGCTACAATATGACCGAGGTGGAATATGGTGAAGGGGGGCACCGCACACGGCTAAGGAACGATCACGAAGATCAACTTGTGTGTCTAGAGGTGCCCCCCTGCCCCCGTATATAAAGGAGCAAGGGGGAGGGGGCAGCCGGCCTAGGAGGGGGCGCGCCAAGGGGAGTCCTACTCCCACCGGGAGTAGGACTCCTTCCTTCCTTGTTGGAGTATGAGAAGGGGAAAGAGGGGGAGAGGAAGAAGGAAAAGGGGGCTGCGCCCCTTGTCCAATTCGGACCAGAGGGGGGGGGCGCAGGCCTCCTTCCTTTTGGCCTCTCTCCTCTATTCCCGTATGGCCCAATAAGGCCCATATACTCCCCGGCGAATTCCCGTAACTCTCCGGTACTTCGAAAAATACCCGAATCACTCGGTGGCCTACCAGAAGTTTGGACAATCCGGTGTGCCCTGAGAACGAGATATGTGCAGCTCCTATCGGGATTTGTCGGCACATTCGGGTGGCTTTGCTGGACTTGTTTTACCATTGTCGAGGATGTCTTGTAGAACCGGGATACCGAGTCTGATCAGAACGTCTCGGGAGGAGGTCTATTCCTTCGTTGACCGTGAGAGCTTGTGATGGGCTAAGTTGGGACACCCCTGCAGGGATTTGAACTTTCAAAAGCCGTGCCCGCGGTTATGGGCAGATGGGAATTTGTTAACGTCCGGTTGTAGAAAACCTGAAGTTTACCTTAATTAAAATGAATCAACTGTGTGTGTTACCGTGATGGTCTCTTTCCGGCGGAGTCCGGGAAGTGAACACGGTGTTGGAGTTATGCTTGACGTAGGTTGTTCTAGGATCACTTCTTGATCATAGTTGTTCGATCGTGCTTTGCCTTCTTTTCTCGCTCTCTTTTGCGTATGTTAGCCACCATATATGCTAGTCGCTTGCTGTAGCTCCACCTCATACCTTTTACCCTTCCTATAAGCTTAAATAGTCTTGATTGCGAGGGTGTGAGATTGCTGAGTCCCCGTGACTCACAGATACTTCCAAAACCAGTTTGCAGGTGCCGATGAGACCGTGCAGATGACGCTACCAAGCTCAGAAGGAGCTCGATGAAGATCTTGTCCTTTGTGTTGTTTTCATTGTAGTTGATCAGTAGTGGAGCCCAGTTGGGGTCGATCGGGGACCTTTGTCGCTTTTGGGGTTCTTCTTTTATTTTGGTTCCGTAGTCGGACCTTGAGTGTATTTGGATGATGTAATGCTTTATTCATGTAATTGTGTGAAGTGGCAATTGTAAGCCAACTATGTATCTCTTTCCCTTATGTATTACATGGGTTGTGTAAAGATTACCTCACTTGCGACATTGCTTTCAATGCGTTTATGCCTCTAAGTCGTGCTTCGACATGTGGGAGATATAGCCGCATCGAGGGTGTTACAACCTTGCCATCCTCCTTATCCGCCAAATACTTGGGGCAGTTCCACTTCTAGTGACCAGTCTGCTTGCAGTAGAAGCACTCACTTTCAGGCTTAGGTCTAGACTTGGGTTTCTTCTCCTGAGCAGCAACTTGCTTGCTGTTCTTCTTGAAGTTCCCCTTCTTCTTCACCTTGTCCTTTTTCTTGAAACTAGTGGTCTTGTTGACCATCAACACTTGATGCTCCTTCTTGATTTCTACCTCCGCAGCTTTTAGCCTTGCGAAGAGCTCGGGAATTGTCTTATTCATCCCTTGCATATTATAGTTCATCACGAAGCTCTTGTAGCTAGGTGGAAGTGATTGGAGAATTCTGTCAATGACACAATCATCCGGAAGATTAACTCCCTGTTGAATTAAGTGATTATTATATCCAGACATTTTGAGTATATGCTCACTGACAGAACTGTTCTCCTCCATCTTGCAGCTATAGAACTTACTGGAGACTTCATATCTCTCAATCAGGGCATTTGCTTGAAATATTAACTTCAACTCCTGGAACATCTCATATGCTCCATGACGTTCAAAACGTCGTTGAAGTCCCGATTCTAAGCCGTAAAGCATGGCACACTGAATTATCGAGTAGTCATCATCTTTGCTCTGCCAGACGTTCATAACATCTGGTGTTGCTCCAGCAGCAGGCCTGGCACCCAGCGGTGCTTCCAGGACGTAATTCTTCTGTGCAGCAATGAGGATAATCCTCAAGTTACGGACCCAGTCCGTATAATTGCTACCATCATCTTTCAACTTTGCTTTCTCAAGGAACGCATTAAAATTCAACAGAACAACAGCATGGGCCATCTATCTACAATCAAACATAAACAAGCAAGATACTATCAGGTACTAAGTTCATGATAAATTTAAGTTCAATTAATCATATTACTTAAGAACTCTCACTTAGAAAGACATCCCTCTAATCTTCTAAGTGATCACGTGATCCAAATCAACTAAACCATAACCGATCATCACGTGAAATGGAGTAGTTTTCAGTGGTGAACATCACTATGTTGATCATATCTACTATATGATTCACGCTCGACCTTTCGGTCTCAGTGTTCCGAGGCCATATCTGCATATGCTAGGCTCGTCAAGTTTAACCTGAGTATTCTGCGTGCACAAAACTGGTTTGCACCCATTGTAGATGGACGTAGAGCTTATCACACCCGATCATCACGTTGTGTCTGGGCACGACGAACTTTGGCAACGGTGCATACTCAGGGAGAACGCTTTTATCTTGAAATTTAGTGAGAGATCATCTTATAATGCTATCGTCAATCAAAGCAAGATAAGATGCATAAAAGATAAACATCACATGCAATCAATATAAGTGATATGATATGGTCATCATCATCTTGTGCTTGTGATCTCCATCTCCGAAGCATTGTCATGATCACCATCGTCACCGGCGCGACACCTTGATCTCCATCGTAGCATCGTTGTCGTCTCGCCAATCTTATGCTTCCACGACTATCGCTACTGCTTAGTGATAAAGTAAAGCATTACAGCGCGATTGCATTGCATACAATAAAGCGACAACCATATGGCTCCTGCCAGTTGCCGATAACTCGGTTACAAAACATGATCATCTCATACAATAAAATTTAGCATCATGTCTTGACCATATCACATCACAACATGCCCTGCAAAAACAAGTTAGACGTCCTCTACTTTGTTGTTGCAAGTTTTACGTGGCTGCTACGGGCTTAGCAAGAACCGTTCTTACCTACGCATCAAAACCACAATGATAGTTTGTCAAGTTGGTGTTGTTTTAACCTTCGCAAGGACCGGGCGTAGCCACACTAGGTTCAACTAAAGTTGGAGAAACTGACACCCGCCAGCCGCCTGTGTGCAAAGCACGTCGGTAGAACCAGTCTCGCGTAAGCGTATGCGTAATGTCGGTCCGGGCCGCTTCATCCAACAATACCACCGAACCAAAGTATGACATGCTGGTAAGCAGTATGACTTATATCGCCCACAACTCACTTGTGTTCTACTCGTGCATAACATCAATGCATAAAACCTAGGCTCGGATGCCACTATTGGGGAACGTAGTAATTTCAAAAAAATTCCTACGCACATGCAAGATCATGGTGATGCATAGCAACGAGAGAGGAGAGTGTTGTCTACGTACCCTCGTAGACCGGAAGCGGAAGCGTTAGCACAACGCGGTTGATGTAGTCGTACGTCTTCACGGCCCGACCGATCAAGCACCGAAACTACGTCACCTCCGAGTTCTAGCACACGTTCAGCTCGATGACGATCCCCAGACTCCGATCCAGCAAAGTGTCGGGGATGAGTTCCGTCAGCACGACGGCGTGGTGACGATCTTGATGTTTTACCGTTGCACGGCTTCGCCTAAGCACCACTACAATATTATCGAGGACTATGGTGGAGGGGGGCACCGCACACGGCTAAGAGATCAATGATCAACTGTTGTGGTGCCCCCCTGCCCCTGTATATAAAGGAGTGGAGGAGGGGGCCGGCCAAGGAGGGTGGCGCGCCCTAGGGGGGAGTCCAACTCCCACAGGGAGTAGGACTCCCCTTTTTCCTATTAGGAGTAGGAGACGGAAGGAAGAGGAAGGAGGGAGGAAGGAAAGGGGGGTCGGCCCCCTTCCCAATTCGGATTGGGCTTGGGGGGTGCCCCCTCCCTTGCTCCTTTCACCTCCTTTCCACTAAGGCCCAATAAGGCCCATACACCTCCCGGGGGGTTCCGATAACCTCCCGGTGATCCGGTATTGTCCCAATCTCACCCGGAACCTTTCCGGTGTCCAAATATAGTCGTCCGATATATCGATCTTTATGTCTCGACCACTTCGAGACTCCTCGTCAAGTCCGTGATCACATCCGGGACTCCGAACAACCTTCGGTACATCAAAATATATAAACTCATAATGAAACTGTCATCGTAACGTTAAGCGTGCGGACCCTACGGGTTCGAGAACAATGTAGACATGACCGAGACACGTCTCCGGTTAATAACCAATAGCGGAACCTGGATGCTCATATTGGCTCCTACATATTCTACGAAGATCTTTATCGGTCAGACCGCATAACAACATACGTTTGTTCCCTTTGTCATCGGTATGTTACTTGCCCGAGATTCGATCGTCGGTATCTCAATACCTAGTTCAATCTCATTACCGACAAGTCTCTTTACTCGTTCTATAATACATCATCTTGCAACTAACTTATTAGTTGCATTGCTTGCAAGGCTTAAGTGATGTGCATTACCGAGAGGGCCCAGAGATACCTCTCCGACAATTGGAGTGACAAATCCTAATCTCGAAATACGCCAACCCAACATGTACCTTTGGAGACACCTGTAGAGTACCTTTATAATCACCCAGTTACGTTGTGACGTTTGGTAGCACACAAAGTGTTCCTCCGGTAAACGGGAGTTGCATAATCTCATAGTCATAGGAACATGTATAAGTCATGAAGAAAGCAATAGCAACATACTAAACGATCGGGTGCTAAGGTAATGGAATGGGTCATGTCAATCACATCATTCTCCTAATGATGTGATCTCGTTAATCAAATGACAACTCATGTCTATGGTTAGGAAACATAACCATCTTCGATTAACGAGTTAGTCAAGTAGAGGCATACTAGTGACACTTTGTTTGTTTATGTATTCACACAAGTATTATGTTTCCAGTTAATACAATTCTAGCATGAATAATAAACATTTATCATGATATAAGGAAATAAATAATAACTTTATTATTGCCTCTAGGGCATATTTCCTTCACCTTAAGCATCTAACGTTGATGCCACAGTTTTCACGGGCGATAGCACCTAGGACCTTACCCCATTCCGCTGCGTTCTTGATCGGACTAATGGGTCTCCCTTCTTTGTTAATCCGTTTTATTACATAAGTAGTTGTAGGCACCTTATTCCTTAACCCACTCTTTTGCGGTTGAATTTCCAAATCGGCTTTTGCACCATTGAGGTCTCCTTCCTGTTCAACACCATCCAACTCTTCTCCCAAATGTTGGCCATCTTGCACTTCCTCTTTAGCACCATCCAACTCTTCTCCCAAATGTTGGCCATCTTACACTTCCACTTCAGCACCATCGTCGGAATATCCTTCCCCATCTTGCAGTTCCTCTTCAGCAGCATCTGAATCTTCTTCCCCATCTAGCCCTCCATCTGCATCACGAACGGTCTCCTCGTGAAACTCGTATGCATAACTTGGCTCATCCTGTTGGGAAGTCAAAGCCTCACCCCGAGACCGTGTATGTCTCACCATCTTTTATCTGCAAAATGAAGATTGCATCCGTAATGAGAAAAAAGAATTACATATTAATAATTGTTTTTGGCAAGACGAGTGCTAAAAAAGAGACATATTAAGTGCCAACAATTCGACGAAGTGGAAGTGAATCAACATTTCAGCCAAACTTTGACGCTCATTTCTATTCCTATAAAATAAGACAACAAAACCGCAATGAAATTCACCACCGACCATCACCATTTATCAAAAAAATTTGGCATAGCCGTTGCTAAAAATTGGACGTATTGAATGTAAGAAATTAGATGAAAAGGAAGTGAATAAACATTTCGTCAAAACTTTCACACTCATTTATATTCCATGTAAAAGAAGACAACAAAACCGCAATGAAATTCATCACCGGCCATCGCCATTTATAAAAAAAATCAGCATAACCCTTGCTAAAAATTGGACGTATAATCCAGAAATTTGATGAAATGGAAGTGAATCAACATTTCATCAAAACTTTGGCACTCTTTTCTATTCCCTCTAAATAAAACCGTGAGCATCGACATATAGCACAATCAATTGTATCTTATTCATCCATTATAGCACAACAACCGTGAGCATGAACATATATAGGACATGCAATGAATTGAGACCATTTGAAATCAATGAACATATATAACAAAAGCAATGAATTCAAGCAACCAAGGGCAACGATGTGCTGGCCGAGAAGCTATTGGTGTGGGCGAAGGTGCGCCGGCGGATGTGTATGTGGAGATGGTCGACATGGTCGTCCGTTGGTGCGGCCGGAGGCACACTAATGGAGTGGTCGGTGGAGAGAGGGCCAAGGAGCAGAGAGCAGCCGATGTCACATGGGATGCCGTTGGGTGGAGGGGAGAAGAGGGATGGGGGAGTGGCGGCGCGCGTTACCGACGCTTGCGGGGGCCGGTGGAGCGCAGTGGCATTAGAGGGGGGGATCGGGTGCTGAGAGCTCAGTGTCGTGAATGGGTGAGCATGGGTAGCTTTCGCGGCCGACTGCGCGGATGTAATTTTCATCATGTCCCATGCTGAAATTTGAAAAAAAATAGTTGCAGTCACGGGTGTTGCCCAACACCGGCCACAAGTTCTTTAACCTACGACTAGCGGGCAGCAAGCAAGACCCGCCGTAGCTACATTCTGCCAAACCTGGACATCCGGCAAGGATAACTAGTGGTAGTTCCTAGTCACCGCTCGCCAATGCTTGGTCATCTACCTGTGGCGAGCGATAGGTAGAGCCCGTCACTGCTGAGTTACGCGAACAAGGTAGAGCCCGTCACTGCTGAGTTACGCGAACAAGTCTAGTCCTGGAGATTATACTTGTGGCGGGGAATGGGATTTGCCCACCACAGTTATGCTCTTAGCTGTGGCGGGCCGTTTTTGCTACCCGCAACTACTTGTTTTCAAAAATACCTATGGTGGGTGCCCTGCCTCGCCCGCCGCTCATTTGGGTTCACCTATAAGCCCTTTCTCAGTAG
The DNA here is from genome assembly GCF_002162155.2 of Triticum dicoccoides. NCBI lineage: Eukaryota > Viridiplantae > Streptophyta > Magnoliopsida > Poales > Poaceae > Triticum > Triticum dicoccoides. Next base: position 155,323,554 of record NC_041380.1, read on the forward strand.
TGTCAGTCATGGTTGGCAATGGCGGTGTCTATGCGGCGTTACCTTGTTAAAGACATCGTCAATATAGTCATCATCTCCTTGCTCAAGCTGCCGATGAGTCCAAGTTATGCGATGATTTCCACCTTTTATTTCATTTAGTAGTATAGGATCCTTTGGGTTTTACCATGTTTCACACATTTCTTTTTGTATGTTTTTGCCAGGATATCATGTACATGAATAATTTGGAGATTAACAAAATAACTTTAATTATGATGATAAAATCATGTTAATTAATGTGATAAAACACTATCATAAAAATGTCAACCATTTGGAGAAGAGAAGGAGCATACAGAAGCCTCCAAAGTGCAGGATGGAGTCTGGTACGAGCTCACCAGCAAGCATACCGCCTGCCGTCACCTCTGCCTAGTCAACTACTTCATTCCAGTTTAGATGGATTTGAGAGGAGAGACAACACGCAACCAGAAACACATCTAGAAGGAAGAACCCTAGCCTCTGGAAGGATTCTAGAGGGGGGATTGATTAAGGGACTCCACCGCCACTTCACCGCATCAAGAGGGCATCATCATCATCATCCGTCTTCATCAACTTCACTCAATCTCCAACTCCTTGTAATACATTAGTCGATGTGGATTCATACTTTTTCACTACCGCCATATTCATTATGATTCATCCCGTAATGTTTGTACCCTCGATGTGCGAGTACTTCCCTAGTTCTCGGGGATATGGAGGAACCCTAGTATGTTTACGATTGTATGATAATAAGATTTGACATTCTCTTTATATGTTTAAGGATCTTTTTTATGTTGGATGTCCAACGTATGTCTTTTCTGGACGAAAGATTATTACTATTGTTGTGAAGGTGGGAATCAGTGGTGACATTGCTGATCGCCCTCCTTGGATAATTGAAATAGGGGGTAAATGCAGACCACCGTAGATGTGTCCATGAGGCGACCCATAATTACCATTCGGTAAACGGGGTGGGGATAAACGGTAGTGGCATACATGATACGGGGTTGCTGCATGTATGCATGTACCTGTAATTGACTCTGCCAATAGAGATAAACATATAAAGTGGCTTAGGAATCCGACTTTGAATTATGCCTAGTCATCAGTTGTGTTAAATACATACTAGTGGGGAATCCAGACTCCCTGGAACACTTTAGTCCTATCGACTACAACAACCGATATCCATGTCGCGCGGTACTTTATTTTACTTTTGTCATTTATTTTCTCGCTTGCAACAATCACCCAATATTTTAAAACTTTTGTTTCCAGTTTGCTTTAGATCACAACTAACTTGCAGGCGCTGCAATTTAAATCATTGCAAGAGACAAAGACTTATTCTTGTGCTTCCTACGGGGCTGATACTCGTACTTTGAAAATGATACAATTAAATCATGTGCACTTGCAGGTCGTCAGCTGGTACGAGGGGAAACCCTTGATATGGATCTCCCATATCGGACGAGGTGACTCCTTTGGTGTCATTATCACTCTTGTGGGCATTGTTTTGGAGATTCTTGATGGAGTCATCAGGAGGTGAAGCAACATGGCATTTACCGCGTCGACGACAATGGGTCTCGGCGGCATCGTGCAGCAGAGTCTCAGAGACGGATTTGACGGAGGAGTGCATGGGCGGCGGTGCTATTTGGCATTGTGGTAGTGTCGACGGCAATTGGGTTTGGCAAGATCAATGAGTTGATCCCTCCTGAAGATGGGATGATGGAAGATGGCATCGGTGGATTCTAAAGTGTGCACATGAGGTGCGTACTTAGGGTCAACTAGATTTGTTTGTGCTCTCGGCTCACCATGGGGCAGCCTTGCGAGGCCACCAGATTAGACGGTGTGTGTTGTGCGAGGTCAAGACACATCATGAAGTGTGTGGGTGTAGCGACAAATGTCGCCAGAAAGGTGGCTTCGGATTGAACCATGTATATTTTTACCAGGCTCTATTGAATAATATAATAAAGATGGATGTGTGCATCCTTAGATGTACAGGCCAGGGGTTTCAACCTCCTTTAAAAATATATAAAATAGGTAGTCGTACAAAATATGTTTTTCATCTCTCAACTGGCATTAGTAGAATCTAGGTTTAAGATCTGTATAACCAAAGTAACTCTACCGCCTGTTCTTGATGACTTAAATATTCTTTTTCTAATGTAGGAAGGAGCTGTTATTAAATCATGTCATTGTATAAAAATCTCTTTTTCGTCTTTCAACTAGTATTACTCCTGTCATCCAGGTGTGTTAGGCACATAAGGAGATGCATCACAATCCAGGCTCAAGAAGATTTGACTAGGAAAATAATTTGAACAGTAAAGGAAGCCAATCACCACACAAATCTCTCCATCCAAAACGCTGCGATAAATCTCACATTAATAGATGTCATGGTTTAGCTAAGCCATACATGTAAATTTATACCATGCAACGAATCCCCGCGCTAGATATATCAGCACCTAATCAATAGGCATTAAGTTTGAGAGAAAGAGGATTGTATGCATGGTCTAGTGTTTTCAGCAGGGTTAATGACGAATATTAATAAACCTATAATGACTTATACAACCTACACTTTTGGAATTTCTGGATTCTATTAAGTGCCCAACACACTTGAATGGAGGGAGAAGTAAAATCGAGGTTTGAAAGATGTACAACCAGAGTAACTAAACCGTCTGTTCTTCATCACTCCAACATATATTTTTAATATAATATAGGAGGGTGATCCTACAACCAACATTGTCATTTTTTTTGTTGGGACATTACAATTACAAAGGGGTAGAACATAACTTTTTCAATGGCTAGATAATTTTCCATGGTTGCAAGGGGGGCATAAATATTCTAGTTAGTCTGTAATTTACCTGTCCAAATTAATGTGATTATGTAAAAAATAAGATTTTATTTGACACACATTGAGGAGGGATTTTAAACGATCATAACAACGGTACTAGAGGGAGTACATGAAATTTTTAGGCGAAGGGGCGTCACATCAGGAGACCTGGGGGTCTTGGACATAGATCACAGATGCGATTTACCCAAGTTCAAGCTCCCACAATAAATAAAAGCCTTACTTCATGCCTTGATCTTTTCTTATATGTATGGAGAATACAAGAGATTATTGTCTTAGGGAGGGGAGACTCAAGGAGTCAGGGAGAGTCAACGAGTTATGTCGGTGGTGCATATTTGGTCGTTAAGCGTCGGAATCCCACTATGTGGTATAAGCTAAACTATGGTGAGCGAGAGGTCTTATTCCATCCTTATGGAAGACATCCATGTCAATGTGTTGAGGCATGCAAGGATAGGGGTTGGACTGGGTGTTGGTACACAACACATTTTTGGCCCTTTTTCTATGTCGTAGAGTGTTTTCTGGCTCCCTTGGCATCGTGTGATGCTAATCCTCTTACTGATGTCGTGTCACTCCTCCTGATATGCCCGTTGGGTGTCTTGGAATTTTTGGCCCCACCTTGGCATCAAAGGGAGACATGCATATAAGTCATTTGACTTATCACTAACAAGCCACCCACTAGTGCTCGTGATAGATCAAGGTTCAGATCAAGGTTCGTGAGTATTGATATAGATACTCGTGAACTCTTTCGTCTCATTTTCTGGGTTTCATGTAGTGGCAACTCGTTCTTGATGTTTCTCATTGATGTGATTATACTTATAAGTATGGGTCGATAGGTGGAAGATTCATGTATATGACTTTGTCTAGAAATTTCCATATGTCAATTTTTTGGCGCAATCTTCTTCCTCTGTTATGTGGCATGTGAGGATACTTTCCGTAAAATCCCGCCATTTTCCCATATCCTGCAGTTTTCAATACTAAGACGACTTGTCCATCTTCAAGCCAAATGCCCATCCTTCTATCCTGATAGAGCATATTCAAAGTGTGGGCGTTCTAGCCATAGATTTAGCTCTTGATGCAAGACATGTGTATTCGCCCTCTCCTTCTATCACGTCTTCGCTGTCCTTCAATCACCTTTTTGAGTGTGGCCTTCTCCCAGAAGACAGGTATTGTTGTGCCCCTTCTCCGGTGTAGCGGTCTTCATCACCTCACCCTGAGGAGATGGTGATTTTTGGGTCATGCTTTTAGGTATGATTTTGGCCTTCCTATCTCTTCTTTCTTGAAGGAGGTGCTTTGATTTTACCACATTCCTCCATATCATATCTCTACATCATGTGTATACTTGTCCACCTTTGCACCTTGTTGCTTGACCAAACTCCACACCTTGTTGTGCTTGAACTGAATTCTGCATGGCCAACACCCAATCCGGAGTCTTTCATGTCTTCATCAAACTTTGATGTGCCTCGATAGAGACAAAATAGAAATGCTCATAGAAGTTAGCTAGTTGAGCTCGGGGAAGAGTGGTTGGACCTGGTTGGTTGATGTTGTCAAGAATCATGTCGATGTCCACTCGATTTGCAACTCAACATAGAGGAGGTCCAACATTTCCTTCAGGTTGCACTTCCTGATTAATATTATTCTCGGGCTGAGAATTGTTATCTGTATTAACATTATTTTTGGGACTAGCATTCTCCTCGACGGTAGCTTGACTATGAGTTATTGATCATTACATAGGAGAATCATCATCAAAGGAATCTGAAGCATTTGCTTCAATATGTTTGATCTCTCCAATAGCCATTGATCAGATGACTTCATCTAGAGGAGGTTCATCTAGCACATTTGGTAGGTGCTCTCTTTTGGAGTCGTTAGATTGATCAAACCGCACATTATAGTTTCCATAGCTTTCCCGAAGTGGGAGTATAAACTCTGTAAGTTTGCGAATTTGAGCCATAACCAAGAAGTAATCCCTCATTGAGCTTTAGGTGCAAACTTATAATTGTAATTCATATTATGTTAGGAGCACCAAAGACTCTAAGATAGCTAGGAGCACCAAAGACTCTAAGATAGCAAACATTTGGCTCGTTACTAGTTATAAGCTCATAAGATGTTTCCTTAAGAAATTTGTGAAGATAAACTCGTTTGGTGATATCGCACGCGGTGTTGATGTCAACCGCCCAATCAAATTGGGGCCTTGTAGGCATTAAACATGGTGCATGTCATCTCAAGTTCTGGTTCTTTCACTCCACCACCCCATTTTTGTTGCGGAATATAAGCTGCGGAGAAATCATGGGTGATGCCATTGTCATCGAGAAAGTCCTTGATATTTGTATTTTTTTTAACTCCATGCCAATATTACTTCTTATGTGCTTGATGGCAAAATCATATTATTTTTTAGTCTTCTTGGCAAAACGTTTGTTGATTTGCTGGCTCCTGGATTTATCCTTTAGAAAGAAAACCTAGGTGAATCAAGAAAAGTCATTGACAATTACGAGTCCATAGTGATTACCACCAAAGCTAGAGTAGTTTTCCGCTCGAAAGAGGACCATGTGAATAATATCGAGTGATCTTGTCGTGGTCATGATAGTCCTCGCAGAATGAGATTTCTTCGCGAGTTTGCCAGCCTCACATGCACCACAGAGGCATTTTTTATCGAATTTAACATCGGCAATTCCCATGACGTGTTTTCTTCTTCACCAGTGCGTGCAAGTTTCACATACCTGCATAGTCAAGTCTTCAGTGCCACAACCAACCCTCTGTAGCTTTTGCAAGCAAACAGGTGGAAACTGAGGGACCCTTACAGAAATCCATAATATATAAATCACCTTTTCTTTGGCCTTCAAAGACAAAAGTGTTATCATTTTGCATAAATACAACACATCTCGTGATAGAGAATAATACCATCATTCCCAAGTCACATAGTTTTGCAATGGACATAAGATTGAATCCAAGAGATTGAGCAAGCATAACATTCTCAATATTTTTCTCTGTGGAGATAGCAACTTTACCTAACCCAATTACCTTTCCTTTGTTGTTGTTGCCAAATGTGGTATACTTATGTGAGAAAGTAGACAATTTACGATTGGTGAATAAGCTTTTGTCTCTGGTCATATGATTAGTGCATCCGTTATCCATGGCCCACTCAGTGCAACCGGAGACATAGTCCTACAAAAGAATTAGTTCTTCTTAACTACCCACATCTTGATGGATGGCTGAGAAGAATTTGATATACGCAAAACATTAGAGGAATATTATTGAAGACCATAAGAGTTTCTCCCCGGAGAGGGTTAGCATAGATGAATGAATATGCAAAAAGTTTTCTTCCCAGAATCATGAACATAATGGTTAGAAGAATAATGCTAATATTCAAAATATGTAGAATTATTTCCCCCATTCGAGATATTTGCAATTTGAACCTACAAGAAATCTTCCTCAATTGAGAGTTGTTTCCCTATGGGGTTAGAGAAGCATTCACAGGAGTAATAAAAACAAAGAAAAACAAAACAAAGGCTTTTGATGAGGACACCACTTGGAAAATAAGAAATAAAGCAAAGTACAAAATAAAAAAGGGATTTCGCTGAGTACACCATTCGGAAAATAAAAAAGAAAATGAAAGAGTAAATTTTTTAGAAAACTATGCCCAGTGCACCACTCGGAAAAGTGTAGATAAAAGTAAAAATAAGAGAAAAAATAGTAAACTAATAAAATGCTTTTGACAAGTACGCCACTAGATAAAAAATTGCAAACAGAGAAAATAAAATGGTAAATAACAAAAAAAAATGTCGAACACCTACTCGGCAAAGAAAAAATGCAAAAAGTACAAAGAGGAGAAAATAAAACGATAAAATAATAATAAGACATTACTCCCCTCGGCAAATAGAAAGAATAATAAAACAAACAAAAGAACGAAAGTAAAAGAGCACTATTGGCGCAAAATCTTTGCGAGGACCCAACTCATCAAACACTATGACAACGTCAATGTTCCCTCAGGCCTCAGCTATCGCCACTTGGGACTCGTGTCCAGCCATTTGCCGAGTTCTAGGTTTTTGACTAGTGTTGCACTCAGCAATGTGCTCTTTTTGCCGAGTTCTTTGTCGTTGTTATGTTTTTTCCAATGAAAAAAATAGCATGGTGTAGCAAAATAGCCTAGTCTATTAGCAATGCTACATCACACTAAAACGTGCTATTAACGAGACATTGTACACTGAATTATTTAAAGAGCCATTTTTCAACACACTACAACGTGATATTTGCGCCACTATAGCGCGCTATTTTTCCGGTGTTTTTTTCCGATGTACTTGGCTTTTTTCATCTTTACCAAGTGCCCGATAAAATGAACTTGACAAACAAGCTCTATTATTTGTGTCGGTCCAAAGAAAACGTGATAGTGATGTGTTCTCACTAAGTTGACTAAGCCACGAACTCCATCATCACCGCCACTCCACACACAGTCGCACATACTTGGTGGCCAGCTGCAACTCCTACCTCTCGTCACCTATAAATACATGCCCAGGCTGCTCACATTCACCTCATCGCATATTTGCACCCATTCCGTTCCTTCTTACACAAAGAATTTCGTACAGATATACACTCACATTAGACTCTTCGAACTTAGCTCGATCGATTTTATTGACATGGCTTCCTCGCGTGCCATTATGATACTTTCCTTGTTTGCGTTGGCATTGCCGCACTCTGTTGTGCAGGCTAGGATGATGCCAAGTGATCAACCACAGATGCTCGCTGAGAAGACGATCAGCCCACCTCGATACTCGTCATCTCCAGATTTGCTTCAAGTGTTCAGGGCGCCACCACCGCCAATCCCTGTTACGTTTGCTGGGAACATTGAGATCACCGGTGCCAAGCGTAGGCGTGCTAGCCAGGTCGTCGTTAAGGGCTCAGTTCCGAGCCCCGGAGTCGGTCACCACTAGCTCGCCGATCCTCTAATGAAGTGAATATATTTTCTCTACATTTCACACATATCGATCTACATGAATGGCGCATATGCCGTTCAACATATTGGCTAGCTAGCTGGTGCCACAAAGATTAGCTACTTAGGTTAAACAAAGCATATACATGTAACCATGAAAAGCGCAACATGCTCTTGAATCGTACTGCCTTGATTTGTATCTTTTTTTTTTCTGTTCGAGAATATGTCATGAAAGGCACACCAGTTTCATATATATGTAACAAAACATATATACTGTCGTGAATAAATGAATATTTATATTCAATTCTCAACTTGGTTGCTGTCATTTTGGATTGTTTCATCACTTCTGTTTTTTTCCTTGAGGCACCTTCGATTGTAATTTTTGTTGGTAGCTTACCAAGCTGACCGCTTGGTTTTTCTTGAGGTACCTTGAGTTATTATTAATTGTGATGTATCCAGCTGACTGGATTGCATCAAGACTTATCTGGCGCGAAGAAACATATCATAATTTAGAACTTTAGCAGGTTACAAACTAAACATGCGTCTACACACACACAAAAAAAAAGCTGAATATGCATCGACCTTGCTCAATTGCTGTCTTCGAATTACAATGTCGTGTTTCATGCATTTCTCTCGATTAGCTGTGATTATGACCAATGGATAAGCTAGTGCTAACACTGTGATGATGTGTCTTTACCAACAAAAAATATCTGACAAAATACTCCCTCCGTCTCGGAAAACATGTCGCGGGCATAGTTCATTGGTAATTTTGCAAAAAAAAACTCGTGGTTTCAAAAGCATTTCAAACAAATCCCTCCGCCCCGTCTTCTTCCTCCGTCCGTCGCCTGCGCATCGCCAGGGGCCGGTGCCGCCCAGCTGCGTGATTCGCTAGGGGCCGGCGAGCCCAGCTAAGCTCCTCCGCCGTCGCCAAGTACAAGCTCTCGCCGCCATCGGCAGTTACCTCCTCCACTGCCGCAGCCCAGACCTGCGCCGCCGCGGTCCTCTCCCTCTTCGATTACCAGCGGGCGTCGCCGAATTCTCCCGCTACGTCTTCCGCGAGGCCGTGCACGTCCCTCCTCGAGCTCCCCCGCATCCTCCTGAAGCCCGCGCACATCCTCCTCGTGCTCCCGTGCATCCTCTTCGAGCTCCGGCACATGCGCCGCCGTGATCCCCTATCGGCGTCGCCGGAGCCTGCCTCCATGGTCCGGTGGACCAGGAGCTCGCGCACGTGATCCTCGATCTCCAGAGCGGCCTCGTCGATCTCCCACGCCCGCGCACCCGTACTGCTCCTTCTCCCCTGCCGACACACCCGTGCGGCTGCTTCTCCCTTGTCGCCGGTGGTCTCTGCCCGTGCTGCTGCCGCTCCACTGACCCTGCCCGTGCTGCCGCTGCTCCACTGACCCTGCCCGTGCTGCTGCTGCTCCACTGAGCTGCCCGTGCTGATGCTCATTGACCCTGCCCGTGCTGCTGTTGCTACTACACTGCACCCTGAAGAAGGTATAGTAAAACTGTGTGATGGTGATGTAAAACTTCAATTGGTACTTCTGCTTATGATGGTGACGTAAAACTGTGTGACAAATGGAGCAGAAAAATACTTCTTCTTATGGTGAAGTAGAGTAGCATCTTGATCCAATTGACAAATGAAGCAGAAAAATACTCCTATCCAAATGACGAAATCTACTGAATTCTTGTAAAAATGTCTACTGAATTTGCTTCATGTTCTAAACAGAGTACTCCTATAGTAAAGATGCTTCAAGATGGACCTCTACAAAAAAGCAATAACAGTTGATTACTAAATTTGTCACAAAAGGTATAGGCTAGAGTTCAGACCTCCCAGCCTTTTGCATGTTTTGTTATTCAAGGGATGCACCAGGAGGTCTGCAATTTGAGGCTAAAAGTTTCAGAAATGAAAAGTTGCTCTAATATCAGGAGCATTGAGCCTACATGACAAATTAATGTCAATATCAGGAACTAATTCACATATGTTGGACAATATCAGGAACTAATTACTGAAGCAAGGAAGTGTTAACTGAACTGAAACTAAATGACCATTTAAAATGACAAACTACTCCTAAGTGTGATGGTTGCAACACAAAATCTGCTTCTGAACTGAAATTTGCTCCTGCAGAGAGAAAAACAAAAATAAGCATCAGTTCAACCATGCCAAAGTATTTCCAAACCGATACTCCTAGCAGATCATCAACACATGTCCTCTGGCTACTCCAAGGACACTATTACAGTGTTACTCCTACTGTAGTTTTTTTCCTGCTGTAGTTGAAGCTACTCCTACTCCTACTTCCACTCTAGCTGCAGTAAGCAATATAGGACAACATGGATCTGAATTAATCTAAATTTAAAGTGCCCAGCGGATACAAATCTGACTGAAAACAAAATGACAGGACTGACAGAATTTTGTTTACTGAATTTTGCTTTCAAAATTGTTGCTGATCATGGTCATGGTCATTTGCAATCTTCAAAATTTGGCTTGAACATGATACTTTTTTTTTAATCTGGACATGTGTATGGAGTACTCATGATCATAATCTGAAAATTCAGTTAAAATGCAGTGTAAAACTGTAGATATCTACTCATGATCATATCTAGCAGAACTAGTGCAAAAGTGTTGACAGTAGTACTCCTACTACTACTTTGTATGTGTGTATTCTTGTCTGACTAGTGCAAATGCATTTCTTGTTTGACTTGCATACTCATTTTGTGTGTGTATATTCTTGTTATGGTACCATGGTGTACTCATCTTTTGTCATTGATGGCAGGAAACATAACTATGGATTTGAACTTGATGCCTCAAAAGGAAGAACATGAAACTATTGATTTGAACATGATGCCTCAAGAGGAAGACGATGAAGGTATTAATTTGAATTTGATGCCTCAAGAGGAGGAACCTCAAGTGGCAAAGAATGCAGCTATGGATTTGAACTTGATGCCTCAAGAGGAAGACGATGAAGATATGAATTGGATGCCTCAAGAAGATGAAGGGAAAGAGGATGAAGCTCAAGAGGAAGAGGATGAAGTTATGAATTGGATACTTCAAGAAAAGAGAAGAGAATTGTCAGATAAGGAGAGGCATGGTGTTTACTTCGCCTTGCTGGTAATCAAGCTCAGAGATGGGTCTGTTCAACCAGACGACAAGCTGCTAGTCTCAAACCTGTTGGACATAAGTGTACGATCTGTTGAAAGAATCTGGGAAGACACCAAAAAGCAAATTGCCGATGGCAAAGAAGTAGATGTCTCAAGCAAGAAGCCGGGAAGATCTGGCCAAAAGAGAAAGGAGCTAGATCTAGAGAGGACCTCAACAATCCCACTAAATAAAAGAAGAACAATTCGATCTCTGGCACGGTCTCTAGGTGTGGCCCGATCGACCCTACATAAGAGGTTCCAGTTGAATGAGCTCAACCGCATCACAAGCACCGTGAAGCCTCACCTCAAGCTAGAGAACAAGCTTGCGAGATTGAAATTTTGTATGTCCATGGTCGATGACAATTCGATCTCAACTTCTCGGGCTATGTTCAAACCAATGACGAATATGGTTCACATCGATGAGAAGTGGTTTGACATGACGAGAGTGAAGAATAGTTACTATGTACTTCCAAGAGAGCCTGAACCAAAGCGCACCGTGTCAAACACTCACAAAATTGGGAAGGTAATGTTCCTAACAGCTGTTGCCAGGCCTCGATATAACAATGAGGGGGAGCTAACATTCGATGGGAAGATCAGCATTTGGCATTCGTCGAAGAGAGTGAGGCGAAGCGGACAAGTCAGAACAGAACAAAGGGAACAAAAGTGTTGACATCAGTGAAAGTAACCAGGCCTGTGTGGAGAGATTATCTGATCAATAAGGTTATCCGGACAATTTAGGATAAGTGGCCTGACGATGATGAGGGAGCAACAATATTCATCCAACAGGATAACGCAAAGCCTCATGTCCTTCCCAATGATGTAGCTTTTCGAGAAGTTGTGGAACAAACTGATCTTGACATCCGATTGCTACAACAGCCCCCAAATAGCCCTGAGTTAAATTGTTTGGACCTCTGCTTCCATAACTCTCTCCAGTCTCTAACCGACTACAGGTCACCTACAAACATCCAGGAACTGGTACAGGGTGTGGAAGAGGAATTCGAGAACTACGATCCCGACAAGTTGCACAGAAGCTTTATCACATTAGAAGCAGTTATGTTTGAAGTTATGAAAGACAAAGGAGGAAATCAATATAAGTTGCCCCACTTGCACAAGGATCGCTTTCAAAATGCTGGATTGGAAATAACCAATGTATATTGCGACAGTCGGGTAGTTGTTGATACTAGGGCCACTATAGAAGAAATGGAAATTGCAATAGGAAAAGAAAATGAAAGGAAAGAATTAGCTAGAGAAGGGAAAAGAAAAAAAGTAAAGGGAAGGGAAGAAGTGGCCAGAGAAAGAATGTAGTCAAGAGGGGGCAAAGAGGCCCTTATGTCATGTAGTCAGGTGCTCCTTGTGTATGTCTTGTGTAATCTTGTGTCAAGAGGGGACAAAGAGGCTCTTATGTCATCTCCTTATGTATGCCTTGTCTAGTCCTTGTGTTATTGAATTTGGGTTATTTGGATTAATTGAATTATCTGGGTTATTTAGATTAACTGGATTAATTTGGATTATTTGAATTAATTTGGGTTATTTGGATTTATTTGAATTGATTTGGATTAATTTAAAATATTTGGATTTATTTGAATAATTTGGATTAAAACTGAATTTGTGCTAACTTACTTTGCAATTTAGGACAATATGGATCTGATCAACAATAGAAAAATACAACATGTATTGTCAATACAGATTTGGACTTGTACTCCAAATGAAGCAAAACTCTTACAAATTTTCACTTTTTCAGTTTCAATATGAGATAGCAGTATAACATCAAGCAAAACTCTTGCAATTTTTCAGTTTCAATTTTCCTGCGAAGCAAGTGCCCCGTTTTACAGACTGTCAAAAAGTCATAGTACTCCAAATTAACTTCTGCTTAGTGCTAGAGCAGGTCTTCTAAGCTAAGATCCTAATTAACTTCTAAGTACCTACACAACATAAGATAGTAGTGGTGGTAATCCTTATGCTAAATGCTAGAGCAGATCTTCTCAGCTAACAAAAGAATATGAGGTTTGCATGGTTTGTATGGTGGCTCCAGTAATAAAACTGTAGATATCTACTGATGATGATATCTCCTTGGGGCCCAGTGGTTAACAATATTACTTCTGCTAGTATTTTCAAGATTTAGTGCCATCAAAAACAGAATCAAAGACATAATGTGGGAGTAGTAGTGGATATTTATTGCCCATGCTCATTATTCACTTCACAAGGTTACCTAGTACTCCATCAAAAACAGAATCAAAGATGGAATGGCATGCTTGATGTGATGTAACTAATCTTTGCGCCATAATCTTTGCCATTTTAGAAATGCACTCATTAAATTTCTAAAATGAAGCTATAGATATACAGTGTTCTGTTCTGACAGTAGCTAGGTACTGTAGATATGATAGCTGAAGTTTCAGAACAGAGGAGAAGGAAAAAGTAGGAGTAGTCACTATAATTTCAGTTAACTAAAAACAACAACTCTGCAAGTTGAGGTTTAATTTACAGGAGTATCTTGAACTTTAAAAGTGCAGTCCTAACTTAAATATTTAAAATGCTATTGGGACAGTACTAATTTCAGAGTTCATAGTTCATGACTGAATTTAGAGACAGTATAAATCTTACAGAAAACAAAATTGTTCATAGATCGAATGCTTGCAAAACCGTTCAGTTATCTGTGCAAAATTGTTCAGTTAACTGTGCAAATACTCCAAACTCTAAACTAGCAGAACTAGTCCAAATATTCCAACCAGAAAATGAATAGATTTTACACACATTCAGTGAAGTGGTTCAGAAAATGAACAGATTTTACTCACATTCAGTAAAGTGGTTCAGAGATTCAGAAAGTTCAGAACATTTGAGTAACAGAGAAGATGGAGATGTAAACACTAACCAGCAATGCACATGTTGAGGTGTTCATCTTGTTCTTGCACCGCTGCGTCATAGCAGTAGCTGATTATTCATCTTGTTCTCTGATTGTACCCCACGCTCTTGGGTACCGTCAGTAGACGCCTTCATCAAACAAAGAACTGACTCACTTCAGCGCAAATGAGGAAAATTTACAACAACAACAACGAGGTGGTCGAGGTCCACGAGGACGTAGCGCACGGCGTACTTGAAGGCGTGCCCCGCCGGCCGCCGGTGCGAGTGCCGGACGCGGCAGCACGGTGCCGGCGCTACCGGGGGCAGCAGCAGCAGCAGCCAGCTGAAAATCAGCTCCGTGAAGGCGAAACTCTTGACGTTGGCCGACTGGAGGATCTCGCCCTCGCTCCGTGGCGTCGACGACACCGTCGTCGTCGACGGCGAGGACGACACCTGGCTGCTCATCGGCCTTGACGTTGTTGTTGGTGGTCCAGATCCGGCGCCTCCGGGCTCTCCGACGGCAGTTCCGGCGCAGCCGGAGCAGAGCGTGGCGGTAGCTGGGGAAATTGAAGATCTTTTTGAGGAAGAGGGGAGCTTGGGGAGGCAGGCGGGCGGCAACTGCGGCAGCGGAGCAGGAGGCAGCTGCGGCGGGAGAGCGGGGGAGCAGGGGGGCTGCGGCGGCGGGGAGTAGGGCAGCTGCGGCGGCGGGGAGCAGGGAAGCTGCGGCGGCGGAGAGCAGCGCAGCTGCTGCTTCTGTCGGAGGAGGACGACAAGGAGCGCAGGTTTGGTCGGGAGAAGCTAGAGGTTTTTTTTTGTAAAAATGTCCTCGCGACATGTTTTTCGGGATTGGTTTGCCGGCTAATTATGTAGAAAAGTAAGAAATGTACGCGCAATGCAGATTTTCTTTTATCACTAGTAAATATGCACGTACAATGCACGTATAATCTATAATAAAAACATCTATTTTAAATCTTACTTTCTAGCCAATCCTTTTTACCGAGCCTATGAGTCTTTGGTAGCGGAGATCAAGCATTTGAGGTCTTTTCATCTGACTCATATTACTCATCTCAATCGAACTCAGAATGTGGTTAGTGTTTTTTTTTGCTAAATTTGCAAGAACTGCAAGTAGAAATGTCGTTTGGTCGGCCTCCGAACTTAGAGAGGTTACTGATTTATGTAAGGAGGATTGTAATTTTGAACTTCTACAGTAATACAAGTTCTACCCACAAAAAGAGTCAAACCGAACACGCCAGATTGAAAATGACCAAAAGGCATCCATAGAAAAATGAATTTATTGGATGGTTGAATAGTTAGGTGGACAATGGTATCCCCAGCACACCAAGGTTCAAGTCCCGATCCTTACATTTATCCTAAATTTATTTCAGGATTTTCGACGATGCGCGTTCAGTGGGAGTAGACGTTTCCATCGGTGACTTTGTAAAATCTCAATACGAAATGTCGGCTCAGTCTCTTGGAGGTGCTCATAGGGGTAGGGTGTGTGTAGTTCATAAGGTGAGTGTATGTGCGTATATATGAGTGGTTGCGTCTGTACTGTGTTCAAAAAAAATAAATTTTCCAACGCGTGTATTTTTTAAGTGTATGTGCGTATATATTTGTTCTTTTTTACAACTAATGCGTGCAGTACTTGTTACTTGACCAAAAGGGCTGTCGATCAAGAAAAAATAAAAACAAATGAGACACACTCGATGCTCCATCTCAGTTCTCCACGCCTGACGCTTCATCATTGTGGCAACAGCTCTCTCACCACCGCTCCCCATTTCATGGTGGCCATAGCTCTCTCTCTATCTCTCTACCTCATCAGGCCGCCTCTTCCCTTTGTCCCCATCGCCGGCGCGAGGTCTCGCACTCCCCTGCTCTTCTCAGCTCCTCCTCGTCGAATTGGTCGCTGAAGTGCCCGAGGATCCGCTCGAGCTCGGCATGCTCGCGGGCCGACCCAGTGCTAGGTGATGACGGAGGCGGGCGCAGAGGCATGAGACTCATCTCCACTGGATCATCTGCCGTGGCAATTGCGCGTCCTTCCTCTCCGTCTAGCTCGCCGGGCGCTCGGAGACTCCGCTCGTCGGCGGCTCCCACCACCCTGCGCGGCTGCGCTGCATGCTGCCCAGGTGCAGCGGCAGCAGTGCCGCGGCGGCTGGTGCCCCTGCAACTGCAAGCCGACGTTGGTTGTTTATTCCCCACTTCGACACTCTGTTGTGCTTATTTCCGATTTGAGGTACTCCCGATTCCCCACTTTTGCTATCCTAATTGCTATCCATTCCAGTACACTACATATGTAGCTTACCAGTTTACCAGTAGGAAAGCATGTTTTTAGAAATTCAGGGTCAATTTTTGAAATGCAAAGCAAAGAGGGTCAAGAGAAGCATAACAGGATAATACGGGTTCACATAGATGTAGTACTCTGTCACTATCAGCTAGCTCAAAGTATGTATGATTGTAGGACAATGCAGGTTCACATAGATGTAGTTATCTGTCACTATCAGCTAGCTCTAATTGAATTTTTTGGAGCAGTTCCATTTGCAAATAGACCAGCTACAAGGGCACACGCATACGCACACGCGCACCCTAATTGAGATATCATATTACAATGGTAACAAATATGTTAGTATTTCTTACATGCTGGCAGCTTAAGCAAGCACCTTGCGCTATTAACTTCAGCTAGATGTAGTAATCTATCACAAGAGCGTGACTAGTTCAGACCACCATATAAAAGAGTGGTACTAGCAACAGACTTCAGAGGAAAGTTGATTTTATCCCTAAATAAGATGCTCCATTTGACATGCTCTAAATGGACTAATGAAATAGTCTAGAACACCTTTGCGACTCTGGGGATTTTGTAATTAACTGCAGATTGTACAAGGTGTCAAATATGTGATTTAAGTAAAATGTAGAGCAATGGAAGTACAAGTGATACGCCTGAATAAAGCATAACCTACAAGAATCACAAGGGCTAAAAATTCAGAATGCAGAAAATCTGCATATGCCAAGAAGGTCACTCACCAATAACAATGTGCACTTCCATACTGCGTAAACAGGTGATAAAAATTGTTTGATCTGCAGTTAATCACCTAAGCATTGGGTTAACACAGTGGTCCTACTTTTCTTTTCCGTCCAAAACAGAACCATCATGTCTTGAGTTTCCTGAAAAATAGTAGACATGCATATGAATCCTAGTACTAATTAACAGCTAATAAAAGACGGAACTGCTTCACAGACGACAAATGTGTGCACGACCACTGCACGATACACATCTAGCGGCCTGCTGCCTGCTGTTGCCATGCAATGGACGGAGCTGATTGCCTTGTCGTGCACACATCGTCTGCACACGATCGTGTGTATAGCACTGCTCGATAAAAGATGTTGATCAAGCTTCAGAAACAAACTTAGCGGCTGCATATTGAGTTCCATCATTGTTTTCCTCGAAACCACAATTCATAACACCTGCATATATCTCACCTGGAGTATTATTAAATACTCGTCTTCATGCCCTCGAGTATATATCACCTGCAAAATAGGACATGTGCTACTTAGAAAGATTCTGTTTTTTATCTGACAAAGCACTGAATCAAATAATTCCTTTGCGCATGAGTCTAGGTTTCTAACAATTTACTGAGAAGGGCAAAAAAAGTGCAGCATTTGTAGGACATGCCAACACAGAAAAGTAAACATGTAACAGAAGTGGGAAGGAGGGAACAAGGATGATGGTATTTATATGGAGGTTATGGAGCTGAATTTCTCCCTCTGACATCTGGTTATGGGATAACCAATCTGCGGCAAGTTGAAAGAGGGGCCTCTGTTCTGCCGTTTGTTGGGAAAATTTGCTCTTATGTAAGAACACAGTTAGATTAAAAGTTGTGAACACAACTTGCCGCAGAGCTTAATCCATGATTTGTCGCAGAAAAAAAATACGTAGCCTAGCATAGGTGTTCTAGAGTACATAACATACCAGAAAAAAAATCTAGGGGCAGAGGAGAAAGGATCAGACATTAGCGAAGAAAAGGGGCTAACCTTAGAATCATGTTTTTTCAGTCGAAGTTTATCTCACGATTCATACTGTGTCCCCTCCCTGGTTCGCCACTTCTGATTACTGCAACTTCTTCCTTCTTCTCCCTGTCCGCTAATCTAGCAGGAAGTGGCGGCCACGGTTTAGTAGGAACACGTGGCCACGAACCCGCAAAAGACGGCGGCCAGCCTGGACCGCAGCAGTTGCGACGGTGATCTGGTCAGGAGGAAGATTGGCAGTCGCGATGGAAGGTCCGGCGGAGCTTTGGTCCATGGCCATGGCGTCCTGCACGGGGACGAAGAGAGGAAGAGAGAAAGGAGGAGGAGGGCGTTGGGCACGACTGACCGACAAAGGAGGTCGGC
>NC_041380.1:155341943-155344728 GCF_002162155.2 Triticum dicoccoides
GGTGAATGGGGGGGGGGGAGCGCACGGGAGGAGGGAAGGAAGGAGCGGCGACGCGAGGTTTGCTGCTGATTCATGGAATCGATCCGGAAATTAGGAAGTTGCGGGCGAGGCTGCGGGGATCTATAGACGCGGAGCGCGGAGGATTAGCAGACGGGCGTCCGCTAGGCAGAACATTTAATCTCAGACGTTGATTAAGATGGCAGATTATTGATGTAATATGGTCAGTAGGATGTGTTTAAGTTGATTTGATCGGAGGGTCCGGGTTATCCCGTGTACAGTTTGTTGTGTGGCTTTAGACAAAATTATGTTTGCTCTTTTAATAGTAGTATAGATATAGATGCAATCATCGATTAAATAACTGGCCTAAGGTGGTCGTCGATATAACACTAATGCACGACATGCAGATTGTTGTTTTTTTAATCCGATATGCTGTCACTGCCAGACATGCATGCAGATACCTAATTTTTGCACCATGCATGATTGTCTAAATCAACGCGCTAAAGGAAGATCCTGCGAGAAAAGCCTAAGCGAATGTAAACGCAGGTTTGTTCCAACATGAAACATTATTCTACTCAATTAAGCATAAAATGACATTTGAAACTGACTATGAATGATTATGAATAATTTTTGTTTATCCTATGATCTAATCACGCTGGCTGATAGTTCTGAAAGATTTTGCAGATAGTATAAGAAACGATTTGTTTAATATTATAAAAATTTTGACTTGTGATCTCCTATCTTGCAAATAAAATTCTAGACAGGTCCCCATTTGTTGATCTAAGAGAAAAGCGCTTAGCGTTATGAAGCTTACATGGAATTTCAAGATCTTGAAGATCAGTCGGTGGGCAAACAAGGCGGCTTATGAGATTGCTAAGTTTAGCTTTGACAATAGAACAGATGCTCATATGGTTTTTTTATAGTGTTTCGCTCTGCGTGGCCTATGCTGTAATGAATGATTGTACGAACATATGAAGTTTTATCCCAACCGGTCGCGGCCCCGCCGCCAGGAGTTTGGAAACGACCCCCGCGTCGCTCCGCTCGAGCGACTCGGGGGAAACTTCTCTCGTCGCCAACGGTCACCTCCCGTGCGCCCCTCTCCGCCGCTGCCGCTGGCCTCGCCGCGGTGGCGGCAGCCCCCTGCCTCCGATGGTGCCTCGGGGAGATCCCGCGGCGGACGCGTGGTGCCGGGTGGTCGGGGTCGTCCCGGTGGCGACTTCTCCCGTGCTCGAAGGCGAGGGGCGCGGTGCGCGTTGGGGGCAGGGTGGCGGCATGGTGCCGCGAGGCCTGCTCGCCGGCGCCGGGGCATAGCGCGCGCGGGCGTTCCCTCTCTACGACGGATCTGGCCGGCGCGCTGGATCCTGGCCTGCGGCCGGCTGTGGGCGTCAGGGCTGCGTTCCCTGGCGTCGCGCGTGGTGGTCGCGCCGTCTGTGGCTACTCGGGTGGCGTGGCGGCGGGGCCAGACCGGTGGTCTAGCCACTTCTCTCTTTCCTGCCAGATCCAAGTCAGGGGTAGTTAGGTGCGTCCTCTTCTCCCATCCTCCTGCGGATCTCGCACTCCCAGATGCGCCTTGCTCAGTTCCACCCCTGTTGGCTGCTTCGGCAGTCTGGTGTTAGTCCGGCAGGCGCTCGGTCGCCTTAGCAGGAGGTTTCCCCCTCCTTGCGGTGGTGGCTCTGGTCTCAGCAGCGACATGGCTCAACAAAAGGGTGACGAGGGTGATGCTACTGGTGAAAGCCCTATGTCGGCTTCGGTCGGCATCGGCGGTAGCGGCGCTCTGCAGTGTTGGATCCCTCCCTGGAGGTACCGTTGTGTGATGCATTGGTTCCTTCGCCTACTCTGTTCGTTCTCCGGGTGAAAGCCTTAGATCCAGCTCCTGGATCGGACGGCAGCGGCGTCCACGACGTCGTTACCACCTTGGTGGTGCCTGTCTTCGGAGACGTCGCTCCATGTTGCTTACCTGAGGTCTGGGTGGTGTTTGGCTGGCTTGTGGTCGGTGGTTGGTGGTGGTGGTGCGGCTGGTGGTGTGGTTGTGCGGCCGAGTGGGGTCGATGGTGGTGTGTGTTGTGGTGGTGGTGGCGCGGCCGGCCCGCGCTGGTGTGCACGGTGAAGCGATCCAGGTGTAGACTCGGCTCCTTGATGCCCTTCGGCTTCGCCGGCGGTGCCGCTGTTGTGATGTAGACTCGGCTGTGTGTGACTCTTCGTCCGGGTGTGGACTCGGTCGCTTGTTGCCCTTCGGCTGCACCAATAGCCTTGAGGCATCATGGATGGTCTCGGTTGATTGGAGCTCTTCGTCTATGGTGGTGGTGTTCTTGTGCGGCTCAGGTTGGTGATGATTGCTCAAGACTCTCTCATGGTTACCGTTGTGTTGTGGCGAGCTTCGTGCTCTTGGTGTTGCCTTGACTCATCTTTGCTCAAGGATGGCGCAAGATGCCTCTCAAACTTGCTAATCGTTCCATTCTTTTGTGGCGGAGCCCCAGTCAAGGTTCGTGTCTGGGATGACACTCGTTGATTGTGGTTGCTCCTGAGTTGTGCCATGGGGGCCGATATGCCCGCCGATGCGTTAGGCTGTTTGCAAAGTCCTGCTATTGTGATCTCTCGACGACACCCCACATCTACTTGTGTCTCTCGTGGTGATGTCTTATCACTGCCAGCTAGGTCGTGCCTTGTTCGGTTTTTCGGCCTGGTTTCCCTTATAAACGGGGTCAATTTGTTAAGGTTTTTTATCCGGTTTTCCTTATAAACTAGATCACTACTCAGGCTTTTTGGCCACTTTAATCAATATATTCAG
>NC_041380.1:155344894-155358266 GCF_002162155.2 Triticum dicoccoides
TAAAAAGAACATATGAAGTTTATTAATATATGAGGTGCTTTTAAAAAAATCTTGGATTGTGATCTGGTGGCTAATTCTATTTAGTGACGTCCTTTTTTCAACACCGTACAATTGTAGATTCTCACATACACATAACCCTATGAACGCACACACGGCTAATTTTTTTAAATAATACATTTTTTATTAATTTGCACAAATATTACGCTCAAAAAATAATTTTCAAAGATAATACACCGTCGGCCCGCAGCAGGCCGACTGGGCCTAGTCAGCCCGCAACAAGCCGAGTGGGCGCAGTCGGCCAATAGCCGGCCGACAGCTGGCCCGCCTGGCACGTGTCAGCCTCGGATTGGGCTGGCCACGTCGCGAGGGGGAGGGAGGGAGCTGTCGGCGCAGGCGCGCCCCTGTCAGCCTACCGCGGGCTGATCGTCCTGCTGCTGGCCGACAGGGTGCGCCCCCACCCCACGCGCGGCTGGCCCGGCTCCCTCCGGCCTTGTCCTCCCTTTCCTCCACGCTCCACATGAAAGCTTCTATTCTTCTTCTGCTCTTGCTTTCTCCTCTCTCTATATGAAAATGCCTCAAATTTCTACACCTAAATGAGCCAATTTTTTGCGGTTTTGGCACCGTGAATGGATTCAACTTAGTTAGGGCAGCCAAAAGAGGTCTCAATCTACTGATGGGGTAGCTCGTGGTGGTCATGGTGAGCATTTTGGTGGAGGTGGTGGTGGTGAAGTTGGGGCAGTGTGGTGGAGGTGAAGCTCCGGCGGTTTGGTGGCTACCGTTCGTCGTTCTTTGTTCACACGCACGCTTCAAGGGTATATTTCAACAAACATTTTATTTTTCGTAGGTATTTGTTAATATGTTTCGATGTGGAATAAATTATGTGTGCGATTATTGTTATTTGCCCTGGTAGTATACGTAAATATATTTAGATGTCAACTAATTAGTTGTGTAAAACTGTGCAGTTTCTTCGGTAATATTCCGTACTATATGTGGATGTCAAGTATTTAGGAGTGTCAGTATTTGTAGTAGCTCCGAAAAAGCTCCGTAAGGCAGTCCAGTCAAATATATTAATCTATCAATATTTGTAGTTGCTCCGGCAAATATTCGTAATATACTTGTAGGTGTGTGAATTGTATTAGTTGTTCTGTTAATATTCTGTAATATATAGCGAGCTAATATATAGACATGTCTAATATTTGTTAGTGGGGGTATTTTAAGTTGTTTCTTAATACTTGTATTTCGTTGTTGGAAAAAAATAGGTGAGCCTAGATGTTTGATTTAGTGAAGTTCAGATTTTGCTATGGTCCTGGTACTGTCCAAACAACTGAGATGGAAGCAGATATGAGTGAATTTACTCACATAGATGTGCCAATGAGCGCACCTCAAACATGGTCTGTCTATCAGTTGAAAGAATGGATTGCGGCAAGTTTAGGTCTTGATACTGAAACACACAACGTCAGTGTTCATGCATTGTGGACAAGGTCAAGTTCAATAATTTACTTTTATTTGAGGCCAATAGACCGAGACTCCGATTGGGTACGGTGGTTACAAAGTTGTGAACGAAGGGGATGCAATCCTATTGCTTTAGTGCTTCCCGTCGTGAAGGAGGTCACTGCACATGAAGGCGAGGGTGGCTACGATCCTGGTCATAGCAGTGTAGGGAGGCAGTTATCTATGTCAAATACTGGTGATGATGGTTACGAACAAGGACAGAGCAGTCAGGTAGAAGGAGGAAATGCTTATGGTTATCAAACAGGGCAGAGTAGTCAGGTAGAAGGAGGAAATGCCGATGGTGATTACAATGGCGAGGTGGATGTTGACGAGGTAGATGGGCACATGCAGGACCAGATGGAAGAAGAAGACACCGATGTTGAAAGGGGTCATGCCGATGATTCTGACGAGTCAAATGACTAAACGTTCCATCGTGTAGGAGCCTACGGATATCATGCGTCTATGTCGGCATCACATGATACGTGGGGGAGTGATCAACATCCCGAGGAGAACATACATGCTAAGATGTCGCAGCACACCCAGTGGATGAACATGTATTCGACTCCTCCACCAGGCCCCACACAGGATACACAGCATGACCAGGGAGAGTCTGAAATTCCTCCTCGTAACATTAGGCCACCTAACAGATTGGGATGGATGCCGCTTCCAGATCCACCTCCCCGCCAGGCCAGACGTCGTCATTGACGCTTCCATCTATCAATAGAGACATGATCATCTACTTCTGTATGAGACTTATGTCTATTCTATGTATGAGACAAATGACTATGTACTTATGTATGAGACATATGGCTACTCTATTTTAGTACTCTGTTATCCGAACTACTGTTGGGGAACGTAGTAATTTCAAAAAAATTCCTACGCACACGCAAGATCATGGTGATGCATAGCAACGAGAGGGGAGAGTGTGATCTACGTACCCTTGTAGATCGACAGCGAAAGCGTTAGCACAACGCGGTTGATGTAGTCGTACGTCTTCACAGCCCGACCGATCAAGCACCGAAACTACGGCACCTCCGAGTTCTAGCACACGTTCAGTTCGATGACGATCCCCGGACTCCGATCCAGCAAAGTGTCGGGGAAGAGTTCCGTCAGCACGATGGCGTGCTGACGATCTTGATGTACTACCGTCACAGGGCTTCGCCTAAGCACCGCTACAATATTATCGAGGATTATGGTGGAAGGGGGCACCGCACACGGCTAAGAATATGATCACGTGGATCAACTTGTGTGTCTAGGGGTGCCCCCTGCCCCCGTATATAAAGGAGCAGGGGGAGGTGCGGCCGGCCAGGAGGAGGGCACGCCAGGAGGAGTCCTACTCCCACCGGGAGTAGGATTCCCCCCCTTTCCTAGTTGGAATAGGATTCGAGAGGGGGAAAGAGGAGAGAGAGAAGGAAGGGGGGTGCCGCCCCCCTCTCCTTGTCCTATTCGGACTAGGGGGAGGGGCACGTGGCCCAGCTCTGGCCACCTCTCCTCTCTTCCACTAAAGCCCACTAAGGCCCATATACCTCCCGGGGGGTTCCCGTAACCTCCCGGTACTCCGGTAAAATCCCGATTTATCTCGGAACACTTCCGATATCCAAATATAGGCTTCCGACATATCAATCTTTATGTCTCAACCATTTCGAAACTCCTCGTCATGTCCGTGATCACATCCGGGACTCCGAACAAACTTCGGCACATCAAAATGCATAAACTCATAATATAACTGTCATCAAAACCTTAAGCGTGCGGACCCTACGGGTTCGAGAACAATGTAGACATGACCGAGACACGTCTCCGATCAATAACCAATAGCGGAACCTGGATGCTCATATTGGCTCCCACATATTCTACGAAGATCTTTATCGGTCAGACCGCATAACAACATACGTTGTTCCCTTTGTCATCGGTATGTTACTTGCCCGAGATTCGGTCGTCGGTATCTCAATACCTAGTTCAATCTCGTTACTGGCAAGTCTCTTTACTCGTTTCGTAATACATCATCTCGCAACTAACTCATCAGTTGCAATGCTTGCAAGGCTTATGTGATGTGCATTACCGAGAGGGCCCAGAGATACCTCTCCGACAAACGGAGTGACAAATCCTAATCTCGAAATACGCCAACCCAGCATGTACCTTTGGAGACACCTGTAGAGCTCCTTTATAATCACCCAGTTACATTGTGATGTTTGGTAGCACACAAAGTGTTCCTCCGGCAAACGGGAGTTGCATAATCTCATAGTCATAGGAACATGTATAAGTCATGAAGAAAGCAATAGCAACATACTAAATGATCGGGTGCTAAGCTAATGGAATGGGTCATGTTAATCACATCATTCTTCTAATGATGTGATCCCGTTAATCAAATAACAACTCTTTTGTTCATGGTTAGGAAACATAACCATCTTCGATTAACGAGCTAGTCAAGTAGAGGCATACTAGTGACACTCTGTTTGTCTATGTATTCACACATGTATTATGTTTCCGGTTAATACAATTCTAGCATGAATAATAAACATTTATCATGATATAAGGAAATAAATAATAACTTTATTATTGCCTCTAGGGCATATTTCCTTCAGTCTCCCACTTGCACTAGAGTCAATAATCTAGTTCACATCGCCATGTGATTCAACACCCATAGTTCACATTGTCATGTGACCTATACCCAAAGGGTTTGCTAGAGTCAGTAATCTAGTTCACATCGTTTATGTGATTAACACACAAAGAGTACTAAGGTGTGATCATGTTTTGCTTGTGAGATAATTTTAGTCAATGGGTCTGTCACATACAGATCCGTAAGTATTTTGCAAATTCTATGTCTACAATGCTCTGCACGGAGCTACTCTAGCTAATTGCTCCCACTTTTAATATGTATCTAGATCGAGACTTAGAGTCATCCAGATCTGTGTCAAAACTTGCATCGACGTAACTTTTTACGACAAACCTCTTTGTCACCTCCATAATTGAGAAATATTTCCTTATTCCACTAAGGATAATTTTGACCGCTGTCCAGTGATATACTCTTAGATCACTATTGTACTCCCTTGCTTAACACAGTGTAGGGTATACAATAGATTTGGTACACAGCATGGCATACTTTATAGAACCTATGGCTGAGGCATGGGGAATGACTTTCATTCTCTTTCTATCTTCTGCCGTGGTCGGGCTTTGAGTCTTACTCAATTTCACGCCTTGTAACACAGCCAAGAACTATTTCTTTGACCGTTCCAATTATTGAACTATTTCAAAATATTGTCAAGGTATGTACTCATTGAAAAAAAAAACTTATCAAGCGTCTTGATCTATCTCTATAGGTCTTGATGCTCAATATGTAAGAAGCTTCACCGAGGTTTTCTTTGAAAAAATCCTTTCAAACACTCCTTTATGCTTTGCAGAATAATTCTACATTATTTCTGATCAACAATATGTCATACACATATAATTATCAGAAATGTTGTAGTGCTCCCACTCACTTTCTTGTAAATACAGGCTTCACCGCAAGTCTGTATAAAACTATATGCTTTGATCAACTTATCAAAGCGTATATTCCAACTCCGAGATGCTTGCACCAGTCCATAGATGGATCGCTGGAGCTTGCATATTTTGTTAGCACCTTTAGGATTGACAAAACCTTCTGGTTGCATCATATACAAATCTTCTTTAAATCCATTAAGGAATGTAGTTTTGTTTATCCATTTGCCAGATTTCATAAAAATGCGGCAATTGCTAACATGATTTGGACAGACTTAAGTATCACTACGAGTGAGAAAATTTCATCGTAGTCAACACCTTGAACTTTGTCAAAAACCTTTTTCGACAAGTCTAGCTTTGTAGATAGTAACACTACTATCAGCGTCCATCTTCCTCTTGAAGATCCATTTATTTTCTATGGCTTGCCGATCATCGGGCAAATCCATCAAAGTCCATACTTTGTTCTCATACATGGATCATATCTCAGATTTCATGGCCTCAAACCATTTTGCGGAATCTGGGCTCATCATCGCTTCCTCATAGTTCGCAAGTTTGTCATGGTCTAGTAACATGACTTCCAGAACAGGATTACCGTACCACTCTGGTGCGGATCTCACTCTGGTTTACCTACGAGATTCGGTAGTAACTTGATCTAAACTTACATGATCATCATCATTAGCTTCCTCACTAATTGTTGTAGTAGTCACAAGAACATATTTCTGTGATGAACTACTTTCCAATAAGGGAGAAGGTACAATTACCTTATCAAGTTTTCTACTTTCCTCCCACTCACTTCTTTCGAGAGAAACTCCTTCTCTAGAAAGTTTCTGAATTTAGCAACAAAAGTCTTGCCTTCGGATCTGTGATAGAAGGTGTATCCAATAGTTTCCTTTGGATATCCTATGAAGACGCACTTCTCCGATTTAGGTTTGAGCTTATCAAGTTGAAACTTTTTCACATAAGCATTGCAACCTCAAACTTTAAGAAATGACAGCTTAGGTTTCTTGCTAAACCATAGTTCATACGGTGTCATCTCAAACGGATTTAGATGGTGCCCTATTTAACGTGAATGTAGCTGTCTCTAATGCATAACCCCAAAACAATAGCGGTAAATCTGTAAGAGACATCATAGATCACACCATATCAAATAAAGTACGATTACGATGTTCGAACACACCATTACACTGTGGTGTTCTAGGTGGCGTGAGTAGTGAAACTATTTCACATTGTTTTAACTGAAGACCAAACTCGTAATTCAAATACTCTTCTCCACGATCAGATCGTAGAAACTTTATTTTCTTGTTACGATGATTTTCCACTTCACTCTGAAATTCTTTGAACTTTTCAAATGTTTCAGACTTATGTTTCATCAAGTAGATATACTCACATCTGCTCAAATTATCTGTGAAGGACAGAAAATAATGATACCTGTCGCGAGCCTCAATATTCATTGAACCACATACATCAGTATGTATGATTTCCAACAAATCTGTTGCTCGCTCCATTGTTCCGAAGAACAGAGTCTTAGTCATCTTGCCCATGAGGCATGGTTCGCAAGTATCAACTGATTCATAATCAAGTGATTCCAAAAGCCCATCAGCATGGAGTTTCTTCATGCGCTTTACACCAATATGACCTAAACGGCAGTGCCACAAATAAGTTTGCACTATCATTATTAACTTTGCATCTTTTGGTTTCAATATTATGTTTATGTGCATCACTAAGATTGAGATCCAACGAACTATTTTCATTGGGTGTGTAACCATATAAGGTTTTATTCATGTAAACAGAACAACAATTTATTCTCTTACTTAAATGAATAACCGTATTACAATAAACATGATCAAATCATATTCATGCTCAACGCAAACACCAAATAACACTTATTTAGGTTCAACACTAATCCCGAAAGTATAGAGAGTGTGCGATGATGATCATATCAATTTTTGGAACCACTTCCAACACACATCGTTACTTCACCCTTAACTAGTCTCTGTTTATTTTGCAACTCCCGTTTCGAGTTACTAATCTTAGCAACTGAACTAGTATCAAATACTGAGGGGTTGCTATAAACACTAGTAAAGTACACATCAATAACATGTATATCAAATATACTTATGTTCGCTTTGCCATCCTTTGTATCCGCCAATCACTTGGGGTAGTTCTGCTTCCAGTGACCAGTCCCTTTGCAGTAGAAACACTTAGTCTCAGGCTTAGGATCAGACTTGGGCTTCTTCACTTGAGCAGCAACTTGCTTGCCGTTCTTCTTGAAGTTCCCCTTCTTCCCTTTGCCCTTTTCTTGAAACTAGTGGTCTTGTCAACCATCAACACTTGATGTTTTTCTTGATTTCTACCTTCGTTGATTTCAGCATCACGAAGAGCTTGGGAGTTGTTTCCGTTATCCCTTGCATATTATAGTTCATCACGAAGTTCTACTAACTTGGTGATGGTGACTAGAGAATTCTGTCAATCACTATCTTATCTGGAAGATTAACTCCCACTTGATTCAAGCAATTGTAGTACCAAGACAATATGAGCACATGCTCACTAGTTGAGCGATTCTCCTCCATCTTTTAGCTATAGAACTTGTTGGAGACTTCATATCTCTCAACTCGGGTATTTGCTTGAAATATTAACTTCAACTCCTGGAACATCTCATATGGTCCATGACGTTCAAAACGTCTTTGAAGTCCCGATTCTAAGCCATTAAGCATGGTGCACTAAACTATCAAGTAGTCATCATATTGAGCTAGCCAAACGTTCATAACGTCTGCATCTGCTCCTGCAATAGGTCTGTCACCTAGAGGTGCATCAAGGATATAATTCTTCTGTGCAGCAATGAGGATAAACCTCAGATCACGGATCCAATCCGCATCATTGCTACTAACATCTTTCAACACAATTTTCTCTAGGAACATATCAAAATAAACACAGGGAAGCAACAACGCGAGCTATTGATCTATAACATAATTTGCAAAATACTACCAGGACTAAGTTCATGATAAATTTAAGTTCAATTTAATCATATTACTTAAGAACTCCCACTTAGATAGACATCCCTCTAATCCTCTAAGTGATTACGTGATCCAAATCAACTAAACCATGTCTGATCATCACGTGATATGGAGTAGTTTCATTGGTGAACATCGCTATGTTGATCATATCTACTATATGATTCACGCTCGACCTTTCGGTCTTCGTGTTCCGAGGCCATATCTGTATATGCTTGGCTCGTCAAGTATAACCTGAGTATTCCGCGTGTGCAACTGTTTTGCACCCGTTGTATTTGAACGTAGATCCTATCACACCCGATCATCACGTGGTGTCTCAGCACAAAGAACTTTCGCAACGGTGCATACTCAGGGAGAACACTTCTTGATAATTAGTGAGAGATCATCTTAAAATGCTACCGTCAATCAAAGCAAGATAAGATGCATAAAAGATAAACATCACATGCAATCAATATAAGTGATATGATATGGCCATCATCATCTTGTGCTTCTGATCTCCATATTCGAAGCACCATCGTGATCACCATCGTCATCGGCGCGACACCTTGATCACCATCGTAGTATCGTTGTCGTCTCGCCAATCTTATGCTTCCACGACTATCGCTACCGTTTAGTGATAAATTAAAGCATTACAGCGCAGTTGTATTGCATACAATAAAGCGACAATCATATGGCTCCTGCCAGTTGCCGATAACTCGGTTACAAAACATGATCATCTCATACAATAAAATTTAGCATCATGTCTTGACCATATCACATCACAACATGCCCTGCAAAAACAAGTTAGACATCCTCTACTTTGTTGTTGCGAGTTTTACGTGGCTGCTACGGGCTTTAAGCAAGAACCAATCTTACCTACGCATCAAAACCACAATGATAGTTTGTCAAGTTGGTGCTGTTTTAACCTTCGCAAGGACCGGGCGTAGCCACACTTGGTTCAACTAAAGTTGGAAAAACTGTCACCCGCTAGCCACCTTTGTGCAAAGCATGTCGGGAGAACCGGTCTCACGTAAGCATACGCGTAATGTCGGTCCGGGCCACTTCGTCCAACAATACCGCCGAACCAAAGTATGACATGCTGGTAAGTAGTATGACTTATATCACCCACAACTCACTTGTGTTCTACTCATGCAAATAACATCAACACATAAAACCTAGGCTCGGATGCCACTGTTGGGGAACGTAGTAATTTCAAAAAATTTCCTATGCACACGCAAGATCATGGTGATGCATAGCAATGAGAGGGGGGAGTGTGATCTACGTACCCTTGTAGATCGACAATGGAAGCGTTAGCACAACGCGGTTGATGTAGTCCTATGTCTTCACGGCCCGACCGATCAAGCACGGAAACTACGTCAACTCCGAGTTCTAGCACACGTTCAGCTCGATGATGATCCCCGGACTTCGATCCAGCAAAGTGTCGGGGAATAGTTCCGTCAGCACGACGGCGTGGTGATGATCTTGATGTACTACCATCGCAGGGATTCGCCTAAGCACCGCTACAATATTATCGAGGATTATGGTGGAAGGGGGCACCGCACACGGCTAAGAATATGATCACGTGGATCAACTTGTGTGTCTAGGGGTGCCCCCTGCCCCCGTATATAAAGGAGCAGGGGGAGGTGCGGCCGGCCAGGAGGAGGGCGCGCCAGGAGGAGTCCTACTCCCACCGGGAGTAGGATTCCCCCCCTTTCCTAGTTGGAATAGGATTCGAGAGGGGGAAAGAGGAGAGAGAGAAGGAAGGGGGGTGCCGCCCCCCTCTCCTTGTCCTATTCGGACTAGGAGGGGAGGGGCGCGTGGCCCAACCCTGGCCACCTCTCCTCTCTTCCACTAAAGCCCACTAAGGCCCATATACCTCCCGGGGGGTTCCGGTAACCTCCCGGTACTCCGGTAAAATCCCGATTTCACTCGGAACACTTCCGATATCCAAATATAGGCTTCCAACATATCAATCTTTATGTCTCGACCATTTCGAGACTCCTCGTCATGTCCGTGATCACATCTGGGACTCCGAACAAACTTCGGTACATCAAAATGCATAAACTCATAATATAACTGTCATCAAAACCTTAAGCGTGCGGACCCTACGGGTTCGAGAACAATGTAGACATGACCGAGACACGTCTCCGATCAATAACCAATAGCGGAACCTGGATGCTCATATTGGCTCCCACATATTCTACGAAGATCTTTATCGGTCAGACCGCATAACAACATACGTTGTTCCCTTTGTCATCGGTATGTTACTTGCCCGAGATTCGGTCGTCGGTATCTCAATACCTAGTTCAATCTCGTTACCGGCAAGTCTCTTTAATCGTTTCGTAATACATCATGTCGCAACTAACTCATTAGTTGCAATGCTTGCAAGGCTTATGTGATGTGCATTACCGAGAGGGCCCAGAGATACCTCTCCGACAAACGGAGTGACAAATCATAATCTCGAAATACGCCAACCCAACATGTACCTTTGGAGACACCTGTAGAGCTCCTTTATAATCACCCAGTTACGTTGTGACGTTTGGTAGCACACAAAGTGTTCCTCCGGCAAATAGGAGTTGCATAATCTCATAGTCATAGGAACATGTATAAGTCATGAAGAAAGCAATAGCAACATACTAAACGATCGGTGCTAAGCTAATGGAATGGGTCATGTTAATCACATCATTCTTCTAATGATGTGATCCCATTAATCAAATAACAACTCTTTTGTTCATGGTTAGGAAACATAACCATCTTCGATTAACGAGCTAGTCAAGTAGAGGCATACTAGTGACACTTTGTTTGTCTATGTATTCACACATGTATTATGTTTCCGGTTAATACAATTCTAGCATGAATAATAAACATTTATCATGATATAAGGAAATAAATAATAACTTTATTATTGCCTCTAGGGCATATTTCCTTCAACTACAACATCATATTTAGATAGAACATAATGCTCGTACAACAAGACAGTACAAACAACTAGATAGAACTACATCTAAATTAACGGTATGCACGACTAAACTTACAACATACATCATAAAAACTACATGAAGTCATCATCGTCATCCTTCGTCGATGCAGAACTCTTGCCCTTCGAGGATGCAGAACTCTTACCCTTGGACGATGCAAAACTCTTGCCCTTCGAGGATGCAGTACTCTTGCCCTTGGATGATGCAAAACTCTTGCTCTTTGATGATGCATAACCCGGAAGCGGTGGCATGAAGATATCATCTTCGTCCTCGCTCTCCTCAGTCCATAAAAATGGATGCTTTTCTGCAGTCCTTCTGAAAGTTTCACACTTCGGCTCCACTACCTTCATCCACCTTGCGTGCAACCTAAGAAGTTCTATACGTACCTCCTCATAGGTCCTTTCAGGCCACCCAGACATACGTAATTCGTGAGCCAACTCATTCATTATGGTGTCACTACCGGTGAGTTCGTCCCATGGAACTATCCTATTGTCCATCCTAAAATCGGTAGCTAGCCTCAGAAGAGTCCTACTCATCTCAGGGTGAAAACTACGATCGAAAGGATAATGAGACATCTCAACTACACTACACTGGAATGCTTATCCTCCTCCATCTGAAGGGGGTTTTATAGGTAGGGAGGAGAAAATGGCGAGAAAGAACGACTGTGGTATGGCGGGAAAGGGTTGGCGGGAAAGAGTTGGCGCGAACATATGATGGAAAACGGGTGGCGGAAAAGAGTTGGCGGGAACATATGGTGGGAAAAAGGTGGCGGGAAAATATTGCGGGGAAAGGGTTGCGCGAAATACGTCATAGTTTATATAAAAATCCAGGGATCGTTCAGGACAAAAATGGTGGCATGCACCAGTCGGCCCACAGCAGGCCAATTAGTCCCTGGCGGCCAACTGCAGGCCAATTAGTACCTGTCGACCCACTACTGGCCGACTAGACCTGAACTGGTGGTCGACATGCCAATCGGCCAGCAGCAAGCCGACAGGACCTCGGTCGGCCTGCTGTGGGCCGACTAGGTGCACTCGGCCTGCTGCGGGCCGACGGTGTATTATTTTTGAAAATTATTTTTTGGGCGTAATATTGTGCAAATTAATAAAAAATGTATTATTTTAAAAAATTAGCCACACATGCACACCCAACCTTTATGAGCACCCCGTCGATACTGAGCCGGCACAACATCTTGAGATTAACAAAGTCGCCATAGACGTCTTCGTAGTCGACGAGAGTGTCTCCTCCTACTGAACGCACATCGCCGAAAGGCCTAAAATAAATCCAGAAAAATGCGACCACAAGTACTAAGTCTAGTGCGGCTTGAACTCTGGTGTGTTGGTTCCACCACAAGGAACCTAGGCATCCCATTTCTCTGTACATATTGCTTATCCTAGTGTGGATTCTTTTATGGAAATGGCATGATAACTCTTTTTCCTCGATAAAGGGCATTTGTACTAACTCAAAATGAAGCAGCAAGTGGATACAAATCATCATGAGCGACAGTATGGCTGCTGCATAATTAGGATGGGCATAGCAAAAAGTAACAAGTTCGAGAAAAAAGTAAATAAATATGAATATGAATATGAATCCAATAATATAAGTTTTTGGAATATGAATATGAATATGAATCCAATAATGAAAAAAGGTCACAAGTGTTTTCATTGGAAACTTATTCTGAATATGAATCCAATAATATTGCCAAATTTATGGTTAATGTTTAAACAAAATACTAAAAGGGCTAATAAATCTAAGAGGAGGAAGTACTATACTACAATCACCATGTGACATTTTGGTGCAGTCGTTTGCAATAAGCCGTAAGAAATTAACCACTAATTGAATACTACAGTACAAGAACCGTTGGATATTCATAGCAATGAGGCAAGAGCTAAGACTGACGGCACTTCCTCGGAAGCGCCGCGGGAGGCAAACCCTAGCGTCGCTGCCGGACCCCTCCCCCACTCCCCTCCCTCTTCCCTCGAAGTTTGGTCGTGTCTCCATGTGCGGGGGATTCGGCGTGAGCCGAGTTACTCAGGACTGGATGCGGCCCTTGGACCAGGGCCAGCGGCTATGGTGGAGTGAAACAAGGGTGTTCTGGTGAGGAGGTTGGTAGGGGGAACAGTTGTAGGTTGTTGATAGCAAATTTGATCGCTTCGGATTTTGGGGGTGCTTGCTTAGGCATAGCGTTCGCCTTATATGACTTTGATATTTTTTGACTTTTTGTGTGTGTATGTGGGTTTGTGTTGGCTGTGTGCGTCCTATCTATGCAGAGGACAAGTGTGTGCTCATTTTGATTGTATTCGCTTGATGCTTCATTTTGAGTAATAAGTTCCACCCTTTGTCAAAAAAATGAGGAACGGGTGCTCCGATGTGATCGAGCCGCCAGTCGCCGGCACAGTGGGTGCCGGTCTTGGGTTGTTGATCTGGTCAAAGACGTGTCCT
>NC_041380.1:155358435-155433103 GCF_002162155.2 Triticum dicoccoides
GTTGGGGTGGTTGATATGTCTCCATCGTATCTACAATTTTTTATTGTTCCATGCCAATATTATACAACTTTTATATACTTTTAGCAACATTTTATATTATTTTTGGGACCAACATATTGATCCAGTGTCAAGTGTCAGTTCATGTTTGTTGCATGTTTTTTGTTTTGCAGAATATCCATATCAAACGAAGTCCAAGCGCGATAAAAAATTATGGAGAATTGTTTTGGAATATATGTGATTTTTGGGAGGTGGAATCAATGCAAACGGAGGTCCACGACCTTCACAAGACACCAGGGTATAGCCTCCCGCCTGGCGCGTGGTGGTGCCTTGTGGGCACCCTGTAAGTCGGTTAGGGCTCTACTTAGGGCGCAAGGAAGCTTATATTCAAAAAAATCATGTTAAAGTTTCAGGACAATTGAAGTTATGAATCTCCAGATATTTAAGAAACGGTGAAAGACCAGATCTGGGGAACGTGAAACAGAAGAGAACAGAGAGGCAAATCCAATCTCGGAGGGTCTCATGCCCCTCCGCCGCCATGGAGGCCATGGACCAGAGGGGAAACCCTCCTCCCATCTAGGGGGGAGGCCAAGGAAGAAGAAGGAGGGGGCTCTCTCCCCCCCCCTCTCTCTCGGTGGCGCCGGAGTGCCGCCCGGGCAAGGATCGTGACGCCGATCTACATCAACAACCTTGCTACCTTCAACACCAACTTTCTCCCCCTCTATGCAGCAGTGTAACCTCTCTATTCCCGCTGCAATTCTCTACTTAAACATGGTGCTCAACACTATATATTATTATCCAATGATATGTGGTTATTCTATGATGTTTGAGTAGATTTGTTTTGTCCTATGGACTAATTGATGATCGTGATTGGTTTGAGTTGTATATTTTATTTTGGTGTTGTCCTATGGTGCCATCCATGTCATGCAAACGTAATGTGGTTGTTGCATATGGGAGTAAAGGGAACTTGATACTTAATGCTATGGTTGGGTTTTACCTTAATGATCTTTGGTAGTTGTGGATGCTTGCTAGATTTCCAATCATAAGTGCATATGATCCAAGTACGAAAAGTATGATAGCTCATGCCTCTCCTTCATATAAAATTGCAATAATAATTACTGGTTTAGTTATCAGTCGCCTAGGGACAAATAACTTTCCTGTGTGGCAAAAACTATCTACTTTTATTATCTTGCAATTTATTTGTAGTTTTATTCTCGCAAAGTACTTCTAGTTTTATTCTTGTTCAAGGTAAAGCAAACGTTAAGTGTGCGTAGAGTTGTATCGGTGGTCGATAGAACTTGAGGGAATATTTGTTCTACCTTTAGCTCCTCGTTGGGTTCGACACTCTTATTTATCGAAAAAGGCTACAAATGATCCCCTATACTTGTGAGTTATGAAGACCCTTTTCTAGTGTCGTTGCCG
This sequence comes from Triticum dicoccoides, assembly GCF_002162155.2. Classification (NCBI taxonomy): domain Eukaryota; kingdom Viridiplantae; phylum Streptophyta; class Magnoliopsida; order Poales; family Poaceae; genus Triticum; species Triticum dicoccoides. Next base: position 155,359,855 of record NC_041380.1, read on the forward strand.
GGGAGTAATAGCGTGGGATGAATATTCTCGTGTGTGCATGTTTGCTTTATCACTAAGTAGTTTTTATTTCCTGTTCTAAGTTATTCTCTATCTTTAGTTATGGATATGGAACATGAAATGCCCCAAAAAGTTGTACTTGCTACTCATGGAGATGGAGAACCTCCTAAAACCCTCGATGCTCATTATGTGAAAAATATTAAACACTAATTTGGTAATCCTAAGAAAACCCCATTCAACTTGATAATGGGAGACACGTTGGATGAAAGTGAATACTTTAGGGATTATCGCCTTGACTCAAAAAGGGAAACCGTTATGGGATCAAATTCATATGTTGCATTGGCATGCTCGGGATCTATGCTTGAGATATGATTATACTTGTTGCTCTATGATGAAGGCACCACACCTTCCCTTTCCATGCAAATTTAATGATAATGAAACCTTAGCTTCTTATGCTTATGGTATATATGATTACTATGATGTGGAATGAATAAAAGAATTTGTTGCTTTTAAGGGTGCTTATGAAATTGAATATATGTTTGAAAAGTATGAAGATTATGATGATGCTATTTATAGACCTGAAAATTTTGCTATACTTAAATATTGCTATGAGAATTATAAATACAATTCCAATATTGATGTATTTCTTGAGAAAGTCTCCGCTGTCCAAGAAGAGACTAATATTTTGCAGGAACTATGGAAGAAGAAATTGATGAAACTGTGAGCTCATTGGATGAAAAAGATGATGAGGAGAGCGAAGAACAAAAGGAGGAAGAGCGGATTAGCTACCCATGCCCACCTTCTAATTAAAGTAACTCTCCAACTCATACATTGTTTAATGTCGATGAATGCTATGATGATTGGTACGATCCCGTTGATTCGTTTGAAATATCCTTTTTTGATGAAATGGATGCTTGTTATGCTTGTGGCCAAGATGCCAATATGAATTATGCTCATGGAGATGAACTTGCTATAGTTCCTTATGTTAAGAATGAAATTGTTGCTATTGCACCCACATATGATAGTCCTATTATCTTTTTGAATTCTCACAACTACACTATAACAGAGAAGTTTGCACTTATTAAGGATTACATTGATGGATTGCCTTTTACCGTTGCACATGATGATTTTGATGAGTATAATATGCATGTTCTTTCTGCTCCTACTTGCAATTATTATGAGAGACGAGTTATATCTCTGCCTCTCTATGTTTCCAATACTATAAATTGCAAAAAATTGTTTATACTATGTATTGGCTTTTACTTGATGTGCATGAATTGTTCTTTTATGACATGCCGATGCATAGGAAGAGAGTTAGACTTCGTTGTTGCATGATATATGTTGCGTTGTGTTCACTACTAAATTTAAATTATTGTCAATTAGAATTGGCTTTGATATACCTTGGGATCTGGGTGGATCAATTACTTGGGCACTTTATGCCTAGCTTAATGGCTTTAAAGAAAGCGCTGCCAGGGAGACAACCCAGAAGTTTTAGAGAGTCATTTTATTCTGTTGTGTGCTTTTATAAAGTTTAAAAACAAAAAAATATAGAGGGGAACTTAAAAATTTTCAAAAAGAAAAGTGAAAGTAAGAAAGACGAGCACCGTTGAAGTGGGGGAGCTCCTTGAACTTTGTTCATGCCCATGGAAACTTTGCAAATCTTGAATTACAGAAATTTTTCAACAAAAATAATTATCCCCTTATACAAATCCATTGTATTATAAAAATAATTATCCCCTTGTACAAATCTATTGTATTATAAAAATAATTCATCAAGTAAAGATGATAGCATTTGCATGACAGAAACATGTCTGTGAACTTTTCTCGAAATCAATGAATTTTTCCAAATTTGTGAACTTTTTTTGAAATTTCATGAAGTTTATCATAAATTTCGTGAACTTTTTGCAAATCCGTGAAGTTTTCTCAAATTCACGATTTTTTCAGTTTGTACGAACCTTTTCAATTTTATGAACTTTCTTCAAATTCATGTTCTTTATATTGTGCATTCTTTTTTTTTCATTTTATCATACACTAATACACATAATAGGTTGGGTTTGTAATAAGAAAAGTTTATCCTCAAAATAAATAGCAAAGAGACTTTGGCCTAGTGGTTGCGGTAGAATGTTTGGGTATAGGTGGTTAGAGATCAATTCTTGGTTGTGCCATATTTTTTAGCATTTTTTGCGATAGGCCAACCTTCCTCGCGCCTCGTTGCGTTTCCTGGGGAGGCCTGCTAGGCTGCCTTCGAGCCGGTTTCCAGAATTTCCTAATACATTTTTTCCTTGTTCTGTTTTTTTCGTTTTCCTTTATTTCTTTTTCCTGTTTTTTCTTCTCTCCTTTTCCCTTTTTTGTTTATTTTTCTTTTGTTACTATTTTGGTTTCTTCACTTTCCTTTCTCTTTAACTTTTCTTGTTTTCCTTCTGTTTTAATTTCATTTTTTGAAAAATTGTTGTGTTTTATTGTTTTGTTCATAAGTCTGAAATTTTTCCAGGTTTTTCATTTTTTGTACTTTTCAATAAATGTTCATAATTTGAAAAAATGTCCCCATTATAAAAAATTCTTCACAAATTTAAAGATATGTTCGTGTTTCAAAAATGGTCCTCAATATCTCCATTTTTTCAGGAGTTCAAAAATTGTTCACAATTTTCAAAACATGATCGTTTTTCAAATTTTGTTTGGTACGTTTTTCTTCACAATGTTCACAACTTTTTGAAAAAAAATCGGAATTTCAAAAAAGGTTCCTGCTTTTAAAAAATGTTCTTACTTTCAAAAATTGTTTCTTCTTTGAAAAATGTTCCGACTTTCAAAAAAATGTTCATGTTTCCATTTTTGTAGGAGTTTCAAAAATTGTTCATAATTTTTCAAAAAAAGTTCGTGGTTTCAAATTTTGTTAGTGTTTTTTGAAAATTGTGCGGAATGTTTTAAAAATTATTCAGAACCTCAAAAAATGTTCTCGTTTTCAAAAATTGTTTATAAATTTGAAAAATGTTCCTGTATTCAAAATTGTTTAATTTTTTAAAAAATGTTCAAGTTTTCAAACAATTGGTCGTAATATTGAGCAATATTCCTTTTTTTCAAGAAAAGGTTGCATTTTTTATAAACTTGTTCTTAATTTTGAAAAATGTTCTCGTTTGCAATTTCTTTCTTTTTTGCAAGAAAATGTCTATGAATCCCAAATAATGTTCGTGTTTTTATAAAATGTTTGAGTTTTCAAAAATTTCTTCAGAATTTTGAAAATGTCATCGTTTAAAAATATTAAGTTTTTCTAAAAAAACATGTTTGAAATTTCAAAAATGCTTAAATTGGCTGCAGCTTATAGTTCATATACACCAGACTGCAATTTTATACACAAATTCCCAGGAATTATAGTGGCTAGCGACTTGGTTCCTTATCAGGAGGTGATCTTTTTGATCCCTCAGTGGAACTTTAGGTTTTGGGATTTTTAGAGAATTTTAAGTTTTATCGTTATCGTTTGTTTCTTTATTTTAGGGTTGCACTGCACATTTTAGCACAAGAGCTTTTTGTCCGCTGTGGTTAGTGCAGCACACGCATCACCCGGAAGTTATGGGTTTGAATCCCAGCGGGAGCGTGGTTCTTTTGTCGCACTTTTCATCTCGCGAAATTCAAATGTGCCAGCCCAGGTGCGCGAACCCTCGACTCTTCGACACAAGCAGCATCACATAGGAGCTCCCCGTCAAAGGTAAAACCGTACACAGCGCACACCCCTATCTCCTTCGCTAGATTTAGTGTGCTCGGCCCATCTATGCACACACGTAATGTTTATGTGAAGCTCCCAACTAGTTTTGGGAAGCTTCTAGAAACTTTTGATCTAGTTTCTTTTGATGTTTCTAGATTTTTTTGGTCTGGTTTCTTTGGATGTTTCTTTCTTTTTTCGGTTTTACTCTTTTCTTCATCGGTTTTTTTCCTTTATCTTTTTTTTTCAAATGCATGGAATTGTTTCCAATTCATGAACTTTCTCAAATTTGCGAACTTTTTTCAATTTCAAAACCTTTTCAAATTCATGAACTTTTTTTAAAACACAAGACATTTCTAATATTTGTGAAAAAATATCATAATTGATGATTTCTACTATCAAAATCAATGAACATTTTAAATTAGGTGCAAATTTTCAAATTGGTGCATTTTGAAAAAAATGATGAACATTTTTCAAATTCGTGATTTTTTATTTATTTATTGAACTCTTCTAAAATTTATGATTTTTTTAGTTTTTGTGATTTTTTAAATTATTGAACTATTTAGATTTAAGAAAAATATTTCGTGAATTTTTTATATTTCATAAGTTTTTACACATTTATGATCCTTTATTCATATTTGTGAACTTTTTTCTCAAAAGTGTACACTTTTTTTATTCTCACGGTTTTTTTAAAAACCTAAACTTTTTCTGAAAGGTCACCGGTCAACATGAGCATTGTCAATGATCAACAGCGGTGAGGCAAACTGGGAACCAGCCAAATAGAGTGAACTAAGGAGATAAAAAACCAAGCAAATTAGATTTATTTTAGCAAAGACATCGAGGAATGAAGCAAGCGCTTGAAACGCTATATTGGCCTAGCTCAGACGAGGGCAGTGAGTGAGTGTCAGTTCCCCAATTGGCGCATAAGGCGCCACCTAGGAGCAGTCCTAGTGCTCCATCCACTTAGGAGCCTCTGCAGCTAGTTCCTATTCAACACTTATGGCACACGTTATAGGCTATTCTATCAACTGGTTCCCACGCCCGAATCAGTCGATCGTAGTAGTGGGAGGCCCATCTTTCATGCACTCGGCAGGAACACATGTTAGTTTTAGGAAGCTTCTAGAATCCTCGAACCTGGTTTTTCTTTTTTGTTTCTGGTTTTCCTAGACTAGGTCTTTGTCTTGTTTTTTTACTTATTTCTTTTCTGTTTTCACTTTTCATTTTTCATTTTATTTTTTAAAATGCATGGACTTTAAAAAAAAATTACATTCATGAATATTTTCAACTCCAATTTTTAATGTTTTTGCTTGAATCTCATGATTATTTTTCAAATTCATATTTTTTAATTTCCTGGACTTTTTTTCAATTTACTAGAATTTTTCAAATTTGTGAACTTTTTCCAAATTCAATTAACTTTTTAAAATCCATGCATTTTTTTTCCAAAATTAAGAAATATTTTAAAATTCGAGAAAATTTTCAATTTTGTGAACTTTTCCCAATTATTGAACTTTTTTGAAAATTTAACCTTTTCGTATTTATGATTATTTTCTTAGTTTTCAATGGTGAATGGTCAACTGGATTTATGAATTGTTTTCAAAACTACCGAATTTTTCAAATTTGTGTTTTTTATTTTATTTTTTTATAGTACGAAATATGAGTATAGTAAGAATAGCGAATGGAAAAATTGAAATTGGCGAGCCACCGAGAGGGCGGAGAGGGAATTGGTCCGCTTGCATCCCTTTTCAGCACCTGGAGAGCCGAATAGGAGGTCTCACGGTCGCGACGATATGTAGAGATCAATTCGGTGCTTATATGGACTCTTCACTTGTGGTGTTTGGAGGTGTAACTGACACTACTCGCTTGGAAACTGTTGCTTGCCAGGAAGCTATTGGAGATTAAGAAGGAGCATCAAGTGTTGATGATTAATAAGACCACTAGTTTCGAGAAAAAGAGGAAGGGGAAGTGTCGGTGTCAAAACCGGCGGATCTCAGGTAGGGGGTCCCGAACTATGCGTCTAAGGCGGATGGTAACAGGAGGCAGGGGACACGATGTTTTACCCAGGTTCGGGCCCTCTTGATGGAGGTAAAACCCTACGTCCTGCTTGATTTATTCTTGATGCTATGCGTATTACAAGAGTTGATCTACCACGAGATCGGAGAGGGTAAACCCTAGAAGCTAGCCTATGGTATGATTGTATGTTGTCCTACGGACTAAAACCCTTCGGTTTATATAGACACCGGAGGGGGCTAGGGTTACACAATGTCGGTTACAAAGGAGGAGATATACATATTCGTATTGCCTAGCTTGCCTTCCACGCCAAGTAGAGTCCCATCCGGACACGAGACGAAGTCTTCAATCTTGTATCTTCATAGTCCAACAGTCCGGCCAAAGGATATAATCCGGCTGTCTGGATACCCCCTAATCTAGGACTCCCTCAGTAGCCCCCGAACCAGACTTCAATGACGATGAGTCCGGCGCGCAGTGTTGTCTTCGGCATTGCAAGGCGGGTTCTTCTCCATCTTTCGAACGTTTGTAAAGCAGTGTCCGGTCCCATAAATGTTCGGACCTCTTGGCTTCTGTGCCCAATAAGGGCTTTCTCCCACGCGTCGACTGAATACGAGGCACCAGGGTGTTTTTACATTCGCCCCCCTAGCCAGATAAATAAATTGTCTATTAAAGGGATGGGGATCCTTAGATCCGATACATACCATCCTCCCTAGCGAGAATCCATCAGAGCGCGTTCCGGAAAGATCCATTCCAGCATGGCCGACCTCCGCAGCTCCTCCTCCCGCCCCCGAAGCCCTAAGCCCGGTGATTGGGAGATGTGTTCAGTCCCACCCAGTCGATTAGTCGAACTGCAGTCTAAGGGATTTCTCCCTCCGGCGTATATGGTGCCCGTTCGAGCCGGGCTTGCCACCTACAATGGCGGGGAGCAAGCAGAGAGCTTTCCCTGTCCCTCTATGGGGGAACGGGTCTGCCTTGTTCCCTATTTATTACGGGGACTCGGATTTCCAATTCATCCATTCCTCCGCGGGCTCCTGGAGTTCTACGCCCCCCAATTAGACAATTTCACCCCCGCCTCCATCCTACATATCGCCGGCTATGTTGCTCTCTGCGAGTTGTCCCTGGGCTGCGAGGCTCACTTCGAGCTGTGGAAAAGGCTATTTTGCCTCGTCCCTCGCACACAGAGGGGGTCACTTTATCAAGTGGGCGGAGCCGAAATATGGCGCATCGCCGATACCGGATACCCGTCCGGTACTCCGAAGAAGTCATCCGAAGACTGGCCTTCAGAATGGTTTTATATGAAGGACGTTCCCTTTCCGGACCCTGTTCGGCGAGGTCTTCCTGAGTTCAACAATGCTCCTCTGAAGAAACGCTGAAGTTGGCGCCCACAGAGCCCCCAGGTGGAAGACAATGGAGAAGTCATCTATCTGATGAACCGGATTAAAGCACTGGTTCGATCAGGATTAACAGTAATCGAAGTTATGTCGATTTGCATAATGCGGGGAGTGCAACCACTTCAAGATCGTGGGCACCCCTTGTGGTGTTTTAACGGGGCAGATGATGCCACCTGCTGCAGGCATAAGGGTCCGGACAATGCTGCCGCTTTAGCAAAAATTCTGTCCGAATTGTTCAAGGGTGAGGAAGAGGAGTTCACCCGCATCAAGCCACAGGATGGATTCTCCATGTACAATCCTCCAAGCTGGGTAAGTTATATCTCCCTACTCCCCCTTTTCCCGCATTCTTTGTCGTAAGTATTCACCTTGCCACTTTGCGGCAGGAACTGCGAAAAGCCATAAAGGAGGTCAGCAGCCCTTCTCCACAACCAGAGGACCCTGACCGGGCCCTCGACTCCGGACTTGAAGAAGATCCGGTTATATTCGTGGAGCTGATAGACCGGCAGTTCTATCAGTTAAGCTGCGATGATGCCATGGTGGCCATTATGGCCGACTATCCCGGACTGCTCCCTGCATCGCACGTAAGAAAAACCAAAAAATCCCAACTCCGAAAACTAGGATCCCCTTTTAGACACTTCACCCACCATATACACATGGCATTTTTACAGGGAAGGCATTCGGGACGCCCTGCCGAACCCGCGGCAACTGGCCAACAAGAGGCACCGAGGCCGGGTAGGCCAAAAAGGAAGGCGGTCAGGACGGAGACGCCGGTGCAAAGGTATGAAAAACCCCGCTCCGTGGTTGTCGTCTTTCTCGAAATATAATGACGCACGTGTTTCTTTAATAGAAAAAACACTCGCTAGAATATGTCCGGCGATGTTACTAATCACGCTTCCATAGCCGAGCGCCAGGACCGGACATAGAGGCGGAAGCCGATATGGGGCGGGCGCGGGATAATCCCCCTACAGAGGATGCAGATAGATTATCCGCTACAAACTCAGAAGTGGAAAGCACCATGAATCATAGGCGCCGCCGGGCCATACTCCGTGACGCTTGTTTCTCACCAGAGGCATTTGATGCCTTCAATTCTGGAGAGGCGTATCTCCGAGCTGCTCAAGATGGTCTAGCCAGAGCCACGGATCAGTATGTAAAGGATGTACGGGTAAGTAAATCTGATGATTTATATGTATCAGTAGCCCCTGAGACTTTAGCAGAACTGATTTAAGGATCATCTTTATTGTGCAGGTTCTTACAGAGAAGAATACTAGGCTGTCACAGGAGCTAGAGGAATGCAAGACCCAACGGCGGGCCGCTGTTGCCGCATTGCAGGAACCGAAAAAGTCACCCGATGGTAACATTTACTCTAAAGAATGATGGCTACCATATAGTGTGCGGCGTGGCTGCAGATCTAACAATAGATGTTGCAGATGAATCTGGAGAAAATCCGGAGGATCAGCATGTTATGGGACAGCTAGAGGCTGGCAAACGCGTGCTGAGTGAGGTTAGGCGGGAGAAAAACAATCTCCAAGACGCCAATATCAAGCTGAGCGTGGAACTAAAAGACGTTCGAGCCCAGCTTGCAGACTCTAAGAAGGAGAATAAGCGGCTTCGGCACGGCATTTTCAGTAAGTGCTTGAATGAATCCTTTTAAAGGAGTTTGGCGAAGAATTCGACTAACAATGTTATATCTGTAGGTATGCTGACGGGCCGTCCCGCGGAGGAAATGCCCGGGTCTATGGGTGATCTTCTATCCGAGCTCTCACATCTGCACAAACAAGTTCGACAGGTGATGCAAGGTGTTGCCCAGGCCTTGTGGCCATCCATCTCCCTGCCAAAGGGCGTTGCAGAGCTTACGGAGAAGCTCAAGGGAGCACGGCGGCGCTTCTGATTATGGAAGATATCGGCCTGCCGACAGGGTGCCAGAGAAGCCTGGGCCATGGTGAAGACGCGGTATACCAAGGCAGACCCAAGGAACCTATGCTCCTGTACATCGCCGCCACCAGCCGGGTAGTCAGCAGGTCATTGTAGTGGAACGCAAGGAGGAAGGCAAGGCACTACCTATCCAGAGACCGGTATATTACCTGAGCGAAGTGCTGTCGACCTCCAAGCAGAACTACCCCCACTACCAGAAAATGTGCTATGGCTTACATTTTACTGCCAAGAAACTGAAGCCTTACTTTCAAGAGCATCCAATCACGATGGTCTGCACGGCCCCGCTTGCCGAGATCATTGGTAGCCGAGATGCTTCCGGCCGAGTGGCCAAGTGAGCCATAGAGCTGGCTCCCTACACCATCCACTACCAGCCCCGCACCGCTATCATGTCACAAGCACTGGCCGACTTCCTCGTCGACTGGACCGAGACCCAGTACCTACCTCCAGCGCCTGACTCCACCCATTGGCGGATGCATTTCGACGGCTCCAAGATGCGCACCGGCTTGGGAGCCGGCGTCGTCCTCACCTCTCCTAAAGGCGACAAGCTCAAATACGCACTGCAAATCCATTTTGCCGCCTCCAACAACGTCACCGAGTACGAGGCGCTCATTCACGGGCTCCGGCTTGCCAAAGAACTTGGCATCCGCCGGATCTTGTGTTATGGCGACTCAGACTTAGTGGTCCAGCAGTCATCTGGCGACTGGGACGCGAAGATGCAAACATGGCGAGTTACCATTTCCTCGTGCAGCAACTCAGCGGGTATTTTAAAGGGTGCGAGTTCCTCCATGTGCCAAGAAACGACAACGACCAAGCAGACGCCTTGGCTCGAATCGGCTCTACCCGCCAAGCAATACCATCCGGCATCGCCCTTCAACGCCTCCTCAAGCCGTCTGTCAAGCCTTCACCAGAATTAGACTCCATCTTTGTGCCGGCTCCTCCCGAAGATGTCGGATCCGACCCCAGAGCCCCGGCAGATGGTACGGGGATTTTGGCAGATGGCTCCAAAGCCGCCACAGTCGAACCCGTCCCGGGGACTGCGGCGGCGGACTCGAAGACTCCAGTACTCGACCCAAGGGCCGCGCCAGTCGGCCTGGGGACTTCATTAACCCAGCAAGCGGTTGTTGACTCCAACCTGCCGCCTCCCAGCCAGCCGCCCTCGTCCAAGTCACAGTTCTGGCAATCGAAGAAATAGCAGCACCCTCATGGGCCCAGCCCATCCTCAAATTCCTGGTAAGCAAAGAGCTGCCGACTAACGAGACCTCAGCTCGGAAAGTACAACGCCGAGCGGCAGCCTACACCATAGTCAACAAAGAGCTGGTCAGGCGTAGCGTCACTGGTATCTACCAGCGCTGCGTAAAGCCAGAGCAAGGCCAAGCAATTCTCAAAGACATCCATCAAGGCGAGTGCGGCCACCATGCGGCTTCAAGAGCACTCGTCGCAAAAGCCTTTCGACACGGTTTCTTCTGGCCGACTGCCTTAGAAGAGGCCAAGGAATTGGTCCGAAAATGCAAAGGGTGCCAGAAGTTCAGCTCCAAGCCACACCAGCCGGCTTCTGCACTCAAGACCATCCCCATTGCCTGGCCTTTCGCTGTTTGGGTTCTAGACATGGTGGGACCATTCAAGACTGCACAAGGTGGCTTAACTCACTTACTTGTCGCAGTGGACAAGTTCACCAAGTGGATAGAAGCGAAGCCAATCAAGAAGCTGAACGGTCCGACTGCCGTGACTTTCATCTCTGATATCACAATTCGGTACGGCATACCACACAACATCATCACCGACAACGGCACAAATTTTGCCAAAGGCGCCTTGGCCCGTTTTTGCGCAACACAGGGCATCCGACTAGACCTAGCGTCCGTCGCCCATCCATAGTCAAACGGCCAGGTGGAGCGAGCAAACGGCCTCATCCTGTCCGGCATCAAACCCCGGCTGATCGAGCCTCTGGAGCGCTCGGCCGGCTGCTGGCTCGACAAGCTACCAGCAGTCCTCTGGAGTCTGCGCACAACTCCAAACAAGTCAACCGGCTTCACGCCTTTCTTCCTCGTCTACGGTGCCGAAGCCGTCATCCCAACGGACATAGAGTTCGACTCCCCACGAGTAACCATGTACACCGAGGAGGAAGCAGAAGAAGCATGACAAGACGACGTCGATCTGCTGGAAGAGGGCCGGCTATTGGCACTCAGCCGGTCCAGCATCTACCAGCAGAGCCTGCGCCGATACCATAACAGGAAGGTCAAGCCAAGATCTTTCCAAGAAGGCGACCTTGTGCTCCGGCTGATCCAGCAAACAGCCGGCCAGCACAAGTTGTCGGTGCCTTGGGAAGGCCCCTTCATCATCAGCAAGGTGCTCGGCAACGACTCCTACTACCTAATTGACGCTCAGAAGCCCCGAGCATGCAAGAGGGACGACTCCGGCAAGGAGACAGAGCGGCCATGGAATGCAAATCTCCTCCGAAGATTTTAAAGTTGATGCAGTATGTACCATGCTACCTTTTGTATTAAAGTACCAAGACTTCGGGCCCCCCGAGACGAGCTCGGGGACTGCCCTCTTTTGTCTGTATGATAAAAATCATGCCTACAAGTATGTTACTCTTTGTTATGCCGCTTGGCACCGGGCTCGACAAGTCGGCCCGGGGACTTGCCGCCTCGCACTGTGAAATGCTTCCTGCAGCCGGACAAGTAGTGTGTAACACCTAAACTGTCTCCTGTCAGAAGCCGCAGCTCGCAGAGCGACTGTATGGTGGGCGGAGGTAAGGTAGAATGGCCGTTCGCATGAAAAATGGCTACGGACTCAAAGCATAAAACATAGCTCAAGACGGCTTCCAGCCTTTTTTCGCAAACCGACTCTCAAATAGTCGGATTGCCGCCTTCTATTCAACTTGCTCAAAAACTCTTAAAAACGGCTAAGTACTTGCCTTCCCAAAGTAGCCAAGCATTTGATCCAGCGGCAGTCCGCAGAGCGGCTGTCCGATTGGCAAGGAAGGCAACTAAGAGAAATCGGCAAAGGAAAAAAAGCCAAAAGAGAAATGAGCAAGAAAATATAGAATTCGGATAAATATATTTACATAACGCAGGCCCTTGGCCGAATCTTCGAGCAGAAGTTCAAAATACACCCCGCGGGCTGTACAACCCGCGGGTGGAATTGTGCGAATTAACAAGTTCTTCAAAGACTACTGAAGCAGATAAAATAAAGATAAAGCGGCAGCTTAGGAAGCAGCAGACGGATTCGGAGGGTCAGAGGAGGCGGCAGCGTCAGGCATCGGGGCGGCTCGCTGGGTAGTCTCGGCTTGATCGCCTCCGGCGGCAGTCGGTGCGGTCGCACGCGGCTCGTTGCTGGAGGCGCGGTCGAGCTGAGGCTGGCCGTCTGCTCCGTCTTCTGGTGCCTCCGTCCTCCGCCTCGCCTTCCTCCTCGACGCTGGAGCCAATCACCTCCGCCGAGTCCTCGCCGTAGTCTGGGTTCATCCCAAACCACTCCGGCGGTACCTCCTCGCCGTCTTTAGACCGCTCGGGGACGAAGATGCTGGTGTCGGTGTACTCGGCGATTGCCGCAGCACGCTTGACGGGGGCGTCTTCCACAGCTACCAGCTCCGGCTGGGCCTCCGACCGAAGTGTGGCCAGCCGGTCTAGATCCAGCCCCGGATACCATGCCTTGACGAACTCCAAGGCCCGGCGCGCTCCAGCTCGGGCTGAAGAACCCTTCCAGGCCTCAAGACGACCAGTCGCGACCACTAGCCAGTCGGCCGTCAGGCTGGGGGTGCGCGGAGCCTGCATGTCCGGCCACAGGGCGGCAATCGCCTGGGCACCGACACGCTGAAGCCGGTGCAGCATCCGGTGAGTCGGTCGAAGGCGAGCCTCGATGCTCAGGATGTGCTCGTCAAGGGTTCGGGGGGCGTCGGCGGCGATCTCTGCGCCCTCCGCCCTCCGACCCTCACGGTCAGCCTCGATGGCTTGGATGGTGGCCTGCGAGTGCCCAGGAAAGAAGTCTGCCAAGACGAAAGAAACGAAGAAGCAAGTCAAAAACCAGGAGTCGGCACGACTTATAGTCGGCAGCTCGAAGAAAGAAAGTAAAGAAACTCACCATCAACAATGTCTTCAATCTCATGGAAGCCAGAGGTCAGCATCGCCTCCTTGTCAGACCAGGAGGAGTGCTCGCTCGCGAACTCGGCCAGGAGGGCGGTTTCCGTCTCTTCCGCCTTCCTCTGCGTCTTCACAAGCAGCTCCCTCTGCTCTGCCAATTGAGTGGCCAGCAGATTGCGCTCTGTGGCGAGCTTACTGCACTCCTCCCCTTTGGCGCGCAATGTGGAGTTGGCTTCGCTCAGCTGCTGTTCAAGAGCAGCGTTGGCTCCTGAAAAGAAGGAAGAAAGAAGGCATTAAGTCATCAATAAAGAAGGTCACCGGGGAGATCCGGCCCGACTGCTCAGCAGTCAGCCCGAATCTCGGGGACTACAGCCCGCGGGTGCGCCGGCGCACCCCTTTAAAGAAGAAAAAGGACTTACTCCGGCTCTCTGACAAGTCGGTGGTCCGCTTGCCCAACTCTTCAATGTTATGGTTGAAGGCAGTGACGCGGAGGTTGTGGTAGTCCTGCGACAAGTGTTTCGGACAAAAGTTAGTACCCAAAGTTCATCAATTGGAGTTCCGAGCCGCCTGCTCAGCAGCCAGCCCGAAACTCGGGGACTACACCCAGTGGGTGCGCTGGCGTGCCCCCACAGAGAGGAACAAGAAAACAAGGACCAAAGGAAAAAACATACCCGGACGGCTGCCCGCGATGCCAGGTACGCCTTGGTGCAATTCTGGAGAGCGTCGCCCTCAGCACGAAGCTTCCCCTGGATGTCCAGAAGCGCCTGGTTCAGCGGCCCTGTGCCGCCTCCTCGCACCCACCCAATGGGCGCAGCGCTCGTCGCTTCGGCGTCTGAGATCGCCGAGCTGGCGGTGCTGGCCTCCAGGGGGCGGGGTGCCGAAGTCGCCTTCTCCAGACGGCGGCGCGTTGGCGAGCTGACTTGGAGGAGTAACCTCGCCATGGCCTCGTCTTCGGTCGGCGGCACCAGAGGGTTCACTGGCTGCTTGCCTTGCGCGCTCTCAGACGGCGGTGGAGGCGGCAGCGGAATGATCACGTCTGGTGTAGAGGGGTCGCCGCATTCCCTCTCCACGACGGGGTTCTTGCCGCTGGCTTCCCCAGTCTGCCCAGTGAACTTCGGAGGCGGCGGCTCAGAGTTCAGCGGGGTGACGAACACCGCCGATTGGCGGCGTGCGGCCTCCTCAGCCTGCCGCTTCGTCGCGGCGGCGGCTTCGGCCTCCGCCAGTTTTTTCTTGGCGGAGGCCTCCGCCCTATCGGCCTCCGCCTTCTCCAGGCGAGCGGCCCCTTCTTTGTTGCACTTCTCCTGCGCATTCCGCTCTGTCGCCTTCCGGAGGTCAGCAGCGGGGTCAATCCGCCGAGTGGTGGCGGACGTCTCCGCCGGCCCCATGACGGAGGCGGCGGTGACCCTCTCAAGAGTGAGGGGAGCCCTGAAGCAAGGGAAGCAAGCAAAAGACTCAGACAAAGCCGCAAAGAAAGAATAATGCATTGAAACAGAATACTCACGCGAAGACCAATGGCGACTTCTTCACTTCCTTATGGAAGCGGATAGCCTTCGCAGCCGCCTCGTCCCGCCGGGTCACCGCAGCCGAACCCTTGGGCTTCTTCGGCTGACTGCCGAACAAGGTTGGCACGGCCCTGCGCTTCTTCCCACCACCTGGAGCACCCGGCGTGGTAGAAGAGCCCGCGCCAGGCTGGCTGGCTCCTGACCGATGGCGGGGGGCAACTTCTCCCTCGGCATCGTTACCAGGCCAGTCGGTGAAAGTGGCCGAAGGACTGAAGTCGCCTGCTGCTCCTCCTCCTCCCTTGGCGTCGTCCTCCAGAGCCGTCGCCCCCAGATCGGGGTCGTCAACGTCGCTCTCCGCTCGGTCGGCAAGGAACTCGCGGGCCGGCCCCGAGGTGCCAGCTAGTGGATGAAGGAGGGGATTCTGACCAAAGCCGACTGGTCAAAACAAACTCGGCGAGAAACAAGACAATCCAAAGAAAGAAAGAAAAGGCAACTCACCACGGGCGGGGGGTTGGCGCGGGAGTACGGCTCCTTGCCGAACCGCCAATCCTCCAGGAGCTTGCTGTCCGAGAGGTAGTTCACCATGAAGGCCACCTCCTCGTGAGGCATGTCCTTGGTGCACATCCGACTCGGGTCGCGGTGCCCGCTCATTTGGCATATCATATGGGGCGGCCTTGGAGTGGGAGAACTCGGCGCACCACAAAGGCGGCGAGGAGGTCTGGACTAGTCAAGCCCTCCGACTGCGTCAGCACTCGGAGTCGCGCAATGGCGCCGGCTCCCGCAGGCGTCAGCGACTTGGCCCGGTATGACCAGTTGGGCAGTCTCCCAGCCGGCGGGCCGGCTTCGAAAGCCGGCAGGTTGACCCAGTTGCCCCTCGCGGAGACGCTCCTGACGTAGAAGTACGATCTCTGCCACATCTTCACCGACTTTATCAGCGAGATGGAGGGGAAGGGGTTGTCGGCCCCCGACCTTTGCACGACAATGAAAGCGCCGCATTGAGCCGGCACGCCTGCAGCCTGGGTGCCGAGCTTGGAGAAGAAGAACTCCCCCAAAGCTCGAGGGTGGGGAGGACTCCGAGGAAGCCTTCGCACAAGGCCACGAAGGCGGACATCAGCACCATCGTGTTGGGCATGAGGTGGTGCGGCTGGAGGCCGTAGTACTCCAGGAAGGAGCAGAAGAAGCTGCTCGCCGGCAGCCCCAACCCGCGCAGGCAGTGCGAGCGGAAGATGACACGCTCGCCCTCCTGCGGCGCGGGGGAAATCTCCCCCCTCGGCGCAAGACACACCCGCACGTGATCCTCGCCGGGGAGCCGACGAGTCTTGACGGAGGAACTCGATGTGGTCGTCGTGAACTTCGGAGCCTTCCCAGGTGCCGGAGCGCACCGGGGGAGGCGCGGCAGCGGAGGAAGAGCTCATCGCGAGCTGATCGCTGCGGCGTTCGTTGAAACTTGGGCGAGCGGCCGTGCGAAGAAGAAGAAGGAGGAGAGCGAGAGGCAGTGAGAAGGAGGAGAGCGAGGAGTAGTGGGAAGGAGGGGCGCGCATGCTCCGCCGCGCCCCCCTCTCTCCCCGACTTATAGCCTCGCGGGCTGCGAAGCCGAGGGGGCGGTCGTGGGATTTACTGCGCCCACGGCCCCATGACCCCCACGTTCCATGACAAAGTTACTGCGCGCAGTAACTCCACGGGAATCCCAACCGTTCGCCGGGGCCGCAGCGGATCCGCTCGGGCGCCGAGGCGCGGTAGTGGCGGGCCCCACCTACGGGCCTGTCCCGTCGCGCACGTAGGCTGGCAGTGTGGCCCAGCCACGTGTTATCACATGACAGGCCTAGAATAGGCGGCGGCCCGGAGGCTTAGCCAGCATGCTACTTGGATCCCATCGCGACGTTCAAAAAATTGTACGAGTCAGAGTTGGGCGAGTCCGACTCCTTCTAGCCGGCCCGGCAGAAGTCAACCAAGAACCATGTGTTGAGCACCCGGAAAGAGAAACTGCTGAGTCTTCTCGGCCGATCGTCCACGGCGCCTCACCAGCTTCGGGGACTACTGTCGGAGTAATGGGCCACGGGTAGGCCAACCCGAGGCCCAGAACCTTTCAAGACATCGGGGCAGGCTGCGCCCCTCAAGACCCCATGACGAAGAGCCGCTTTCGAGAAGTCGATGGCAAGGTGGCCGACTGACCACTCATGGCCGAGTCCCAGGGACGACTTCAGGGAAAGCCGACTCCTGACTGGCGACTTCCAGAGAAGCCTGCTTTGAGGAGTCGGCCTGCGACTCCAACAAACCCCATGACCTCATCAAGTGGGACGGGGCAGGGGAGTGGCTACAGTAAAGCCCACTCCCGCCCCTTACCAAGGGCAGGCATGGCCACAGCACGCCATACCCCGGAAGATCTCTGTGCGGCGTGGCACTGTTGCCATGCCGGCCCTGACATCAGCACCGCAGGACCGAATTCTGCACCCACGACGGCTTGTCTGTATGGCCCATAGGCAGCGGGACCACCAGTCAGTGAGACCCCAGGAGACGGCAAGAGGACCAGCAGTCGGACCCGTCAGGAGCCGGCCCTGGGGAGTCGGCCGAGCCCTCCCCAGGGGCCCACACACCATTAATCAAGATGTGATGGAGAGTGGCAATAGTGATCGCCCGCCAGGCGGCGGGGCTATTGCCACGACCCGATGATCAAGCCCGCGTCATCAGAAGCACGGCTACAGTAATTAGCAGCCGGCAAGACCCGCCCACGGCGGATGCGGCCTGTCGGCTCCGTACCAGGCTAGTCGGCGGGGCCCACCCGTCGGCGGGCCCCAGCAGTCGGCAGGGAAGACGGAGGCCAGAGGCACTGACGGCTGGGCCCGCGTCCAGCCAGATTACCATTGTACCCCTAGGGGGTAGGCCTATATAAACCCCCCAGGGCACCCATGCAAAGGGTTGGAATCCATTAGTTCTAGACCAGATCATATAGGAGGGAGAGAGCTAGCTTTGCCTTCTCCTACCTCCAGAAAACAGCTCAAGGGGCAATCGTGTAAACACTTGGCCATAGTGATCATGCGGAGACCCCGCAGAGCAGCAGTAGGGGTATTATCTCCCCGGAGAGCCCTGAAGCTGGGTAAGATTCGCCGGTGTGCATGCCTTCGCCTCATCCTGTTTCCAGGCACCGGCGACGTTCTACTCGCTCCCACCATGATAAGCCATCCTTTGGCATATGTCGCACCTAACCCCCGACATTTGGCGCCCACCGTGGGGTGTGGTGCACCGCCGTCCGGAGTCCTATTCTAGACGGGAACCCTTTTCCTCCCTAGCGAGCGCAGCCAGCCAGGCAAGCCAGACGGATTTGGCGTCGACGCGCTGCGCGGCATTGAGATCGCCTGCGCAGCCAGCTGCCTGGCCGAACTTGTCGGTGAGGTTCGCCTCTCCGACGAACCTGCATCCAACGCAGGCACGGATGGCTCCGAGAGCCTCCTCGCGGGCCTCCTCGATCAACTCCACGTTTCCGGCGAGCCTGCCGTAGACTTGGAGTCTGTAGGCTCCACCGACCCGATGCTGGTCGACTCTGACACCGCGTAGCTCGACGCGTTCCCCACTAATGTGGTGGTCTACGACAAACCTCTCCCTCACGCGGAGAGCGATGGAAGCACCGTCACTGAGGTGCTCATCATCAGTCATGATGAGCTCCCCGGCGGAGGAGCGCACGACTCACTCGGCGCGGTGCCACAAGACCTAACTGCACCCATTCCGGAAGACACTAACGCAGAGACGTTGGAGGCGCGCCACCTTCAGCTCATTGAGGGCGTGAAGAAGCTGGCCAGCATGAGACGCTTGTCAGAAGCCTACCAGCGGGAGATGGATCGCGCCGTCGGCGGCTCGCCGGCCCCGGCGGGGCACAGCCGCCTTGGCGCGGTCCAGCAGCGCGGCGTAGCCATCACCAACCTGTTTGGGGCAAGCCGCCCCGTGTACGCTACACCAGCAGAGAACATCCGAGCCGCCCAGGCAGGGCCGGACGAGCTGGAGAATTTCAAGGGCGAAGAACGCCGCCTGATGATGGAGCGAGTCTAGCGGCTCCTCGACGCGGCCGCCGCGCAGAATGAGGCCGGCTGCCGCACCGAGGTGCCGCAGCGGCAAAACGACGACCTTCGCCGAGATCAAGGCGCGACGTCTCTGACATCGACTGGCGGCGCCCGAGGAAGAAGGGACAAGGATCCAGCTGTCAGCCACAATCGGACTCGCATTACCATAGAGCGCGACCGAGACAGCGGCCTGAGAGCAGTGGAACGACGGGACGACTGTCCGCCTCCCTCTCCTCGCAAGGAGAGGCGAGTCTCCCCACCACTTGTTGACCATCCGACTCTCGGCGACCGCCTTGGCCGCCGAGAGGGAGTTGGAGAGAATGACAGCCACCATCGGATCGACCGACTTCACCGATCCCTAGCGCTGGAAGAAGAAGACGAGTTGGGTCCGCCTTGTTTCGGGCCCCGCATTCGAGATGAGCCCTTTCCCAGAGGGTTCACGCTCCCAAGAGACACGCCCAAGTATACCGGCTCCGTGAAGCCGGAAGACTGGCTAGTCGACTACTCCACGGCTGTCAGCATAGCGAATGGCAACAAGCGTGCCGCCGTAAAGTACGTTCCGCTCATGCTCCAAGGCACGGCCCGGACATGGCTGAACAGCCTGAAGCCCCGCAGCATCAACAGCTGGGTCGACTTCACCGAAGCGTTCGTCCGCAACTTCACCAGCACGTACAAGCATCCTCCCAAGCCTCGTCAGCTCTCCTTGTGCGTGCAAGGCCCCGACGAGTCGACTCGCGATTACCTCACGCGGTGGGCCGAGCTTCGGAACTCCTGCGAGGGCGTGCACGAGGTGCAGGCCATCGAGTACTTCATAGCTGGGTGCAGAGAAGGCACCCTCCTCAAGCAGAAGCTCCTCTGCGACGAGCCAGAAACCCTCGACGAGCTGCTGATCATAGCGGACAAGTACGCCATGGCCGACTCCTCCATGAAGGCAGAGATTCAAATCAGCACAACTGGTAAAGTGGCCCCTCAAGCTCCAAGAACTCCGGCGAGAGACGCCAACCGGCAACAACAGCAGGGCGACCACAAGCGCAAGGCCCCGCAGCAGGCTTCCAGCAGCCGGCAGGTCGCGACCGTTGAAGCCCAGCAGCCGGATGGGCAGTCTCCGCCCAAGGGACAGAAAGGCGGCAAGCCAAACTGGTTGCCGGCCTTCTCCTACGAGCAGACTCTGGATGGACCTTGCAAGTTCCATAGCGGCGCGAAGCCGTCGAATCACACCACCCGGAAGTGCCACTGGCTCACCAGGATCGCCAAGGGAGACGGCCTCCTGCCTCCCCCGCCAGCTGGGCAGCCACCTCCGCCTCCGCCCCAGCAGCCGGTTGTCAGGCCAGTCAGCACCATACAAGACGAATACCCTGAAGAACACGGAGCTTACATGGTGTTTACCAGCATGGCTGATGATCGACGCAGTAGGCGGCTACAGCGACAAGAGGTGAATGCGGTGCATCAGAGACGCCAGAGTTCATGCACTGGTCCGAGAAGCCCATCAGCTGGAGCAGGGCTGACCACCCAGAGGTGATGCCAAGTCCGGGCTCCTATGCCTTGGTTTTGGACGCCACCTTTGCTACAGATAGACGAGCCGCGCGTTTCTCGCGGGTTCTGATAGACGGAGGCAGCAACATCAATATCCTGTACAAGGACACCATGGAGAAGTTAGGAATCAAGCAAAGACAACTTCAAAATAGCCGAACTGTGTTCCACGGCATTGTTCCTGGGCTTTCCTGCTCACCAGTCGGCAAGATCCTAATGGACGTCCTCTTTAGAGACAAAGATCACTTCCGCCGAGAGTCTGTTTGGTTTGAGGTGGTGGACCTCGAGAGCCCATACCATGCGCTACTCGGCCGGCCCGCCTTGGCCAAGTTCATGGCGGTCCCCCACTACGCCTACCTCAAGATGAAGATGCCCAGTTCCAGGGGAATTCTGACTGTGGCCAGCGACTACCGGAAGTCGTCTGCCTGTGCGGCTGAGAGCAGTCGGCTGGCCGAGTCCCTGGTAATCGCGGCTGAGAAGCGGCTCCTTGAGCGAGTTGTGGCGATGGCCGGCAAGCAGCCAGAGGTATCGCCCAACCCGAAGGAGTCGGAGGCTGAAGGTTCGTTCAAACCGGCCAAAGAGACAAAGAAGATACCCTTGGATCCGGAGCACCCAGAGAGGTACGCTGTCGTAGGTGCAAACCTCGACAGCAAATAGGAAAACAAGCTCGTCGATTTCCTCCGTGAGAATCGGGACATCTTCGCATGGTCCCCCAAAGACATGCCAGGTGTACCGACGGAATTCGCCGAGCACAAGTTACATGTCCGATCTGATGCAAAGCCGGTCAGGCAGCCCCTGTGCCGCCTATCAGAAGAGAAGAGAAGAGTTGTCGGAGAAGAGATAGCCCGACTCCTAGCAGCCGGCTTCATTATGGAAGTGTTCTTTCCTGAATGGCTAGCAAACCTGGTCTTGGTACTGAAGAAGAACAAGCAGTGGCGAATGTGTATTGACTACACGAGCCTCAACAAGGCCTGCCCCAAGGACCCGTTTGCTCTACCAAGAATCGATCAGGTGATAGACTCCACTGCCGGATGCGAGCTGTTGAGTTTTTTGGATGCATACTCAGGATATCACCAGATCAAACTGAACCCGGCTGACAGATTGAAGACCGCCTTCATCACGCCGTTTGGAGCCTTCTGCTACCTCACCATGACGTTCAGCTTAAGGAATGCCGGCGCCACCTTTCAGCGTTGCATGCAGAAGTGCCTCCTGAAGCAGCTCGGCAGGAACGCCCACGTCTACGTGGACGACGTGGCGGTGAAGACGGAAAGGTGTGGAACACTGCTGGAAGACCTCAAGGAGACCTTTGAGAACCTGCACCGATTCCAGATCAAGCTCAATCTCGAGAATTGTGTCTTCGGAGTACTAGCCGGCCAGCTCCTTGGCTTCCTGGTCTCTGAATGCGGCATGGAATGCAACCCTGTAAAGATCAAGGCCATTGAGAGAATGGAGGTACCCAGCCGACTGCTGGATGTGCAAAAGTTCACCGGCTGCTTGGCGTCCATCAGCCGATTCATCAGTCGGCTGGGCGAGAAAGCTCTCCCCTTATACCAACTCATGAAGAAGACCACTTTTTCGAGTGGAACCATAAGGCGGACGAAGCTTTTCTCCAGTTGAAGAAGATGCTGACTACTCCACCCGTCCTAGCGGCTCCGACTCCCAAGGAACCTATGCTCCTGTATATCGCCGCCACCAGCCGGGTAGTCAGCACGGTCATTGTAGTGGAACGCAAGGAGGAAGGCAAGGCACTACCTATCCAGAGACCGGTATATTACCTGAGCAAAGTGCTATCGACCTCCAAGCAGAACTACCCCCACTACCAGAAAATGTGCTATGGCGTACACTTTACTGCCAAGAAATTGAAGCTTACTTTCAAGAGCATCCAATCACGGTGGTCTGCACGGCCCCGCTTGCCGAGATCATTGGTAGCCGAGATGCTTCTGGCCGAGTGGCCAAGTGGGCCATAGAGCTGGCTCCCTACACCATCCACTACCAGCCCCGCACCGCTATCAAGTCACAAGCACTGGCCGACTTCCTCGTCGACTGGGCCGAGACCCAGTACCTACCTCCAGCGCCTGACTCCACCCGTTGGTGGATGCATTTCGGTGGCTCCAAGATGCGCACCGGCTTGGGAGCCGGCGTCGTCCTCACCTCTCCTAAAGGCGACAAGCTCAAATACGCACTGCAAATCCATTTTGCCGCCTCCAACAACATCGCCGAGTACGAGGCGCTCATTCACGGACTCCGGTTTGCCAAAGAACTTGGCATCCACCGGATCTTGTGTTATGGCGACTGAGACTTAGTGGTCCAGCAGTCATCTGGCGACTGGGACGCGAAAGATGCAAACATGGCGAGTTACCGTTTCCTCGTGCAGGAACTCAGCGGGTATTTCGAAGGGTGCGAGTTCCTCCAGGTGCCAAGAAACGACAATGACCAAGCAGACACCTTGGCTCGAATCGGCTCTACCCGCCAAGCAATACCATCCAGCGTCGCCCTTCAATGTCTCCTCAAGCCGTCTGTCAAGCCTTCACCAGAATCAGACTCCATCTTTGTGCCGGCTCCTCCCGAAGACGTCGGATCCGACCCCAGAGCCCCGGCAGATGGTACGGGGATTTTGGCAGATGGCTCCAAAGCCGCCACAGTCGAACCCGGCCCGGGGACTGCGGCAGCGGACTCGAAGACTCCAGTACTCGACCCAAGGGCCGCGTCAGTCGGCCTGGGGACTTCATTAACCCAGCAAGCGGTTGTTGACTCCAACCTGCCGCCTCCTAGCCCAGCCGCCCTCGTCCAAGTCGCAGTTCTGGCAATCGAAGAAATAGCAGCACCCTCATGGGCCCAGCCCATCCTCAAATTCCTGGTAAGCAAAGAGCTGCCGACTGACGAGACCTCAGCTCAGCAAGTACAACGCCGAGCGGCAGCCTACACCATAGTCAACAGAGAGCTAGTCAGGTGCAGCGTCACTGGTATCTACCAGCGCTGCGTAGAGCTAGAGCAAGGCCAATCAATTCTCAAAGACATCCATCAAGGCGAGTGCGGCCACCATGCGGCTTCAAGAGCACTCGTCGCAAAAGCCTTTCGACACGGTTTCTTCTAGCCGACTGCCTTAGAAGAGGCCAAGGAATTGGTCCAAAAATGCATAGGGTGCCAGAAGTTCAGCTCCAAGCCACACCAGCCGGCTTCTGCACTCAAGACCATCCCCATTGCCTGGCCTTTCTTAGTTTGGGGTCTAGACATGGTGGGACCATTCAAGACTGCACGAGGTGGCTTAACTCACTTGTCGCAGTGGACAAGTTCACCAAGTGGATAGAAGCGAAGCCAATCAAGAAGCAGAACGGTCCGACTGCCGTGACTTTCATCTCTGATATCACAATTCGGTACGGCATACCACACAGCATCATCACCGACAACGACACAAATTTTGCCAAAGGCGCCTTGGCCCGTTTTTGCGCAACACAGGGCATCCGACTGGACCTAGCATCTATCGCCCATCCACAGTCAAACGGCCAGGTGGAGCGAGCAAACGGCCTCATCCTGTCCGGCATCAAACCCCGGCTGATCGAGCCTCTGGAGCGCTCGGCCGGCTGCTGGCTCGACGAGCTACCGGCCGTCCTCTAGAGTCTGCGCACAACTCCAAACAAGTCAACCGGCTTCATGCCTTTCTTCCTCGTCTATGGTGCCGAAGCCGTCATCCCAACGGACATAGAGTTCGACTCCCCACGAGTCACCATGTACACCGAGGAGGAAGCAGAAGAAGCACGACAAGACGGCGTCGATCTGCTGGAAGAGGGTCGGCTATTGGCACTCAGCAGGTCCAGCATCTACCAGCAGAGCCTGCATCGATACCACAACAGGAAGGTCAAGCCAAGATCTTTCCAAGAAGGCGACCTTGTGCTCCGGCTGATCCAGCAAACAGCCGGCCAGCACAAGTTGTCGGTGCCTTGGGAAGGCCCCTTCATCATCAGCAAGGTGCTCGGCAACGACTCCTACTACCTAATTGACGCTCAAAAGCCCCGAGCATGCAAGAGGGACGACTCCGGCAAGGAGACAGAGCGGCCATGGAATGCAAATCTCCTCCGAAGATTTTAAAGTTGATGCAGTATGTACCATGCTACCTTTTGTATTAAAGTACCAAGACTTCGGGCCCCCCGAGACGAGCTCGGGGACTGCCCTCTTTTGTCTGTATGATAAAAATCATGCCTACAAGTATGTTACTCTTTGTTATGCCGCTTGGCACCGGGCTCGACAAGTCGGCCCGGGGACTTGCCGCCTCGCACTGTGAAATGCTTCCTGCAGCCGGACAAGTAGTGTGTAACACCTAAACCGTCTCCTGTCAGAAGCCGCAGCTCGCAGAGCGACTGTATGGTGGGCGGAGGTAAGGTAGAATGGGCGTTCGCACGAAAAATGGCTAAGGACTCAAAGCATAAAACATAGCTCAAGACGACTTCCAGCCTTTTTCCGCAAACCGACTCTCAAATAGTCGGATTGCCGCCTTCTATTCAACTTGCTCAAAAACTCTTAAAAATGGCTAAGTACTTGCCTTCCCAAAGTAGCCAAGCATTTGATCCAGCGGCAGTCCGCAGAGCGGCTGTCCGATTGGCAAGGCAGGCAACTAAGAGAAAGCGGCAAAGGAAAAAAGCCAAAAGAGCAATGAGTAAGAAAAGATAGAATTTGGATAAATATATTTACATAACGCAGGTCCTTGGCCGAATCTTCGAGCAGAAGTTCAAAATATAGCTCGCGGGCTGTACAGCCCGCGGGTGGAATTGTGCGAATTAACAAGTTCTTCAAAGACTACTGAAGTAGATAAAATAAAGATAAAGCGGCAGCTTAGGAAGCAGCAGACGGATTCGGAGGGTCGGAGGAGGCGGCAGCGTCAGGCGTCGGGGCAGCCGGCTGGGTAGTCTCGGCTTGATCGCCTCCGGCGGCAGTCGGCGCGGTCGCACGCGGCTCGTTGCTGGAGGCGCGGTCGAGCTAAGGCTGGCCGTCTGCTCCGTCTTCTGGTGCCTCTGTCTCGCCTCCGTCCTCCGCCTCGCCTTCCTCCTCGACGCTGGAGCCAATCACCTCCGCTGAGTCCTCGCCGTAGTCTGGGTTCATCCCAAACCACTCCGGCAGTACCTCCTCGCCGTCTTCAGACCGCTCGGGGATGAAGATGCTGGTGTCGGTGTACTCGGCGATCGCCGCAGCACGCTTGACGAGGGCGCCTTCCGCAGCTACCAGCTCCGGCTGGGCCTCCGACTAAAGTGTGGCCAGTCGGTCTAGATCCAGCCCTGGATACCACGGCTTGACGAACTCCAAGGCCCGGCGCGCTCCAGCTCAGGCTGAAGAACCCTTCCAGGCCTCGAGACGACCAGCCGCGACCTCTAGCCAGTCGACCGTCAGGCTGGGGGTGCGCGGAGCCTGCATGTCCGGCCACAGGGCGGCAATCGCCTGGGCACCGACATGCTGAAGCCGGCGCAGCATCCGGTGAGTCGGTCGAAGGCGAGCCTCGATGCTCAGGATGTGCTCGTCAAGGGTTCGGGGGGCGTCGGCGGCGATCTCTGCGCCCTCTGCCCTCCGACCCTCACGGTCAGCCTCGATGGCTTGGATGGCGGCCTGCGAGTGCCTAGGAAAGAAGTCTGCCAAGACGGAAGAAACGAAGAAGCAAGTCAAAAACCATGAGTCGGCACAACTTATAGTCGACAGCTCGAAGAAAGAAAGTAAAGAAACTCACCATCAACGATGTCTTCAATCTCATGGAAGCCAGAGGTCAGCATTGCCTCCTTGTCAGACCAGGAGGAGCGCTCGCTCGCGAACTCGGCCAGGAGGGCGGTTTCCGTCTCTTCCGCCTTCCTCTGCATCTTCGCAAGCAGCTCCCTCTGCTCTGCCAATTGAGTGGCCAGCAGATTGCACTCTGTGGCGAGCTTGCTGCACTCCTCCCCTTTGGCGCGCAATGTGGAGTTGGCTTCGCTCAGCTGCTGTTGAAGAGCAGCGTTGGCTCCTGAAAAGAAGGAAGAAAGAAGGCATTAAGTCATCAATAAAGAAGGTCGCCGGGGAGATCCGGCCCGACTGCTCAGCAGTCGGCCCGAATCTCGGGGACTACAGCCCGCGGGTGCGCCAGCGCACCCCTGCAAAGAAGAAAAAGGACTTACTCCGGCTCTCCGACAAGTCGGTGGTCCGCTTGCCCAACTCTTCAACGTTATGGTTGAAGGCAGTGACGCAGAGGTTGTGGTAGTCCTGCGACAAGTGTTTCCGACAAAAGTTAGTACCCAGAGTTCATCAATTGGAGTTCCGGGCCACCTGCTCAGCAGCCAGCCCGAAACTCGGGGACTACACCCAGTGGGAGCGCTGGCGCGCCCCCACAGAGAGGAACAAGAAAACAAGGACCAAAGGAAAAAACATAACCGGACGGCTGCCCGCGATGCCAGGTACGCCTTGGTGCAATTCTGGAGAGCGTCGCCCTCAGCACGAAGCTTCGCCTGGACATCCAGAAGCGCCTGGTTCAGCGGCCCTGTGCCGCCTCCTCGCACCCACCCAATGGGCGCGGCACTCGTCGCTTCGGCGTATAGGATCGTCGAGCTGGCGTTGTCGGCCTCCAGGGGGTGGGGTGCCGAAGTCGCCTTCTCCAGACGGTGGCGCGTTGGCGAGCCGACTTGGAGGAGTAACCTCGCCACGGCCTCGTCTTCGGTCGGCGGCACCAGAGGGTCCGCTGGCTGCGTGCCTTGCGCGCTCTCAGACGGCGGCGGAGGCGGTGGCGGAACGATCACGTCCGGCGTAGAGGGGTCGCCGCCTTCCCTCTCCACGACGGGGTTCTCGCTGCCGGCTTCCTCAGTCTGCCCCGTGAACTCCGGAGGCAGCGGCACAGAGTTCAGCGGGGTGACAAACACCGCCGATTGGCGGCGTGCGGCCTCCTCAGCCTGCCGCTTCGTCGTGGCGGCGGCTTCAACCTCCGCCAGTTTTTTCTTGTCGGAGGCCTCCGCCCTATCGGCCTCCACCTTCTCCAGGCGAGCGGCCCCTTCTTCGTTGCGCTTCTCCTGCGCATTCCGCTCTGTCGCCTCCCGGAGGTCAGCAGCGGGGTCAATCCGCCGAGTGGTGGCGGACGTCTCCGCTGACCCCATGACGGAGGCGGCGGTGACCCTCTCAAGAGTGAGGGGAGCCCTGAAGCAAGGGAAGCAAGCAAAAGACTCAGACAAAGCCGCAAAGAAAGAATAAAGCATTGAAACAGAATACTCACGCGGAGACCAATGGCGGCTTCTTCACTTCCTTACGGAAGCGGATAGCCTTCGCAGCCGCCTCGTCCCAACGGGTTGCCGCAGCCGAACCCTTGGGCTTCTTCGGCCGACTGCCGAACAAGGTCGGCACGGCCCTGCGCTTCTTCCCGCTGCCTGGAGCACCCGGCGCGGCAGAAGAGCCCGCGCCAGGCTGGCTGGCTCCTGACCGATGGCGGGGGGTGACTTCTCCCTCGGCATTGTCATCAGGCCAGTCGGTGAAAGTGGCCGAAGGCCTAAAGTCGCCTGCTACTCCTCCTCCTCCCTCGGCGTCGTCCTCCAGAGCCGCCACCCCCAGATCCGGGTCGTCAACGTCGCTCTCCGCCCGGTCGGCAAGGAACTCGTGGGCCGGCCCCAAGGTGCCAGCTGGTGGATGAAGGAGGGGATTCTGACCAAAGCCGACTGGTCAGAACAAACTCGGCGAGAAAGAAGACAATCCAAAGAAAGAAAGAAAAGGCAACTCACCACAGGAGGGGGGTTGGCGCGGGAGTACGGCTCCTTGCCGAACCGCCAATCCTCCAGGAGCTTGCTGTCCGAGAGGTAGTTCACCATGAAGGCCACCTCCTCGTGAGGCATGTCCTTGGTCCACATCCGACTCGGGTCGCGGTGCCCGCTCATTTGGCATATCATATGGGAACGACCTTGGAGTGGGAGAACTCGGCGCGCCACGAAGGCGGCCAGCAGGTCTGGACCAGTCAAGCCCTCCGACTGCGTCAGCACTCGGAGTCACGCGATGGCGCCGACTCTCGCAGGCGTCAGCAACTTGGCCCGGTACGACCAGGTGGGCAGTCTCCCAGCCGGCGGGCCGGCTTCGAAAGCCGGTAGGTTGACCCAGTCGCCCCTCGCGGAGACGCTCCTGACGTCGAAGTACGATGTCTGCCACATCTTCACCGACTTTATCAGCGAGATGGAGGGGAAGGGGTTGTCGGCCCCCGACCTTCGCACGACAATGAAAGCGCCCCATTGAGCCGGCACGCTTGCAGCCTGGGTGCCGAGCTTGGAGAAGAACTCCCCCCAGAGCTCGAGGGTGGGGAGGAATCCGAGGAAGCCTTCGCACAAGGCCACAAAGGCGGATACCAGCACCACCGTGTTGGGAGTGAGGTGGTGCGGCTGGAGGCCGTAGAACTCCAGGAAGGAGCGGAAGAAGCTTCTCGCCGGCAGCCCCAACCTGCGTAGGCAGTGCGAGCGGAAGATGACCCGCTCGCCCTCCTGCGGCGCGGGGGAAATCTCCCCCCTCCGCGCAAGACGCACCCGCACGTGATCCTTGCCGGGGAGCCGCCGAGTCTTGCGGAGGAACTCGATGTGGTCGTCGTGAACTTCGGAGCCATCCCAGGTGCCGGAGCGCACCGGGGGAGGCGCGGCGGCGGAGGAAGAGCTCATCGCGAGCTGATCGCCACGGTGTTCGTCGAAGCTTGGGCGCGCGGCGGTGCGAAGAAGAAGAAGGAGGAGAGCGAGAGGCAGTGAGAAGGAGGAGAGTGAGGAGTAGTGGGAAGGAGGGGCGTGCGTGCTCCGCCGCGCCCCCTCTCTCCCCTACTTATAGCCTCGCGGGCTGCGAAGCCGAGGGAGCGGTCGTGGGATTTACTGCGCCCACGGCCCCATGACCCTCACGTCCACGGGAATCCCAACCATCCGCCGGGGCGCAGCGGATCCACTCGGGCGCCGAGGCGCGGTAGTGGCGGGCCCTGCCTACGGGTCTGTCCCATCGTGCACGTAGGCTGGCAGTGTGGCCCAACCAAATGTTATCGCATGACAGGCCTAGAACGAGCGGCGGCCCGGAGGCTTAGCCAGCACGCTACTTGGATCCCGCCGCGACGTTCGAAAAATTGTACGAGTCAGAGTTGGGCGAGTCCGACTCCTTCTGGCCGGCCCGGCAGAAGTCAACCAAGAGCCATGTGTTGAGCACCCAGAAAGAGAAACTGCTGAGGCTTCTCGGCTGATTGTCCGCGGCGCCTCACCAGCTTCGGGGACTACTGTCGGAGTAATGGGCCACGGGTAGGCCAACCCGAGGCCCAGAACCTTTCAAGACATCGGGGCAGGCTGCGCCCCTCAAGACCCCAGGACGAAGAGCCGCCTTCGAGAAGTCGATGGCAAGGTGGCCGACTGACCACTCACGGCCAAGTCCCAGGGACGACTTCAGGGAAAGCCGACTCTTGACTGGCGACTTCTAGAGAAGCCGGCTTTGGGGAGTCGGCCTGCGACTCCAACAAACCCCATGACCACATCAAGTGGGGCGGGGCAGGGGAGTGGCTACAGTAAACCCCACTCCCGCCCCTTACCAAGGGCAGGCATGGCCACAACACGCCGTACCCCGGAAGATCTCCGTGCGGCGTGGCACTATTGCCATGACGACCCTGACATCAGCACCGCAGGACCGAATCCTGCACCCACGACGGCTTGTCTGTACGGCCCAGAGGCAGCGGGACCACCAGTTAGTGAGACCCCAGGAGACGGCAAGAGGACTACCAGTCGGACCCGTCAGGAGCCGGCCCCGCAGAGTCGGCCGAGCCCTCCCCGGGGCCCACGCGCCATTAATCAAGATGTGATGGAGAGTGGCAATAGTGATCGCCCGCCAGGCGGCGGGGCTGTTGCCACGACCCCATGATCAAGCCCGCGTCATCAGAAGCACGGCTACAGTAATCAGCAGCCGGCAAGACCCGCCCGCGACGGACGCGGCCTGTCGGCTCCGTACCAGGCCAGTCGGCGGGGCCCACCAGTTGGCGGGCCCCAGCAGTCGGCGGGGAAGACGGAGGCCAGAGGCATTGACGGCTGGGCCCGCGTCCAGCCGGATTACCATTGTACCCCTGGGGGTAGGCCTATATAAACTCCCCAGGGCACCCATGCAAAGGGTTGGAATCCATTAGTTCTAGACCAGATCATATAGGAGGGAGAGAGCTAGCCTTGCCTTCTCCTACCTCCAGAAAACAGCTCAAGGGGCAATCATGTAAACACTTGGCCATATTGATCATGCGGAGACCCCGCAGAGCAGCAGTAGGGGTATTATCTCCCCGGAGAGCCCTGAAGCTGGGTAAGATTCGCCGGCGTGCATGCCTTCGCCTCATCCCGTTTCTAGGCACCGGCGACGTTCTACTCGCCCCCACCATGATAATCCATCCTTTGGCATATGTCGCACCTAACCCCCGACACACCCCTTGTGGTGTTTTAACGGGGCAGATGATGCCACCCGCTGCAGGCGTAAGGGTCCGGACAATGCAGCCGCTTTAGTGAAAATTCTGTCTGAATTGTTCAAGGGTGAGGAAGAGGAGTTCACCCGCATCAAGCCACGGGATGGATTCTCCATGTACAATCCTCCAAGGTGGGTAAGTTATATCTCCCTACTCCCCCTTTTCCCGCATTCTTTGTCGTAAGTATTCACCTTGCCACTTTGCGGCAGGAACTGCGAAAAGCCATAAAGGAGGTCAGCAGCCCTTCTCCGCAACCAGAGGACCCTGACCGGGCCCTCGACTTCGGACTTGAAGAAGATCCGGTTATATTCGTGGAGCTGATAGACCGACAGTTCTATCAGTTAAGCTACGATGATGCCATGGTGGCCATTACGGCCGACTATCCCGGACTGCTCCCTGCATCGCACGTAAGAAAAACCAAAAAATCCCAACTCCGAAAACTAGGATCCCCTTTTAGACACTTCACCCACCATATACACATGGCATTTTTACAGGGAAGGCATTCGGGACGCCCTGCCGAACCCGCGACAACTCGCCAACAAGAGGCACCGAGGCCGGGTAGGCCAAAAAGGAAGGCGGTCAGGACGGAGATGCTGGCACAAAGGTATGAAAAACCTCGCTCCGTGGTTGTCGTCTTTCTCGAAATATAATGACGCCCGTGTTTCTTTAACAGAAAAAACACTCGCTGGAATATGTCCGGCGATGTTACTAATCACGCTTCCACAGCCGGGCGCCAGGACCGGACATAGAGGCGGAAGCCGATATGGGGCGGGCGCCGGATAACCCCCCTACAGAGGATGCAGATAGATTATCCGCTACAAACTCAGAAGTGGAAAGCGCCATGAATCATAGGCACCGCCGGGCCGTACTCCGTGACGCTTGTTTCTCACCAGAGGCATTTGATGCCTTCAATTCTGGAGAGGCGTATCTCCGAGCTGCTCAAGATGGTCTAGCCAGAGCCACGGATCAGTATGTAAAGGATGTACGGGTAAGTAAATATGATGATTTATATGTATCAGTAGCCCCTGAGACTTGAAACAGTTAGCAGAACTGATTTAAGGATCATCTTTATTGTGCAGGTTCTTACAGAGAAGAATACTAGGCTGTCACATGAGCTAGAGGAATGCAAGACCCAACTGCGGGCCGCTGTTGCCGCATTGCAGGAACCGAAAAAGTCACCCGATGCTAACATTTACTCTAAAGAATGATGGCTACCATATAGTGTGCGGCGTGGCTGCAGATCTAACAATAGATGTTGCAGATGAATCCGGAGAAAATCCGGAGGATCAGCATGTTATGGGACAGCTAGAGGCTGGCAAATGCGTGCTGACTGAGGTTAGGCGCGAGAAAAACAATCTCCAAGACGCCAATATCAAGCTGAGCGTGGAACTAAAAGACGTTCGAGCCCAGCTTGCAGACTCTGAGAAGGAGAATAAGCGGCTTCGGCGCGGCATTTTCAGTAAGTGCTTGAATGAATCCTTTTAAAGGAGTTTGGCGAAGAAGCCGACTAACAACGTTATATCTGTAGGTATGCTGACGGGTCGTCCCGCGGAGGAAATGCCCGGGTCTACGGGTGATCTTCTATCCGAGCTCTCACATCCGCACAAACAAGTTCGACAGGTGATGCAAGGTGTTGCCCAGGCCTTGTGGCCATCCATCTCCCTGCCAAAGGGCGTTGCAGAGCTTACAGAGAAGCTCAAGGGAGCACGGAGGCGCTTCCAATTATGGAAGATATCGGCCTACCGACAGGGTGCCAGAGAAGCCTGGGCCATGGTGAAGACGCGGTATACCAAGGCAGACCCAAATCACACGGCCGAGGTCGAACCTATGGGGCCCGACGGAAAAGAGATCCCCGTTAGCTTAGTTTATGGGCAAGTAGAATTAGCCGCAAAGTATTCCCAACAGGGTTGTAAGCTAGACCGCCTGTTGGATGGCATAGAAGAGGAATTTAGTCAGTCTGCATGACTATGTAATTAAAGTGACATGTATATTGCCTTCTAGCCGGATTGTAGATCATTTGTCTTGGCGGACCTTTTCACTTCAACCTTGGGACCCGATAGTCCGGAGTGTATCCGAATACCCGCTCAGTGATATAAGAACTGGGGTATGTGTCGAGACCAGGCGTAGGGGTCATTAGTGCTTGAACAGACAAGTGCCCAACTAGTTATGTTATATTACATGGGTAGTAAGAAACATCTTCCAGGGAGAATAGTTTCGTTAAGGGTTCCTTTCCCTGGGTAAGCATGCCCTAAAGTGCATGTCCGGACTGCGATAGGAAACGCAGGAAAAACATCTGGGGGGCAGATATGGATAATAAATAAAAATCATCTTTTTTTCACCGACCGAATATTCCCTTAAGAACGCTAGCTTTCGGCTTCACCCAGTCTCAGGTACACATCCGGCTGACCCGGCAGTAACAATCGCAGAGGTGCTCCCCTTATGCCCTAGCCGAATTAACGGGAACGTAGGCTTAAAGACAAGAGCCAGGCAACCCAGCTTGGCCAAAACTTAAGTCATATCGATGCATATAATGGCGAAAAAAGGTACATGCGGAAGCATGACACATGTGCGGGGCCTAAGGCCCAGATAAATAATTAAGATTCTGTGAAAGAAGCCCCCAGGTATGATGAGCGCGGCTAGCGCATCTATAATGTGCAAACGAGGCACAAGTTGGCCCTTGAAGGCCTAGAGAAAGAATAAAAGATAGGAAGAAAGAAAAACAAGATAGATAATGTATATGCAAAAAATGGACAAAGGGAGGGGACTAACATGGAGTCCAGTGCTAGGCGTAGAATCTTCGGAGCCTGGCCGCGTTCCATGGGTTCGGCTCGAGTCGACTAGTCGATGCATCCCGCAGTCGGTACGCTCCACCAGTCAGAACTTGGTCAATAATGAAGGGACCTTCCCATTTGGGCTCGAGCTTGTTCTTTTTCTTATCCGGCAGGCGTAGAACTAGTTTGCCAACATTATAAGTTTTGGCCCATACTTCTTTGCTTTGGTATCTGCGAGCCTGTTGCTGATAAAATGCGGAACGGGCTTTGGCTACGTCGCGCTCCTCCTCCAGGGTGTCCAGGTTGTCCTGCCGATCGATCTCAGCTTCTCTTTCTTCATACATGCACACTTGAGGTGAGTCATGAATTATGTCACAGGGCAAGACTGCCTCTGCACCATACACCATAAAGAAGGGTGTATATCCGGTACCACGATTCGGCGTGGTCTGCAGCCCCGAGAGTACGGAGTCGAGCTCCTCTACCCAGTGCGTGTTAGACTCCGTTAAGGAACGCACTAATCTGGGTTTAATACCGCTCATTATAAGACCGTTTGCTCGCTCGATTTGGCCGTTGGTTTGTGGGTGATAGACTGAAGCATAATCGAGCTTGATGCCCATTTTGCTGCACCAGAGTTTTACCTCATCGGCTGTGAAGTTTGTGCCGTTGTCAGTGATGATGCTGTGGGGGACGCCATAACGGTGTACGACCCCAGATATGAAGTCTATCACTGGTCCGGATTCGACTGTTTTAACAGGTTTGGCCTCTATCCATTTGGTGAATTTATCCACCATGACCAGTAAGTATTTTTTCTTGTGGGTTCCCCCTTTAAGGGGTCCAACCATGTCAAGCCTCCAGACCGCGAAGGGCCACGTAATGGGGATTGTTTTGAGGGCGTTGGGTGGCATGTGGCTTTGATTTGCAAAGAGCTGGCAACCGGCGCAACGTTGGACCAAGTCCTGTGCATCTGCCCGTGCCGTTGACCAATAGAATCCTGTACGGAAGGCCTTGCTTACAAGAGCCCGGGCCACGGCGTGGTGACCGCCGAGTCCGGCGTGGATTTCTGCCAAAAGGTTCCGCCCTTCCTCTTCGGAGATGCACCTTTGAAGGACTCCGGTGGTGCTTTTTTATACAATTCTCCCTCGTGGGCCCTATAGGCCTTAGATCGCCGCACTATGCAGTGTGCCTCGTTTTGGTCCTCCGGAAGTTCCTGCCTAGTTAGGTAGGCCAGGAATGGTTCTGTCCATGGGGTTATAATGGCCATTATTACGTGGGCTGAAGGTGTTATTTCGGTGGCGGAGCCTCCGATTGTGTCAGAGTGTTCGGTATCGGGCATTTTGGTCGGGTCCGGACTATTGTTACCGGTGTCCCCTTCCCATACCACGGATGGCTTGAATAGCCTTTCCAGAAATATGTTGGGGGGACCGCACCGCGTTTTGCACTGATGCGGGCGAGGATATCCGCCGCTTGATTGTTTTCCCGGGCCACATGATGAAATTCGAGCCCCTTGAACCGAGCTAACATTTTTAGGATGGTGTTTCGGTAGGCCGCCATTTTCGGATCCTTGGCGTCAAAGTCTCCATTTATTTGGGATATTGCAAGCTTTGAATCCCCACGCACCTCCAGGCGTTGAATGCCCATGGAGACTGCCATCCGAAGACCATGCAACAGAGCTTCGTATTCGGCTGCGTTGTTGGAGTCTGTATACAATATTTGAAGTACGTACTGAACGGTATCTTCGCTTGGGGACGTTAGGATGACGCCAACCCCTAGACCAGCCAACATTTTAGAACCGTCGAAGTGCATGATCCAATTGGAGTATGCACCGTACTCTTTAGGGAGTTCGGCCTCCGTCCATTCGGCGACAAAGTCGGCCAGTACTTGCGACTTAATGGCTCATCGAGGTTTGTATGTTATGTCGAACGGGAGGAGCTCAATGGCCCATTTGGCAATCCGGCCCGTAGCGTCGCGATTGTTTATAATATCATTAAGTGGCACTTCCGAGGCTACTGTAATCGAACACTCTTGAAAGTAGTGTCGCAGCTTCCGGGATGCCATGAATACCGCATAGGCTATCTTTTTGTAATGTGGGTACCGTGATTTGCATGGAGCGAGGACAGTGGATACATAGTATACCGGCTTTTGAAGAGGGAATTTATGTCCGTCAGCTTCTCGTTCGACGACGAGTACTGCGCTTACAACTTGATGAGTTACCGCAATGTACAACAGCATTGGTTCGCCGATGTTTGGCGCGGCCAGGATTGGGTTGGTTGCCAAAATGGCCTTTATTTCTTCCAATTCGGCTGTGGCAGCGTCCGTCCACTCAAAGTGTTCGGTGCACCGAAGAAGGCAATAAAGGGCTAAAGCCTTTTCTCCTAAGCGGGAGATAAAGCGGCTTAGAGCCGCCACACATCCAGTTAACTTCCGGATTTGTTTGAGGTCTATTGGGGTAGCCAACTGTGAGAAAGCTCGGATTGTGGCCGGATTAGCTTCAATACCTCTACTGGAGACAATGAAACCCAGGAGCTTTCCGGCTGGTATGCCGAAAACGCATTTTTCCAGATTGAGCTTAATGTCATATGTTCGGAAGTTGTCAAATGTGAGCCTCAAGTCGTCTATCAAAGAGTCGACGTGTTTGGTTTTGACGACCACATCGTCTACATGTGCCTCTACTGTTTTGCCGATTTGTTTCTCCAAACATGTCTGAATCATGCGCTGATATGTTGTGCCGGCATTTTTGATCCCAAAAGGCATTGTGTTGAAACCGAAGGGACCGTATGGTGTGATGAATGCCGTTGCGGCTTGGTCGGACTCCACCATCTTCATTTGGTGGTAACCGGAGTATGCGTCGAGGAAACACAATGACTCGTGTCCTGTGGTAGCATCGATAATTTGGTCTATGCGGGGGAGGGGGAAGGGATCCTTTGGGCAAGCTTTATTGAGGTCCTTGAAATCGACACAAAGGTGCCAAGATTTATCCTTCTTTGGTACCATCACCAGGTTTGCTAGCCAGTCCGGGTGTTTTATCTCTCTGATGAATCCGGGCTCCAATAACTTGGCTAGTTCCTCTCCCATGGCCTGTCTCTTAGGTTCGGAGAAACGCCGAAGAGCTTGCTTGACCGGCTTGAATCCCTTTAGGGTATTGAGGCTATGCTCGGCCAGCCTGCGTGGGATTCCTGGCATGTCTGAGGGGTGCCAGGCGAATATATCCCAATTCTCGCGCAGGAACTCTCGTAGTGCGGCATCCACAGCGGGGTTTAACTGTGCCCCGTTGGAGGCTATTTTTGTAGGGTCCGTTGGGTGGACTTGGAATTTGACTATTTCATCCGCTGGTTTAAAAGAGGTGGACTTGGATCTCTTATCGAGTATCACGTCGTCCCTGTCCACTGTGGAGCGTAGCGTGGTTAGTTCCTCGGCCGAGAGGGCTTTGGATAATGCCTCGAGGGCCAGTGCGGCTGTTTTTTTCCGGCGCGGAGTGCTGTGTCCGGATCACTAGCGAGGGTGATGATTCCGTTGGGCTCGGGCATTTTGAACTTCATGTACCCATAATGGGGTACGGCTTGGAAGACCGTGAACGCCTCACGTCCTAAAAGGGCGTGGTATCCACTGCTGAATGGGGCCACTTGAAATGTAATTTCTTTGGACCTATAATTCTCTGGCGTACCGAATACCACATCTAATGTGATTTTCCCAGCGCATCGTGCCTCCTGACTGGGTATGATTCCCCTGAAGGTTGTGCTACTTTGCTCAATGCGGTTCCAGTAGATTTCCATTTTTGAAGAGTTTCCTCATAGATGAGGTTTAATCCGCTACCGCCGTCCATGCGTACTTTGCTGAGTCGGAAGCCGTCCACAATTGGACTGAGGACCAGTGCAGCCGGTGCTCGGGCTGTTCGGAATTTAGGTTCGTCACTGGCATTGAAGGTAATAGCTGTGTCACTCCATGGATTTATTGCTTCTACGTGGTAGATTTCGGCCATGCTGCGGAGCATTCGCTTGCGCCTATTATTTGACGCAAATGTCTCAAAGGCTGTTAACACCGTATTGTTACCCACGGGATGGTGCTCTGTGGCATTTGGGATAAGAAGATCCTCACCACTTTTGGCCACCTGCCAGAGTATCCAACATGCTCTAAGGCTGTGTGTTGGTATTGTATCCGTTGTACTATGAATTTTGCAGGGTCCGTTAAGCCATCCCTCCAGTACGGTTCCATGCCCTGTAGAGGGTTTTTGTTTCTTTGCAACTAGCTCGGGTGTCTTATGATAGTGCACCCTTTTACTTCGGACTGGGTGTATATTTAGAGCCGGATTATCCCAAAATTTCATTTCGGTTTTCCAGGCGCTTTCCATCGCACAGTTTTTTCGTACTATGGACGCCAAGTCAGCGAAGCGTGATATGTCACGGCGACTTAAGGCGTTAAGGATTCCCTTGTCCGTGCAATTATTGCAGAAAAGTGAGACTACATCTTCCTCGCGACAGTCCTTAACCTTGTTCATCACAAGCAGGAATCTGGCCCAATAATGATGTACTGTTTCATGGGGCTCTTGCCTGATGTGGGAAAGATCGTTTATGTCTGGGTGGGTGGGTGGATTTGAGTCTGAACCCCTACCCGATCTGAGACCCAGGGGCCGGGGAGTTTCCAATCTTGGAAGTTCGGGTTCCGGAGTGTTACCCGATAAGTCTGGCCCGCTGCTTGATTCTAGGTTCAGGGCTTGGGTGATGTCCTCCCGTAAGCGGGTATCCGGCTCGGATAGCTTAGGAATCCGGACATAGTTAGTCCTCAAAATAGAGGAAGAGTTGCTGCATTGTTCCTCCACCACCGCAACATGATGGGTGACCGATGGAGAGTTAATCTCCCTTTGATTGGGTTTAAGCCCAATCCGATCATAGAGCATAGCGACTCCCAAGGCGGCGATGCCATCCAAGAGTTCGTTTAGGGAAAAGAGCTCCATTGGATCCATTTGCTCAGCGACTTCCGAGCCGACGTGGATGCTGTTTTTGATGACCCGAGAAGTCATCGTCGGTGCAGCGGCCGAACGGGCAGTCACGACGAAACTGCCTAGCCAGAGAGTTTGGCCGACAGCCAGAGCTCCCCCGACGGTAATGTTGCTTTTAACAACGAGACGAGGCATCGTTCCTTACGGCGATGTCACAGAGGAACTCTCAATGAAAGCACCAATGTCGGTGTCAAAACCGGCGGATCTCGGGTAGGGGGTCCCGAACTGTGCGTCTAAGGCGGATGGTAACAGGAGGCAGGGGACATGCTGTTTTACCTAGGTTCGGGCCCTCTTGATGGAGGTAAAACCCTACGTCCTGCTTGATTTATTCTTGATGATATGAGTATTACAAGAGTTGATCTACCACGAGATCGGAGAGGCTAAACCCTAGAAGCTAGCCTATGGTATGATTGTATGTTGTCCTACGGACTAAAACCCTCTGGTTTATATAGACACCGGAGGGGGCTAGAGTTACACAAGGTCGGTTACAAAGGAGGAGATATATATATCCGTATTGCCTAGCTTGCCTTCCATGCCAAGTAGAGTCCCATCTGGAAACGAGACGAAGTCTTCAATCTTGTATCTTCATAGTCCAACAGTCCGGCCAAAGGATATAATCTGGCTATCCGGATACCCCCTAATCCAGGACTCCCTCAGGAAGAATGGGAACTTCAAGAAGAATAGTAAGCAAGTTGCCGCTCTCGTGAAGAAGCCCAAAGCTGGAGCCAAGCCTAAAACTGAGTGTTTCTACTACAAAGGGAATGGTCACTTGAAGCGAAACTGCCCCAAATACTTGACAGATAAGAAGGATGATAAAGTGAACAAAGGTATATTTGATATACATGTTATTGATGTGTACCTTACTAATGCTCATAGTAGCGCCTGGAAATTTGATACTGGTTCCGTTGCTCATATTTGTAACACGAAACAAGAGCTACGGAATAAACGAAGATTGGCTAAGGACGAGGCGACGACGCGCGTCGGGAATGGTTCCAAGGTTGATGTGATCGCCTTCAGTATGCTACCTCTACATTTACCTTCGGGATTAGTTTTAGACCTTAATAATTGTTATTTGGTGCCAGCGTTGAGCATGAACATTATGTTTGGATCTTGTTTATTGCGAGATGATTATTCATTTAAGTCAGAAAATAATGGTTGTTCTATTTATATGAGCAATACCTTTTATGGTCATGCACCTTTGATGAATGGTCTATTCTTACTGAATCTTGATTGTAGTGATACACATATTCATAATATTGATGCTAAAAGATGCAAAGTTGATAATGATAGTGCAACGTACAAGTGGCACTGCCGTTTAGGTCATATTGGTATAAGGAGCATGAAGAAAATCCATGCGGATGGACTTTTGGAATCTCTTGATTACGAATCATTTGATACTTGCAAACCATGCCTCATGGGTAAGATGACTAAAACTCCGTTCTCCGGAACAATGAAGCGAGCTAATGACTTATGGGAAATAATACATACCTATGTAGGCGGTCCGATGAGTGTTGAAGCACGCGACGGATATCATTATTTTCTAACCTTCACAGATGATTTAAGTAGGTATGGGTATATCTACTTAATGAAACACAAGTCTGAAACATTTGAAAAGTTCAAAGAATTTCAGAGTGAAGTGGAGAATCATCGTAAGAAGAAAATAAACTTCCTACGATCTGATCATGGAGGCGAATATTTGAGTTACGAGTTTGGCCTTCATTTAAGACAATTTGGAATTGTTTCGCAACTCACGCCACCTAGAACACCACAGCTTAATCGTGTGTCCGAACGTCATAACCATACTTTATTAGATATGGTGTGTTCTATGATGTCTCTTATCGATTTACCTTTATCGTTTTGGGGTTATGCATTAGAGACAACCGCATTCACATTAAATAGGGCACCATCTAAATCTGTTGAGACGACACCGTATGAACTATGGTTTGGCAAGAAACCTGAGCTAGCATTTGTTGAAGTTTGGGGATGCTACACTTATGTCAAAAGGCTTCAACGTGATAAGCTCAAACCCAAAGCGGAGAAGTGTGTCTTCATAGGATACCCTAAAGAAACTACTACGTATACCTTCTACCATAGATCCGAAGGTAGGATCTTTGTTTCTAAGAATGGGTCCTTTCTAGAGAAGGAGTTTCTCTCGAAATAAGTGAGTGGGAGGAAAGTAGAACTTGATGAGGTAGTTGTACCTTCTCTCGAATTGGAAAGTAGCACATCAGAGAAAACCGTTCCGTGATGTCTACACCAACCAGAGAGGAAGCAAATTGATAATGAAACTTCAGATCAAGTTACTACTGAACTTCGTAGGTCGACCAGAACACGTTCCGCACCAGAGTGGTATGGTAATCCTGTCTTGGAAGTCATGTTGTTAGACAACGGCGAACCTACGAACTATGAAGAAGCTATGATGAGCCTAGATTCCGACAAATGGCTTGAGGCCATGAAATCTGAGGTAGGATCTATGTATGAGAACAAAGTGTGGACTTTGGTAGACATGCATGATGATCGGCAAGCCATTGAGAATAAATGGATCTTCAAGAAGAAGACGGACACTGATGGTAATATCACTATCTACAAAGCTCGACTTGTCGCAAAAGGTTTTCGAAAAGTTCAAGGGGTTGACTATGATGAGACTTTCTCATCCGTAGTGATGCTTAACTCTGTCCGAATCATGTTAGCAATTACTGTATTTTATGATTATAAAATCTGGCAAATGGATGTCAAAACTGCATTGCTTAACAACTTTCTTAAAGAAGATTTTGTCGATCCTAAAGGTGCTAACAAAGTGTGCAAGCTCCAGCGATCCATATATGGACTGGTGCAAGCATCTCGGAGTTGGAATATACGCTTTGATGATGTGATCAAAGCATATGGTTTTATACAGACTTACGGAGAAGCCTGTATTTACAAGAAAGTGAGTGGGAGCTCTGTAGCATTTCTGGTGTTATATGTAGATGACATATTACTGATTGGAAATGATATAAAATTTCTGGATAGCATAAAAGGATACTTGAATAAGAATTTTTCAATGAAAGACCTCGGTGAAGCTACTTATATATTGGGCATCAAGATCTATAGGGATTTATCGAGACGCTTAATAAGACTTCCACAAAGTACATACCTTGACAATGTTTTGAAGAAGTTCAAAAAATGGATCAATCAAAGAGGTTCTTGTCTATATTGCAAGGTGTGAAGTTGAGTAAGACTCAAAGCCCGACCACGGCAGATGAAAGAGAAAGGATGAAAGTCATTCCCTATGCCTCAGCCATAGGCTCTATAATGTATGCCATGTTGTGTACCAGACCTGATGTGTGCCATGCCACGAGTCTGGCAAGTGGGTACAATAGTGATCCAGGAGTGGATCACTAGACAGCGGTCAAAGTTATCCTTAGATGCCTAAAGAGGACAAAGGAAATGTTTCTCGGTTATGGAGATGATAAAGATTTTGTCGTAAAGGGTTACGTTGATGCAAGCTTTGCCACTGATCCGGACGACTCTGATTCTCAGTCTGGATATGTATTGAACATGGGAGCAATTAGCTAGAGTAGCTCCATGCAGAGCATTGTAGACATAGATGTTTGCAAAGTACGCACGGATCTGAATGTTGCAGACCCGATGACTAATACCTCCCTCACAAGCAAAACATGATCACACCTTAGAAATCATTGGGTGTTAATCACATGGCGATGTGAACTAGCTTATTGACTCTAGTGCAACTGGGAGATTGTTGGAAATAT
Organism: Triticum dicoccoides; assembly: GCF_002162155.2. Taxonomy (NCBI): domain Eukaryota; kingdom Viridiplantae; phylum Streptophyta; class Magnoliopsida; order Poales; family Poaceae; genus Triticum; species Triticum dicoccoides. The sequence goes on from NC_041380.1 coordinate 155,401,975, forward strand.
GCCCTAGAGGCAATAATAAAGTGGTTATTATTATATTTCCATAATCATGATAAAGGTTTATTATTCATGCTAGAATTGTATTGACCAGAAACTTAAATACATGTGTGGATACATACACAAATACCATGTCCCTAGTGAGCTTCTACTATACTAGCTCGTTGATGGTTAAGGTTTCCTAACCATAGACATGTGTTGTCACTTGATAACGGGATCACATCATTAGGAGAATGATGTGATGGACAAGACCCATCCGTTAGCTTAGCATATGATCATCCAGTTTATTGCTACTGCTTTCTTAATGTCAAATACATATTCCTTTGACCATGAGATCATGCAACTCCCGGATACCGGATGAATACCTTGTGTGCTATCAAACGTCACAACATAACTGGGTGATCATAAAGGTGCTATACAAGTATCTCCGAAGGTGTCTGTTGAGTTGGCATGGATCGAGATTTTGGGATTTGTCACTCCGTGTGACGGAGAGGTATCTCTGGGCCCTCTTGGTAATACAACATCACAAGAAGCTTGCAAGCAAAGTGACTAAGGAGTTAGTTACAAGATGATGTATTACGAAATGAGTAAAGAGACTTACCGGTAACGAGATTGAACTAAGGTATGAAGATACCGATGATCGAATCTCGGGCAAGTAACATACCGACGGACAAAGGGAACTACATATGTTGTCATAAAGGTTCGACCGATAAAGATCTTCATAGAATATGTAGGAACCAATATGGGCATCTAGGTCCCGCTATTGGTTCTTGAATGGAGAAGCGTCTCGGTCATGTCTACATCATTCTCGAACCTATAGGGTCCGCATGCTTAATGTTCATTGACGATATAGTATTATATGAGTTATGTATGTTGGTGACCGAATGTTGTTCAGAGTCCCGGATGAGATCACGGACATGACGAGGAGCTCCGGTATGGTCCAGAGGTAAAGATTGATATGTAGGATGATATGGTTGGGCCAAGGGGTCAGGCCCACGGGGCTTTTGGTCAGTGCAAAAGGAAGTTTTGCGGAGGTCAGGGACCAGACGCTAGGGGCCATGGCTTCTGGCCCTGGGCCAGACGCCGAGTACCGTGGCGTCTAGTACTGGAAACCAAGGACTCTTCCTTGCATTCCAAGAAATTACCCAGGGCTCAACATATCAATAGAGGAGCAGGGCTAGCCCCTCAGGGACACCACAATTCACCAAGACGTGTGCTGGCGCCCCCTCTCCCTCTAGCTCACCCTCTGTCATAAGTTCGTTGTGCTTGGCGAAGCCCCGTGGATAGTTTCACCACCACCGTCACCACACCGTCGTGCTGCCGAAACTCATCTACTACTTTACCTCTCTTGCCGGATTGAGAAGGCGAGGACGTCATCAAGCTGAACGTGTGCTGAATGCGGAGGTGTCATATGTTCGGTACTTGATCGGGACGAATCGTGAAGGTGTACCACTACATCAACCACGTTGATAAATGCTTCCGCTTAGCGATCTACAAGGGTATGTAGATGCTCTACCCCTCTCGTAGCTATACATCTCCATGGATAGATCTTGCGTGTGCGTAGATTTTTTTTTGTTTTCCATGCAATGTTCCCCAATAGCTATGACTCTAGCTGATGATCTTAGTCTGGTTAGCATCCAATTTTCCTAAGACTATCAAGGAATGGTTAATGACATTCTCCGGTGGCCCTCATGGTGCGGCCATCTTGAGATTGCATGTTGTATGACTGGTTTTCTTCAGCACTGAAGCTTATAATCTTGCCAAGCTTGTCTGTATGTTAGATTAGCACATATGCCTGTGCGTTGCAACGGAAGAAAAAAATTGGCGTGCATTGAAATTTAAATAAATATGCACTCTAAAAACCAATCAACTGCATCCTTCAAGATTTAAGTAAAAGTACATTTGGACTCCAAATGTTGCATTTTATTAATTATTTTACTTCGTAAATACCCCCTCTATAAAGTAATATAAGACTTTTTATCTAAAAAGTTTATATTACTGTACAGAGCTAGGGAGTAAAAGATAAAATCAGTCATCACATGTCTAAAGCATAGGTGAATCTGGTCATCTGATGTGTATGTCGTTAGAAAAATAACTAGCAAAAGAGAAATGTGCACTCTTTTTGGCGTCCTTGACAAGCGTATGCAATTAGAGGCGAGAAGGTGTGTGAAAACACACTGGTGGTTGTCCCTAAGGCAGGTCATGTCAAATTAAAATCTAATGAAAGGTCATCTGTAATCTAAACAGTGGCGCCTGGTGGCCTGGTGGCGAGGAGGCCAAGTCTTCGTCAACTCAGACCACCATCCATCAGGAGCCCCTGTACCCTGCAGTAAACCCTATCTCTACCAACAATTTTTACTACTTGAGATTGTTCGTGTCCTTCAGTCTTCCTATTAGTATTGCTTAAATAGCCTATCACAGACCGTTAGTTGGGTACATGTCTTGCTTGCTGCATATCATGCAAAAGTTCTGCAGCTTCCAGTGTATTGTTGGACCTAAAGTGGTTATCAAAAACAATTCCATACATGCCAAAGGATGGTGCAGAACCAAAGGTCAATAGCATCTCCAAATCTTCTTGGCATAACTTTTTTTAGGGGAAGGATAGCATTTTATTTCATATATTCCACATCATTACAGTCCAGATCCACCAACACTGCTAGATCAGGAGGAATGAGATTTTGCCAAAGCATATCCCTCCCACATACTGTGAAAAATTTGCAATTTCATGTGCCACCCTGTTGCTATCTCTTCCCATCTTTCTATAACCCTTACATCCTTACTAGTAATCAATGAAGCTACCTCGATGTACGCATCCCACCAGGAAGACCACTTTCTTTTACTGTAATTTATATGTGCCACTACATTTTCACAATTAGTCTCCAACAGAAATCTGAACATCTGAGCGTGCAGGGCCTAGCCTTAAGCCAGCAGCACACATCCTTGCTTCTGCTTCTTCAATATTTGAACACCTTGGTAGGTTGCATCCCTGAGCAAGAATCACGCAGCCACTACTGTCTCTGATCACAATCCCCGAAGTGGCTCTAGTTTCACCATCATAAGCCGCATCCCTGTTTATCTTCAGGGGCCCTTGTGGAGGTTTTTCCCACTGAGTGCCTTTACCCACTGCGGATCAATTGGGACTTGCTACATTTGTATCTTTAGTTTTTATATCCGTAGTGCCGACCATATCTTTTCCTTTCTCATCCAAAGTCCATGAATCACCATCATTAAGTATGACAACATAGTTCTTCAGAAAACATACTGAAGATGTGATCGAACATCACCCCTTTCCGTCGACTATATTATTAGCAAGTTCAAGGCTCACCAGAAAAGCATCAGTACCATACTTCGCTGCTATGAAGTGATCATAGGCCAACAGATTTTGCAGCTAGTGGCCCTGAGAAGTGAAACTTTTCTTCAGCCAGGAGATACCATTCTCCTCTAATCTCTGCTCTAAGTGCCCTTGATTCTGTGAAGGCCACTATTGCGTGGTAGCTGTCCTCAACCCTGTTGCCGCAAATGCTACAAATGTTATCATGTTCCAGGGTCCTCTTCCACTTATTTCTTTTTTTTTGCCAAATTATCCAAAGCAAGCCTCCACCCAAATATCATCACCTCACTTGGCACATTTGCATTCCAGATTAGCTTCCAAATATTTTTGTCCCTTTTCTGGGAATTACTGCTACTTCCTTGGTCGATGCTAGTGTGCGCGAGACTGTATGCCACTCGCTCTGGATAGTAAATAAACCATGGTTCTCAAAGTGCCATGTTGGAGCATTTGAACCTCTCCCGATGGTAGCTTGATCTTCTTGGCATAACTGGTTCATCCCATGGCACCAAAGGCCACGTGTGAGCACATCACAGGAGATCTTAGTTGTTTTTAACTTTTCCAACTGCATCCCAGCAAGAAAATCAAGTGACTGATCAAATTCCTTTGATATACATAGCCTGAGTATAACAGAGTTGTAGCTAGCTTCACATGGAAATCTGCCATTCTTTAAAATTATATTTGTCATATTAATAGACATTGCCTCGTATGCCTGTCTTCATAATTCCTTGATCAGGACACCAAAACGGGTCACCCTGTCTTCAGAATTCCTTGATTAGGACACCAAAACTGATGTAAGGTTCGATTGCTGCACTTCTTCTCAGGTTGGTAGGGCATGATTTTGCTTCAGAATATCTTCCGAACAAAAGAAGAGCTCAGCTGATTTTAGTCAACTCAATGACTAAACCATGCTTTCGTCCACTATCCTCAATCATATGAAATATTAGGTAATGCAGATCACAAGATTTCTAAGCGCTGGACTTTAGATGGGCTCAATAACATGGAGAATTAGTGATTTCTGCAACTGAAGAACATGTCAAATGGGGACCAGATCATGGGGAAGTAGGAAAAGAGGGGAAATGAATGGATTACCTGGTGGTCAAGTACTCATTTATACTTGCCGGAGTGGATGCGCCACCCGTGGCTTGGTTGGTGTCACCCGACCGACCGGCGGCGTTTCCGTCCGCCTCTTCTCCTTCCTTTGGACAAACAACACCTGTAAGATGAAGAAGGAAATAAGACGAGTCTGAATATTGGAGGACTCTGGGTCGCGACGCCGGATACCCCATCTCCCGCGCCCGTCCACCGTGGGCTGACTCCGGCGAGCTCCTGCCTAGAGGTCATCGTCGCTGAGTGTAACTCGTTGAAGACCTTGGCGCGAAAAGATGATGCCAAGCTCAAGAAATTCGCAGCAGAGCATCAAGAGGTCACCTCCTAAGCAAATGCGGTAAAGGAAGAACTACGACAGGCGACCAAGATAGCCGTCGGTAAGCTATATCTACTAGTTGTATGCCCGTGCGTTGCCACGGCTTAAAAAAACATTGTAATCCACAACATTGCACATGCGGCTTATGAGTGTGTTGCCAGAAATATCATCTTCTACTCCCCCCGTTCCAAATTATTCGCCACAGAAGTGGATGTATCTAGAACTAAAATACATCCAGATACATCCATTTCTATGACGAGTAATTCGGAACGGAGGGAGTACTTAATAATATAACACAATCCATGTGACTCATATTCAAATCACCATGACTCAACTTGATAAGTCTACCTTCATACTATTGCTTTGTGCTCCACAATGAAGACAAACAAAGGGCCTTTTTTCCACCCAACTTTGACATATATCTTCTCCATCCAGCTTGGATAAAAAATATTACTCTATCCTAATTTACATGGCATGCGTGCATTTCAAAATTCAACTTTTCCCATCAAATTCATCAGCTGAACATGGATTATGTTACAAAATATCACCAAATTCGTATTCAAGAAAAGTTTCCAATGGTATAATTGTATGCCAGATAGCTCATATATTACTGAATAAATTAGTAGCCAGAGCATCACACTAAATGTTTTTTTCAAAATTCAAATTTGTGAAAACATGTTCTCTTCCTTCTTGCATCCCGTCTCAGCTTTGCTAAGAGTTTCGGTGTTGTAATTGCCATGCGATAAAAGCCTCGTTTCAATACGAGGAACCTTAAACTTTTGGTTTTCTGTCTATGTATAAGAAGGCAACAATTAATCTATATATGATTAGTACTTAAGCATGAATCCCCATCTTATGAAGGAAAAAATCATAGTACCTTCACATATCTGATCCGGAATACAAGGATGCTTACGATCAACTCCCATGGCTAAATGTAATATGGATTAATAAAAACTTGGAAAAGGACTGCAAAAAACACGTTATATGCTCCTCCACTAAGAGCGATAGAGTGCATGGAGGACAAAATTGCAAAGACATGATAATATCATTCGTTGACACAAAAACACATACAAGGAAGCAACAACAAAAAGGATAATTTATGACTTTCACCCACGCACAGATTCTTCATAATATTTGCAGCACCTTAATAATGAAAATTTAGGGGGTAGAATAGAAGTTGAAGGCATGATCACAACCTGAAATAGATGACACAATAATCGATAAAAATATTCAATTTGAGGTTCAACACTTCAATGATGCATTAACTAAATAAATGTTGCTAGAAGCAGACCATACCTTCAGGTAAAGATGAATGTTCTGGTACTTGGATTCAAGAAGATGCATACTTAAATTGGAAGCACTTCCAAAACTTCCTTCGGTGTCTTCTTTCTATCATTATGTAGCATGAGTCTCTACTATATTAGCCCAACAGAACTGCTAAAGTTGGCTACATAACATGCACATAAATCAGAAAATGAATAAGTATTATTAGGAGATGAGCAATATGTCCTAAAAAGAAAAGATATATAGCTCCTTTGTAGACGTCTCTTTTTCCTTCACTCTAAAATAGCTGCATACCATATTTGAAGAATGTAATACTCCCTTTGATTCAAGGTAATTGATGCAGCTGCTATACAATGTCATATATACATTGTACATATGTTGAGTCAATTAATTCAGATCAGATGGAGCATGAGTTTATCTCTAAACAAATAAGGAAACTTCATGTCAGATTGCTTCATTCTAAATTAAAGGTAGAAGCATATTTCCCTAAGATGAACACACACAACTCTCAAGCAAGTACATAGTATTCTCTATTAAATTGTATTTACTTGCTAATGTATTTTGGTTTCTGTAATATTGTTGCTTTGTGGTCTCTTCCCCTACAAATTTTCTCTCCTAATTGTTGGTCCCGTTGTGCTAATGTCAACATTTTATCTTGTTCAGACCTAGCTAATATTGAAAGGTAATGAAGGTACAGTACATGAGAAGCCAAACGTGTTCCCCGGAGAAGTAACATACATGAGTTTGGATTAACACAACGGACAACAAGGAGAAGCAGCTACAACAAACAAAACACAAATTGAAAGCATGCAGGATGCTTTATACAAAACAAGTCACAGAACCTGAACTCGTCTCCAATCTCTGACCACAGCTGAAGGTGTGCGCTTAAATTTTTAGAAGTGATGAAACCTGAGCTCACTGACGGAGGTACGGGAAGGCTGGATGGGCCATGGCCCGCCCAGGACTGAAGCAAAAGACATTTTATATGAAGCTCGGCTCACAACAATGCATTGATTTTCAGTTTGATAACACAGTATGTAGTATCTGGCCCGTCAAACTTTTTTATGGTAGCTCCGCCACTGCCTGAGCTCTTGAAGGGCCAAACCATTGGGCTCGATACTGGCTTGAACCTTTTGCGTGTTAGACACGACTATGTGAAGATTATGCACATTACTTATCCACTTAATCCACAACACAGTCCGACAGCAATCAAACTATTCTCTTTTTCTCTACTAATGTATACAACAATCTTTTTCAGGTTCAGGCATCAACCTAGTGGAAGCTTTTTCCAGGTTCAGACAAATTCGTAAGATAATATTGAAGAAGAAAATATGACAAGTGGTTGCACGATAAGGATTTGTAACATGGCCCCCAATGCTGGTTTAAACATGTGGTCCACCGACCTCTGGACTGAACAAAGGAACATAGTGCTTCCAACACTATGGAGCTAGTTTGTACTAAAACAATACGGCGTTGATGAAACATTGGTGATGGTACAAAAGCATGTAGGACGAAAAACTATTTTGGAAAAGGCATGACCAGAAAAGTAGGAACCACAAGACTATGTGGGAAAGATTCTTCTGAATTTACATGTTTTTATCACGCGCTGACCTGCAACTCTATGTCGTAAGCTTATGCCAATTTTATTTTCCAGCTGATGATCCAAAAATTGTGTCCTGGTTTGGAGAAATCCTGGAAAATATTTGTGTTAGATCCACAAAAGAGGATTACTCTGTGACAAGCACTACATCAATTTATCACTCAGAAGGTATAATCACTGTAATATGTGCTCTTTCAACTTTAAAATATCGATCATTTAAAATAAGGATAGGATGATAATTAAGTTAATTAACAATCAGACAATGCATAGAACACATTAAGAAAACATAAGTTTCAGATAATAATAAAGATTGAAGAAATAATGGGCTTTAGATTAGAGTATCAGTGAGAAATTTACCGCAGACTTCTGTATGTCAATGTTGCATCCAACTTCCTTCTATTAACTTGCACTGGAGCTTGAACCAGAGTTCCTGGGAGTAAGAGATGTGAAAAGAAATATTTTTTAGAGGTTAATAACTGGACCAATAATAATTTGGAAAAGAAAAATTAATCAAACTTCAATAGAAGGACTATTAATCCATACGTGGACTGGAGCTACCAATGTGCTACCTGTGTAGTTATATGACGACATGAAAAAGTGCTCTTTGTAAGACGACATGAAAACTCAAGGATCCAAATGAAACCAATGTGCTACCTGTGTAGCTATATGAGCAGATGGGTATTTCACTGCAGCAACATTGTTCTTGAAAGCCAATGGCCGGCACCTTGTTATATGAACTAAAAGTTGCAAATGTATGAAATCAAGGACTGGGAGTTCCAAGGAGAAGAAACATTTGTAAAATCGTATCGTCCTAAATGCAGTCAATTTTCGGATGTATTTTCCTTTTCTTAAATGGCTTACTAAACAGATAGAACAACCATCTTAAGTGTGAAAAATCTTAGTATGAAGCTTGACACTATTAATGCAGATAGGATTTCTATGCTTACCCTGGCGTAGAACTCACAGGGATTGGAACAGTGCAGCGACGTGCTCATGATGTTGGATAGGTCGTCGGCCTGCGACTCCTGGGCATTGGGGCCGCCTAGCCCAACCTCCACCGCCTCGTCATGCGGCGGGTAAGCAACGGATCCATCGGCCGCTACGCTGCACTACTAAAACCCGTACGTGAACAAGGGAGTGTGGGAGCACAACCTACTGGGAGAAGATGGGTAGAGTGATGGTAGGGAGATAAGGTTACCTATGCTGTTGTCCGTTGCCACTGCCACCGCGCCATCCTGCTGGTTGCCCTCCCCCGCGTCCAGCACCTCCTGGAGTGGGTGAAGAATAAATGAGATGGCAAGCGGCTCCAAGCTAGACCGAGGTCGTCATATGCGGGGAAGGTCGCTGGAGGTCGCCGTAGACGGGAAGGTCGATTGGATGACAATGACGACGTCGGAATGACATGGTCGAGGAGGAGCTGCCGCTGATGGCTCTGATGAGAGGGCAATTGGATTCGGGCCATGTACCTCTAGATGGAGGGTGGAGGCGGGGCAGGGGTTGACGGCTAGAAAGCTAGAGCCCGTGGGTCTGAGGAGAGAAGGAGACGTCAGTCGTCTCTCGCCTTGCCGAGTCCAACAGCGACGGAGGAGGTCGGCGGTGGCGATTCCCGTACGAGAGGAAGGGGATCGGGAGCGAGGGATTCAGGGAGGGGTGGGACGTGCATATGTGGGTTTTCTTTTCCTTTTTTTTCTATCGTGCCTCCACTGCCTCGTCGTGCGGCGGGTAAGCAACGGATCCATCAGCCGCTACGCTGCACTACTAAAACCCGTACGTGAACAAGGGAGTGTGGGAGCACAACCTACTGGGAGAAGATGGGTAGAGCGATGGTAGGGAGATAAGGTTACCTATGCTGTTGTCCGTTGCCACTGCCACCGCGCCATCCTGCTGGTTGCCCTCCCCCGCGTCCAGCACCTCCTGGAGTGGGTGAAGAATAAATGAGATGGCAAGCGGCTCCAAGCTAGACGAGGTCGTCATATGCGGGGAAGGTCGCTGGAGGTCGCCGTAGACAGGAAGGTCGATTGGATGACGATGACGACGTCGGAATGACATGGTCGAGGAGGAGCTGCCGCTGATGGCTCTGATGAGAGGGCAATTGGATTTGGGACATGTACCTCTAGATAGAGGGTGGAGGCGGGGCAGGGGTTGACGGCTAGAAAGCTAGAGCCCGTGGGTCTGAGGAGAGAAGGAGACGTCAGTCGTCTCTCGCCTTGCCGAGTCCAACGGCGACGGAGGAGGTCGGCGGTGGCGATTCTCGTACGAGAGGAAGGGGATCGGGAGCGAGGGATTCGGGGAGGGGTGGGACGTGCGTACGTGGGTTTTCTTTTCCTTTTTTTTCTATCGTGCAGTGAGGGGTGGGTATCAGTTCCGATGTTTTCCTGTCATGCGGGGATGCTGCGGGCGTGGTGCATCGCGAGATGGTTGTGGTAGAAAGGGGGTGGGGACGAGGTCGAACCATCACGACGTTCGATTCTGCTTTAATAGTATAGATACTACTATATATAGTGTACGAGTCCTGGATTGCACCTAGAGCATCAATCCTAGCCACTGATGTTAGTGTCCAACTCGATCTAGCCCACACTCTACTTACGTTCTAGACGTTTATGCGCACATGAGCCAACATTTAGTGGAGAGCCCACTCCATCCCAAAAGCCCGGACTGAAAGGAGGAGGGATACTCTCCCTTATAAGTTGGTCATGGACTCCTCCCGTAAGCGAGGTGGGACTAAACCAAGCCAGCCTCCACTAGTGGACAGCAGCCCTAACATGCCATCCCCCCTGAGAAGCCCCTCAAGAAGGCATGGCGATGCTGGCTCTGATACCAGATGTTAGCATCCAACTCGATCTAGCCCACACTCTACTTACGTTCTGGACGTTTATGCACACATGGGCCAACATTCAGTGGAGATCCCACTCCATCCCAAAAGCCCGGACTGAAAGGAGGACGGATACTCTCCCTTATAAGTTGGTCATGGCCTCCTCCCGTAAGCGAGGTGGGACTAAACCAAGCCAGCCTCCTCTAGTGGACAGCAGCCCTAACAACTGATCTCCTAAATCTAACGGCTGAGATTGGAGGGATTCGCAGTGAACAGTGCCTACAGCTAAAACTACTTAGTTCTGGAACCATAACAGTGCCTGCAGTTGAATCTACTTGATTCTAGAACCATCGCTGCACCATGTCATACCTTCCAGAAAAAAGACCTATGCCTTCTCTACTATGTTGCAATTGCCAGGTTGTGATGAGTAAAAAAAAAGAGTTGGTTGTGAGCCGATGTGAGATGGTGTGGAGGAGAAACTAAAGTTGAAGTAAACAATTTGTGGGTTCCACCACGTACTTGTTTTTATATTCTTTGAAAATTTCTAGATGACCGCATGCTGTAGTTGCATTTTGTACTACCAATTAGTAAATTTCTAAACTATATTTCCTGTGCATCAACAATATATTTTCTTGCTCGGAATTCATTTTTCGAAGTATTTTTTTGGTGGAATCACACCATACCGTTAAGACGTGCATTGCACGTGCATACACACTAGTTTACTAAAGTGTGTCTTCATCAGTCAAGCCTTCCCCAAGATGAGGAAACTTTAGCATATATCAGGCGCCTTTTTGGACCTCCTGCAATGTGTAGAGGATGTGTACCGACACTTTAGTGGGCGCGAAGATGTGGCTGAGTAGAAATCCTTCCAGATGCATTTCCAGGCATCAGCATGTCCCCAACCCCTCTGTAACCAGCTGTAGCAAATGGAAGAACTGTAATGAGCGGCCAAGCCTGCCATGGAGGATCTCTGGAAATCCTTATGGCCGAGTGATCCTCTACCAACCAGCTTCTTTGGATTGGTGTACCGCCTCCAAGGGGCTGGAGCCCAAGTCGAGTTGTGCAAGCGGTCGGCCTACTTGGAAGGTTCTCGGCAGGCCTTTGCGTCCGTTCAAGATCATTATCTGAAGCTTGATCTAGAGCTGGTTACTCAGCGGGAGCGTGAAGGAAAGAAATGGGAGAGGAGGGATTACCTCGGGGTGGTGATGCCGGCATCTCGGGTGGCCGAGAAGAAATGCAAGAAGGAAATGCTTCTAGAGAATCTTGACTAGACTTTCTTAATATCTCCTTAGTATGCCGAGATGTATCCTGTTGTGGTTCTCGGCATCGTTCAGAGTAGTGTCATTATTGATGGTGTTGCCATTGTTGGTGGCATGTTACTAGCGTCGATGTTTCCTGTGTTTTTGCTGCGTCGCCTTTAAAAAAAGTATTTGACCAGCTTCTTCCAGGCCGCAACAAAATCCTTCATACATAAAACCTATTGCAAAAATGGCCATTTAACTTAAGCATAAGCCTTCTAGAAGTCCACTTTGAAGACAACTCCATCCAGTTTCTTTGAGTGAATATCATGTAAGGTTTCATGTAGAACAACCATACCCTCTAGGGGCGCGGAGTGGATCCCGGACCTTACCGGTGGGAGGGCTACGTTTTTTGATCTTTTTTCGAGATTTGTTAGGGTTTAGGTCCTATTCAGAAAGACGAGACGGCGGCGGCTCCCTGAAGATGGAATAAAGGTCTCCCCGCCTAGCCCCCATTTCGGTGATGCATCTAGCATCGCCGGTGGGCGTGTGGAGGTGTGTCTTCGGTGGATCTGTCTTTGGTGGATTTGCTCCGATCGGTTCATTGTTTGTCTCTATTCATGTGTCTTCAGGTTGGATCCTTCTTATCCACAATCTTAATCGGCGGCGGTTGCTGTTCTGGTGTATTGGTTCTATGGGGCTTTAGCACGACGACTTCCTGACTGTCTACTACAACAATGCTTGCCCGGCTCCGGCGAGGGAGGGGCGATGACAACGGCGCGCCTTCGGCTCGCTTCGGTGCTTGTAGTCGTCGCTAGGTGGTCTACGGATGTAATTTTTATTATTTCTAGTGTTCGTTGTACTACCATGATTGAAGATGAATAGATTGGAAGTTTATCCCGCAAAAAAAACATACCCTCCAGGATATGTCATCTCGGCATGAAAGCCGTTTGACTTGGCTACACCACACTATGCGCAATACATGTGAGGCAATTGGTACGAACTTTTGTAAAGATCTTAAATCTCACATTAAGTAGACATATTGGTGTGAACTACTCAATGCGAACAACCTTCTCCTTCTTTGGCAACAGTGCAATTGCTCCATAGTTTAGGTGAAATAATTGCAACTGGCCATTAAACAAATCATGGAACATGGGCGTAAGGTCTACTTTAATGATATGCCAACACCTCTTGTAAAATTCAGCTTGAAAACCACCAGGGCCTGGTGCCTTATTATTCTTCATTTGTGCTTTGCCTCCTTCCTCATCTTGGGGGTATCTACCATGTAGACACGTAGGTGGAGGTGGCTAAGGATGATGCAGTGTATGACATGTTGTCAACATCTTCATCCATGTCGACTGCCTCCTCGAAGGCGTAGTCCAATACATCGGTTAAGTCCTTGACTATAGCGACTAGGTGGGTGGAGGATGGGACAAAATTTCTGCTCCTCCGGGTTTGTCCCTGATCCGATCATAGACCGAGGCTTGATCATTCGAGATTCCAAGGCTCTGAATCCAATCTAGCATCTCGCTCAGGAGTGTGATGTTGGCCTCGCCCATCTCTTGATAGTAGGCGGGGATCAATTGAAGTTTGCTCGAGGTACCACCTGACATAGCCTCAAAACTTTGGCTGATCGGGCCTGACGCGTGTTCCGGCAGTGTAGTGTCCAGACCCAATCTCAAAGCCCGATCTGAGATGCAAATCATTATGTGATCCTACTCCAAGATCGAATCTGGTGCTAAGACGACGACATTGGTAAGGTCTTCGGGTTGGTCTGACACCCAACCCTAAAAGGCAAGTTTGCCACAGGAGCACGCGGCATACTCCAGATTCCCAAACCTGATCGTGTGGCCTAGGGAGAGGTTCTCGACCTGGCTGAGGTGACCAGCCGAATCGTCCTGAAGTACAATGTTGTCGAAGTCAAAGAGCTGACCGGGGATAAAGTCTTCCCACATCCAATGTCGCCATTTATACGAAGATGAGCCATCGATCCTTTGCGACCACACAGCGGGACTTTTACGGGTCACCAATGTCCGTGCTAAAACCAATGGATCTCGGGTAGGGGGTCCCGAGTTGGTGGTCTCAGCTAGATGGTAACAGGAGGTAGAGAAAGACACGACATTTACAGAGGTCCGGGTCATATGAATGAGTGCTAGCTTGCCTCTACAGACTAAAACCCTCATCTTATATAGGAACCGAGGGGTACCTAGGGTTACACATGGTCGGTTATACCTAGAGATAAACATGTCAAACATTTAAATATGCCTTCAAGTATACACCAAGGTTTCAGAGGATTCCATCTTGAGTACGCCGAGGGCCACAACACCCCATAATCCAGGAGAACGTAACTTGGCGCGCCCAAAAGATAATAGTTCACTCTTTTTGAAATTGATTTTCAAATCACATAGTTGTTCGAAAAGACATAAAACTAGTTTCATATTTCTAGCCTTTGCCAAATCATGTTCCATGAAAATAATTGTATCATCTGCATATTGTAGTATAATAGTATAGACAACCAAGCATCTACAAAATCAGGGATGAGACCACCCACTTGACCGTCCTATTTGGCCCGGTCAATGAGAACCGCCAACATATCAGCAACAATATTGAACAAGATAGGAGACATCAAATCCCCCTATCTCAATCCTTTTTGCGTCTGGAACTAATGACATGTTTCAGCATTTACCTTGACCCCTACACTGCCTTTTAAAAAAGTATTTGACCCGCTTCCTCCTGGTCGCATCAAAATCCTTCATACATAAATCCTATTGAAAAAATGGTCATTTTACTTTATCGTAAGCCTTCTCAAAGTCCACTTTGAAGACAACTCCATCCAGTTTCTTTGAGTTAATTTCATGTAGAACAACCATACCCTCTAGGATATGTCGTCTCGGCATGAAAGCCATCTGACTTGGCTACACCACACTATGCGCAATGCATGTGACGCGGTTAGTACGAACTTTTGTAAAGATATTAAAGATCACATTAAGCAGACATATTGGTGTGAACTACTCAATGCGAACAACCTCCTCCTTCTTTGGCAACAGTGCAATCGCTCCATAGTTGAGGTGAAATAATTGCAACTGGCCATTAAACAAATCATGGAACATGGGCGTAAGGTCTACTTTAATGACATGCCAACACCTCTTGTAAAATTCAGCTTGAAAACCATCGGGGCTTGGTGCCTTATTATTCTTCATTTGTGTTATCGCCTCAAACACATCCTTCTTTGATAAGGGTTCTGACATAACCTCGTTCTCATCGGCCCCTAATTGAGTCAAATCCTTCACCACATGCTCGTGGAGCGAAACAAAATTCTCCTCCGGTGCCCCAAAGAGCTTTTGGTAGAAGTTTGAGATATACAATTTTAGGTTCTCATGTCCTACAATTGTACCCTCATCTTGTTCGAGCTGAATAATATTCTTCTTCCTATGCTTTCATTCACAATCATGTGGAAAAACCAGGTGAACCACGTGTCAAACTTTAGCTCTAAGTGCCCATTTCACCCCTTCTTCTCTAAGAAGCTCTCACGGCTTTTCTTCGGCTTCCCACTTAACAATATGATCAACCATCTCTAGCATATTGCCCTCGGCCTCTAAGTGCCACTTTCATTTTTTGTCGAGCCTCGCAAGAATTTCGCATGTGTTTAATTGTATATTGCCATTTTTGAATATTCGATGGACCTATGTTCTCTTTAGCCCATTCCCTGGCTATTAAATCGAGAAGCCCTCCCTCTCGAACCATGGCATTTCGAAAGAGAAGATGTTTTTGTTGCCTACGAGGGTCGCATCCCCCGAGTCAACAAGGAGAGGGGTGTGATCGGAAAGTCCCCTTTGTAATGCTCACACCATTATGAGAGGAAACTTTTGTTCCCATTCCACATTGGTTAGAACCCGATCGAATTTCTCATATGTGGGATTCTCCAAATTGTTTGCCCAAATGTATTGCCTGCCTATGAGATCAATCCCTTTCAGGTCCAGACTCTCAATGATAACATTGAACATAAACGACCACCTCCCATCGAAATTACCATTTTTTGGTCTCTTTGTCTATTCATGTTAAGTCACCCCAACCAAAATGGGCAACCTCTCATCCTCGCAAACCCTCACAGGGCCAGCTAGGAAGTCAGGCTTGATCTTCGGCTGTGCCGCACCTTAGACAGTGACCAGGGCCCATCCGAAACCATCAACCTTTGATTACACATGAAATTTTGCAGCATAGTCACCAGAATAACATGGTCTACTTCCAAGGTTTCGCAGTTTACACCAAGTAAGATCCCACCATACCATCCCCGCGGTGGGAGACAATGACAGTCAAAATCTAAACCACCGGAGACCGTTAGAAAAAACTATGAAGCAAAGTTATCTCTACCCATCTCGAGCAATACAATAAAGTCTAGTTTGTGTTCTATAGAAGATTTCACGAAAACCTATGCTTAGCCAAGTCCACGAGACCTTTGCTATTCCAGAAAATGCCTCTCATTTCTCATCATGGAATTTTTGTTTGAATTTTATTCTTGCACTTCGACACACCACAGAGAGAGGGTAGACCTTCCTCTTCCATGTGGTTTGGGTTTATCCTGCACCACCACTGAGTCCGCATGACGAAGGTCGTTTCCTAAGCTTTCAACTAGTTGCAGAGGTGCCGCATGCTCCTCTGCATCCAAATCTTCTCTGTTTATCACACTAGAGGGAACTAGTGTTGGGGAACGTAGCATGCAATTTCAAAAAAATTCCTACGATCACGCAAGATCTATCTAGGAGATGCATAGCAACGTGAGGGGGAGAGTGTGTCCACGTACCCTCGTAGATCGAAAGTGGAAGCATTATGTTAATGCGGTTGATGTAGTCGAACGCCTTCACGGTCCAACTGATCCAAGTACCGAACGTACGACACCTCTGTGTTCAGCACACGTTCAGCTCGATGACGCCCCTCGAGCTCTTGATCCAGTAGAGGGTCGAGGGAGAGTTCTGACAGCACGATGGCATGGTGACAGTGATGGTGATGTGATCCGCACGGGGCTTTGCCTAAGCACTACGACGCTATGACCGGAGGAGTAAACTATGGAGGGGGGCACCACACACGGCTAAGAGAATTCTTGGTGTGCCTTTGGGGTGCCCCCTCCCCCGTATATAAAGGGGGGAGGAGGAGGCCGGCGGCCAGGAGGGGCGCGCCAAGGGGGGAGTCCTACTTGGACTCCTAGTCCAAGTAGGATTCGCCCCCCCTTTTCCTTTCTCCACCGGAGGGAATAGGAAGGAGAGGGAGGAGGAAAGGGAAGGGGGGCGCCCCCTTCTCCTTGTCCTATTCGGACTCCCTAGGAGGGGGGCGCACGCCACCCCTCGCGGGCTTCCCTCTCTCTCCCTTTAGGCCCATGTAGGCCCAACACTTCCCTGGGGGGTTCCAGTTGTTGGGGAATGTAGCACTAATTCAAAATTTTCCTACGTGTCACCAAGATCAATCTAGGAGATGCTAGCAACAAGAGAGAGGGAGTGCATCTTCATACCCTTGAAGATCGCTAAGCGGAAGCGTTACAAGGAACGCGGATGATGGAGTCGTACTCGCGGCGATTCAAATCGCGGAAGATCCGATCTAGCGCCGAATGGACGGCGCCTCCGCGTTCAACACACATACAGCCCGGGGACGTCTGCTCCTTCTTGATCCAGGAAGGGGAGAGGAAAAGTTGAGGGAGAACTCCGATAGCACAATGGCGTGGTGGTGATGTGATACGTCTCCAACGTATCTATAATTTTTGATTGCTCCATTCTATATTATCTTCTGTTTTGGACATTATTGGGCTTTATTATCCACTTTTATATTATTTTTGGGACTAACCTATTAACCGGAGGCCCAACCCAGAATTGCATTTTTTTGCCTATTTTAGGGTTTCGAAGAAAAGGAATATCAAACGGAGTCTAAACGGAATGAAACCTTCGGGAACGTGATTTTTGGAACGAACAAGATCTAGGAGACTTGGACCCTACGTCAAGAAACCAACTGGGAAGCCACAAGGTAGGGGGGCACACCTACCCCCCCAGGCGCGCCCTCCACCCTCGTGGGCCCCCTGTTGCTCCACCGACGCACTTCTTCCTCCTATATATACCTACGTACCCCCAAACGATCAAATACGAAGCAAAACCCTAATTCCACCACCGTAACTTTCTGCATCCACGAGATCCCATCTTGGGGCCTGTTCCGGAGCTCCGCCGGAGGGGGAATCGATCATGGAGGGCTTCTACATCAACACCATAGCCTCTCCGATGAAGTGTGAGTAGTTTACCTCAGACCTCCGGGTCCATAGTTATTAGCTAGATGGCTTCTTCTCTCTTTTTGGATCTCAATACAAAGTTCTCCCCCTCTCTTGTGGAGATCTATTCGATGTAATCTTCTTTTGCGATGTGTTTGTTGAGACCGATGAATTGTGGGTTTATGATCAAGTTTATCTATGAACAATATTTGAATCTTCTCTGAATTCTTTTATGTATGATTGGTTATCTTTGCAAGTCCCTTCGAATTATCAGTTTGGTTTGGCCTACTTGATTGATCTTTCTTGCAATGGGAGAAGTGCTTAGCTTTGGGTTCAATCTTGCGGTGTCCTTTCCCAGTGACAGTAGGGGTAGCAAGGCACGTATTGTCTTGTTGCCATCGAGGATAACAAGATGGGGTTTTCATCATATTGCATGAGTTTATCCCTCTACATCATGTCATCTTGCTTAAAGCATTACTCAGTTCTCTTGAGCTTAATACTCTAGATGCATGCTGGATAGCGGTTGATGTGTGGAGTAATAGTAGTAGATGCAGGCAGGAGTCGGTCTACTTGTCTTGGACGTGATGCCTATATACATGATCATACCTAGATATTCTCATAACTATGCTCAATTCTGTCAATTGCTCAACAGTAATTTGTTCACCCACCATAAAATACGTATGCTCTTGAGAGAAGCCACTAGTGAAACCTATGGCCCCCGGGTATATCTTTCATCATATTAATCTTCCAACACTTAGTTATTTTCATTGCCTTTTATTTTACTTTGCATCTTTATCATAAAAATACCAAAAATATTATCTTATCATATCTATCAGATCTCACTCTCGTAAGTGACCATGTAGGGATTGACAACCCCTTATCGTGTTGGTTGCGAGGATTTATTTGTTTTGTGTAGGTGCGAGGGACTCGCGCGTAGCCTCCTACTGGATTGATACCTTGGTTCTCAAAACCCGAGGGAAATACTTACGCTACTTTGCTGCATCACCCTTTCCTCTTCAAGGGAAAACCAACGCAGTGCTCAAGAGGTAGCAAGAAGGATTTCTGGCGCCGTTGCTGGGGAGGTCTACGCAAAAGTCAACATACCAAGTACCCATCACAAACCCTTATCTCCCGCATTACATTATTTGCCATTTTCCTCTCGTTTTCCTCTCCCCCACTTCACCCTTGCCGTTTTATTCGCTCTCTCTCTCTCTCTCCTCCCTCTCTTTCTCTATTTGCCACTTTTTGCCCGTTTCTTGTTTGCTCGTCATTATGGCTAGTCCCTTATCTTCTCCGTTATCTCCTGAGAAAGTTCTTAATTTTAAACAAAGGGAAGGAGAAAACCTAAAAGACGCTTGGTATAGAATTTGCAATGCTCAAAACAGATCTACCAGGAAGCAATCTACTTCTATTATTCTTCGCAATTTTTATGTAGGTGCTATTCCTTGGCATAGATATGTCCTTGATACCATTACCGGAGGGAACTTCTTGGGTAGCCATACTTTTGATTCTTATAATGCTATGATAGATTTGTTTGGCTCACCACCTCTTTAGGTTAATGGAACTACGTTAACTTTGGAGCATGTAATGCATTAACTTGAAATTATTGAAAATAAAGTTGCTACCGTTGAGTTAATTGAAAATTTCGATAAAAAGATCCACAACCAAATTACCCAATATGGATCTAAAGTAGGAGTAACTTTGAAAAATATTAAAGAGAAGGAACCTATAGTTAATGAAGGAATAAATCATGATTCCACTAGAATTGATAAACTTGAGGGTATCATTACCAACTTGGGAACCGCCTTTTCTTCCGTAAAGAATACTCCAAGTCCTCCAACTAAAATTGCCAAGCTTATGTATGTTCCTAAACATAAGGGTGAATCCTCTAGCAAAGAAATTGCGGATCTCAAATCTATAAGTATTCATTCTAATCTTTTCACTATCATTAAGGAACCATTTGCTACTAATGATTTTTTTGATCTTGTGCCTAAAATTTTGATAATCAATAAAAAGAAAAAAACTCCTAAGGATGATAGATGTCTCATTGAATAATTACCTACCAAAGATGGCAATACCTAGATCTATCCTTGCTTTTTATGCCTAGCTAGGGGCGTTAAACGATAGCGCTTGTTGGGAGGCAACCCAATTTTATTTTTATTCCTTGATTTTTGCTCCTGTTTAGTAATAAATAATTTATCTAGCCTCTGTTTTGGTTGTGTTTTTGTGTTTAATTAGTGTTTGTTCCAAGTAGAACCGTTGGGAAGACTTGGGGAAAGTCTTCTTAATCTTGCTGTAAAAAACAGAAACTTTAGCGCTCACGAGAACTACTGCCATTTTTATTTGGAAGTGCTATTTAGTTAATTCTTTTTGCATATGATTAATAGATAAATTCCTCACGTCCAGCAATTTATTTTGGATTTTTGGGGTTCCAGATCTTGTGCTAGCTACAGATTACTACAGACTGTTCTGTTTTTGACAGATTCTGTTTTTCGTGTGTTGTTTGCTTATTTTGATGAATCCATGGATATTAAAATAGTTTATAAACCATAGAGAAGTTGTAATACAGTAGGTTTAACACCAATATAAATAAATAATGAGTTCATTACAGTACCTTGAAGTGGTCTTTTGTTTTCTTTCGCTAACGGAGCTCATGAGATTTTCTACTTTAAGTTTTGTGTTGTGAAGTTTTCAAGTTTTGGGTAAAGATTTGATGGATTATGGAACAAGGAGTGGCAAGTGCCTAAGATTGGGGATGCCCATGACACCCCCAAGATAATCTATGGACACCTAAAAGCCAAATCTTGGGGATGCCCCGGAAGGCGTCCCCTCTTTCATCTACTTCCATCGGTAACTTTACTTGGAGCTATATTTTTATTCACCACATGATATGTGTTTTGCTTGGAGCGCCTTGTATTATTTGAGTCTTTATTTATTTGTTAGTTTACCACAATCATCTTTTCTGTACACACCTTTTGCGAGAGACACACATGATTCGTAAATTATTAGAATACTCTATGTGCTTCACTTATATCTTTTGAGTTATATAGTTTTTTGCTCTAGTGCTTCACTTATATCTCTTAGAGCACGTCGGTGGATTTGTTTTATAGAAACTATTGATCTCTCATGCTTCACTTAGATTATCTTGAGAGTCTTAAATAGCATGGTAATTTGCTTAAATAATCCTAATATGCTAGGTATTCAAGATTAATAAATAAAATTTTCTTATGAGTGTGTTGAATACTATAAGAAGTTTGAAACTTGATAATTGTTTTGAGATATGGAGATGGTGATATTAGAGTCATGCTAGTTGAGTAGTTGTGAATTTGAGAAATACTTGTGTTAAAAGTTTGTGATTCCCGTAGCATACACGTATGGTGAACCGTTATGTGATGAAGTCGGAGCATGATTTATTTATTGATTGTCTTCCTTATGAGTGGCGGTCGGGGACGAGCGATGGTCTTTTCCTACCAATCTATCCCCCTAGGAGCATGCACGTAATAATTTGCTTTGGTAACTTGTAGATTTTTGCAATAAGTATATGAGTTCTTTATGACTAATGTTGAGTCCATGGATCATACACACTCTCACCCTTCCACCATTGCTAGCCTCTCTAATACCGCGCACCTTTCGCCGGTATCATACACCCACCATGTACCTTCCTCAAAACAGCCACCATACCTACCTATCATGGCATTTCCATAGCCATTCCGAGATATATTGCCATGCAACTTTCCACCATTTCGTTTATTATAACACACCCCATCATTGTCATATTGCTTTGCATGATCATGTAGTTGACATCGTATTTGTGGCAAAGCCACCATTCATAATTCTTTCATACATGTCACTCATGAGTCATTGCATATCCCGGTACACCGCCGGAGGAATTCATATAGAGTCATATCTAGTTGTAATTCTTGAGTTGTAAGAAAAAAGTGTGATGATCATCATTATTAGCATTGTCCCAGTGAGGAAAGGATGATGGAGACTATGATTCCCCCACAAGTCAGGATGAGACTCCGGACGAAAAAAAGAGGCCATAAAAAAAGAGAAAACACCCAAATAAATAATAAAATGAGAGAAAAAGAGAGAATGGACAATGCTACTATCCTTTTACCACACTTGTGCTTCAAAGTAGCACCACGATCTTCATGATAGAGAGTCTCCTATGATATCACTTTCATATACTAGTGGTAATTTTTCATTATAGAACTTGGCTTGTATATTCCAATGATGGGCTTCCTCAAAATGCCCTAGGTCTTCGTGACCAAGCAAGTTGGATGCACACCCACTTAGTTTCTTTCTGAGCTTTCATATACTTATAGCTCTAGTGCATCCGTTGCATGGCAATCCCTACTCACTCACACTGATATCTATTGATGGGCATCTCCATAGCCTGTTGATACGCCTAGTTGACGTGAGACTATCTTCTCCCTTTTTGTCTTCTCCACAACCACCATTCTATTCCACCTATAGTGCTATGTCCATGGCTGATGTCTACTACACAACCTTCTTCTAGTAGACGTTGTTGGGCCTCCAAGTGCAGAGGTTTGTAGGACAGTAGCAAATTTCCCTCAAGTGGATGACCTAAGGTTTATCAATCCGTAGGAGGCGTAGGATGAAGATGGTCTCTCTCAAGCAACCCTGCAACCAAATAACAAAGAGTCTCTTGTGTCCCCAAGACACCCAATACAATGGTAAATTGTATAGGTGCACTAGTTCGGCGAAGAGATGGTGAAACAAGTGGTATATGGATGGTAGATAAAGGTTTTTGTAATCTGAAATTATAAAAACAGCAAGGTAACTAATGATAAAAGTGAGCGTAAACGGTATTGCAATGCGTTGAAACAAGGCCTAGGGTTCATACTTTCACTAGTGCAAGTCCTCTAAAAAATAATAACATAATTGGATCACATAACTATCCCTCAACATGCAACAAAGAGTCACGCCAAAGTCACTAATAGCGGAGAACGAATGAAGATATTATGGTAGGGTACGAAACCACCTCAAAGTTATTCTTTCCAATCAATCCGTTGGGCTATTCCTATAAGTGTCACAAACAGCCCTAGAGTTCATACTAGAATAACACCTTAAGACACAAATCAACCAAAACCCTAATGTCACCTAGATACTCCAATGTCATCTCAAGTATCCGTGGGTATGATTATACGATATGCATCACACAATCTCATATTCATCTATTGAACCAACACATAGAACCTCAATGAGTGCCCCAAAGTTTCTACTGGAGAATCACGACGAAAATGTGTGCCAACCCCTATGCATAGGTTCATGGGCTGAACCCGCAAGTTGATCACCAAAACATACATCAAGTGAATCACGTGATATCCCATTGTCACCATAGATACGCATGGCAAGACATACATCAAGTGTTCTCAAATCTTTAAAGACTCAATCCGATAAGATAACTTCAAAGGGGAAACTCAATCCATTACAAGAGAGTAGAGGGGAAGAAACATCATAAGATCCAACTATAATAGCAAAGCTTGTGATACATCAAGATCGTACCACCCAAGAACACGAGAGAGAGAGAGAGAGAGAGAGAGAGAGAGAGAGAGATCAAACACATAGCTACCGGTACATACCCTCAGCCCCGAGGGAGAACTACTCCCTCCTCGCCATGGAGAGCACCGGGATGATGAAGATGGCCACCGGAGAGGGATTGCCCCCTCCGGCAGGGTGCCGGAACGGGTCTAGATTGGCTTTCGGTGGC
This sequence comes from Triticum dicoccoides, assembly GCF_002162155.2. Classification (NCBI taxonomy): domain Eukaryota; kingdom Viridiplantae; phylum Streptophyta; class Magnoliopsida; order Poales; family Poaceae; genus Triticum; species Triticum dicoccoides. The sequence continues at coordinate 155,425,638 of NC_041380.1, forward strand.
TACGGAGGCTTTTGGCGGCGGAACTCCCGATCTATTGTGCTCCCCGATCGATTTAGGGTATATGGAGATATGTAGGCGGAATAAGCACGTCAGGGGGCCACGAGGGGCCCATGAGGGTGGAGGGCACGCCCAGGGGGGGTGGGCGCACCCCCCTACCTCGTGGCTTCCTAGAAGCTTCCTTGACGTGGACTCCAAGTCTCCAGGGTTGCTTTCCTTCCAAAAATAAGTTCCATGAAGTTTCAGGTCAATTGGACTCCGTTTGATTTTCCTTTTCTGCGATACTCTAAAACAAGGAAAAAACAGAAACTGGCACTGGGCTCTGGTTAATAGGTTAGTCCCCAAAATAATATAAAAGTGTATAATAAAGGCCATAAACATCCAAAACACATAATATAATAGCATGGAACAATAAAAAATTATAGATACGTTGGAGACGTATCAGCATCCACAAGCTTAATTCCTGCTCGTCCTCGAGTAGGTAAATGATAAAAATAGAATTTTTGATGTGGAATTCTACTTGGCATAATTTTAATGCAATTCTTCTTAATTGTGGTATGAATATTCAGATCCAAAAGATTCAAGATAAAAGTTCATATTGACATAAAAATAATATATAATACTTCAAGCATACTTACTAAGCAATTATGTCCTCTCAAAATAACATGGCCAAAGAAAGTTCATCCCTACAAAATCATATAGTTCAGTCACACTCCATTTTCATCACACAAGAATGCTCTCATCATGCACAACCCCGATGACAAGCCAAGCAATTGTTTCACACTTTAGTAATCTCAAACCTATAAACTTTCACGCAATATATGAGCGCGAGCCATGGACATAGCACTATGGGTGGAATAGAATATGATGATGGGGGTTATGTGGAGAAGACAAAAAGGAGAAAGTCTCACATCAATGAGGCTAATCAATGAGCTATGGATATGCCCATCGATTGATGTTAATGCAAGGAGTAGGGATTGCCATGCAACAGATGCACTAGAGCTATAATTGTATGAAAGCTCAACAAAAGAAACTAAGTGGGTGTGCATCCAACATGCTTGCTCACGAAGACCTAGGGCACTTGAGGAGGCCCACTTTTGGAATATACAAGCCAAGTTCTATAATGAAAAATTCCCACTAGTATATCGAAGTGACAAAACAAGAGACTCTCTATCATAAAGATCATGGTGCTACTTTGAAGCACAAGTGTGGAAAAAGGATAGTAGCATTGCCCCTTTTATTTATTTTTTCTCTTTTTTTTGGGCCTTCTCTTTTTTTATTTGGCCTTTTTTGGGACAATGCTCTATGAATGATGATCATCACACTTCTATTTACTTACAACTCAAGAATTACAACTCGATACTTAGAACAAGATATGACTCTATATGAATGCCTCCGGTGGTGTACCGGGATGTGCAATGACTCATGAGTGACATGTATGAAAGAATTATGAACGGTGGCTTTGCCACAAATACAATGTCAACTACATGATCATGCAAAGCAATATGACAATGATGGAGCGTGTCATAATAAACAGAACGTTGGAAAGTTGCATGGCAATATATCTCAGAATGGCTATGGAAATGCCATAATAGGTAGGTATGGTGGCTGTTTTAAGGAAGATATAAGGAGGTTTATGTGTGAAAGTGCGTATCGTATCACGGGGTTTGGATGCAGCGGTGAAGTTTGCACCAACTCTCAATGTGAGAAAGGGCAATGCATGGTACCGAAGAGGCTAGCAAGGATGGAAGGGTGAGAGTGCGTATAATCCATGGACTCAACATTAGTCATAAAGAACTCACATACTTATTGCAAAAATCTACAAGTCATCAAAAACCTCGACACTACGCGCATACTCCTAGGGGGATAGATTGGTAGGAAAAGACCATCGCTCGTCCCCGACCGCCACTCATAAGGAGGATGATCAAATAACACCTCATGTTTCAAGTTTGTTACACAACGTTTACCATACGTGCATGCTAAGGGACTTGCAAACTTCAACACAAGTACTTCTCAAATTCACAACTACTCAACTAGCACGACTTTGATATTATTACCTCCATATCTCAAAACAATCATCAAGCATCAAACTTCTCTTAGTATTCAACACAGTCATAAGAAAGTTTTTACTAGTCTTGAATACCTAGCATATTAGGATTATTTAAGGAAATTATCATGCTATTTAAGACTCTCAAAATAATATAAGAGAAGCATGAGAGTTCATCTATTTCTACAAAATAAAACCACCACCGTGCTCTAAGAAGATATAAGTGAAGCACTAGAGCAAAAGACAAACTACTCCGAAAGATATAAGTGAAGATCAATGAGTAGTCGAATAATTATGCAACTATGTGAAGACTCTCTAACATTAAAGAATTTCAGACCTTGGTATTTTATTCAAACATCAAGCAAAACATAATGAAATAAAATGACGCTCCAAGCAAAACACATATCATGTGGCGAATAAAAATATAGCTCCAAGTAAAGTTACCGATGAACGAAGACGAAAGCGGGGATGCCTTCCGGGGCATCCCCAAGCTTAGGATTTTGGTTGTCCTTGAATATTACCTTGGGGTGCCTTGGGCATCCCCAATCTTAGGCTCTTGCCACTCCTTATTCCATAGTCCATCGAATCTTTACCCAAAACTTGAAAACTTCACAACATAAAACTTAAGAGAAAACTCGTAAGCTCCGTTAGTATAAGAAAATAAATCACCACTTAGGTACTGTTGTGAACTCATTTTAAATTAATATTGGTGTAATATATACTGTATTAAAACTTATCTATGGTTCATACCCTCCGATACTACTCATAGATTCATCAAAATTAGCAAACAACACATCGAAAACAGAATCTGTCAAAAACAGAACTGTCTATAGTAATCTGGATCAAACGTATACTTCTGGAACTCATAAAATTCTCAAATAAATTGCTGGACCTGAGGAATTTATCTATTAATCATCTGCAAAAATAATTAACTAAATATCACTCTCCAAATAAAAATGGCAGCAATTCTCGTGAGCGCTAAAGTTTCTGTTTTTTACAGCATGATCGCAAAGACTTTCCCCAAGTCTTCCCAAAGGTTCTACTTGGAACAAGAACTAATTAAAAGCATAAAACCACATATAAACAGAGGATAGATGAATTATTTATTACTAAACAGGAACAAAAATAAAGTTGGGTTGTCTCCCAACAAGCGCTATCGTTTAATGCCCCTAGCTAGGCATGATGATTTCAATGATGCTCACATAAAAGATAAGAATTGTAACATAAAGAGAGCATCATGAAGAATATGACTAGCACATTTAAGTCTAACCCACTTCCTATGCATAGGGATATTTAAGAAAACAACTTGTGGGAACAAGAATCAACTTGCATAGGAAGGTAAAACAAGCATAACTTCAAAACTTTAAGCACATAGAGAGGAAACTTGATATTATTGCAATTCCTACAAGCATATATTCCTCCCTCATAATAATTTTCAGTAGCATCATGAATGAATTCAACAATATAACCAGCACCTAAAGCATTCTTTTCATGATCTACAAGCATAGAAATTTTATTACTCTCCACATGAGCAAAATTCTTCTCATTCGGAATAGTGGGAGTATCATAAGAAACTCGAATACTATAAATTGTTTCCACATTAAAAGAGTAATGTTCAAAAAAGGGGTAACCATAATCATGGCAAGTTTTATAAATATAATCACTACTTTTTATAGCATAAGTATCATCACAATAATCATCATAAGTAGCAACTTTGTTCTCATCATAATCGATTGAAACCTCTTCCAAGATAGTGGAATCATCACTAAATAAAGTCATGACCTCTCTAAATCCACTTTAATAATTATCATAATAAGATTCAACATCCTCCAAAATAGTGGGATCATTACTTCCTAAAGTTGACACTCTTCCAAACCCACTTTCATCAATATAATCATCATAAGTAGGAGGCATGCTATCATCATTATAAATTTGCATATCAAAACTTGGGAGACTAAAAATATCATCTTCATTAAATATAGCATCCCCAAGATTGGGCCTTTTCATATCATAAGCATAATCACTCCCATAATTAATAGTATGGATAGCACCAATAGTATAGCAATTATCATAATCTTCCAAGCAAGTGCCAAAAAGATTTCAAGATCATAAGAAGTATCATTATCTTCCACAATTATATTTTCATGAGGCACAATAGTAATAGGAGCAACATTATTTGGGAGAGATATCTTTTTCTTCCTTTTTCTTTTCTTCTTCTTCACCACATCATGTGTGGGTTCAATCCTCTTTTTGGAGCTCCTTATTAATGAGATTGGTTGAATAGGAGGCTCTTCCTCGTTACCTGATTCATCATAAGAAATAATAGGAGGGTATTGGGAAGTCTATTCCCTTTCATTAGTATTCTCTTCATCTTCTATTTGTTTTCTTTTCTTTATGTAGTTGGCAATATAAGGATTTTCAATACAATTCACCGCACAATACATATAAATTTTCTCTAGATCAAAATCAAGGAATCTATCAAGATTAAACTTTGGAATACCCTCAGTTATACGTTTCATTTCCTCATACCCGAAAAGAAGACTAAGCTCTTTATGATGCTCAAGGGTAATCAAATTATCACAATTTTTGGATACGATTCGGTCATGAAACAATTTGCATTGGAGATTTAAATGACCATGTTCATTGCAAAGTTCACAAGGGGCACGAAAAATATTGAATTTTTCAGCACAATCATCAAGACTTTCTTGCAACAATTTAGTTTCTAAGTACTTATGCCTCTTGCAATATCTATCTTCCCTATTTGGTATGTACTTGCAAACCCAATGCACTCCGCAAAAATTGACATGTTTATAGGAGACATTTTCATCATAACTAGTGCAATCATCATTAGTACAATGGATATTCAAGTAGTTCATACTAACAACATTGCAATCATGCTCATCATTCAAAGATATTAAAAAGATGAACCGTATGAAACAAACTCAATTCCATTTTTTATAGTTTTCTTTCATAAACTAAACTAGTGATAAAACAAGAAACTAAAAGACTCGATTGCAAGATCTAAAGATATACCTTCAAGCACTCACCTCCCCGGCAACGGCGCCAGAAAAGAGCTTGATGTCTACTACACAACCTTCTTCTTGTAGACGTTGTTGGGCCTCCAAGTGCAGAGGTTTGTAGGACAGTAGCAAATTTCCCTCAAGTGGATGACCTAAGGTTTATGAACCCGTAGGAGGCATAGGATGGAGATGGTCTCTCTCAAGCAACCCTGCAACCAAATAACAAAGAGTCTCTTGTGTCCCCAACACACCCAATACAATGGTAAATTGTATAGGTGCACTAGTTCGGCGAAGAGATGGTGAAACAAGTGGTATATGGATGGTAGATAAAGGTTTTTGTAATCTGAAATTATAAAAACAGCAAGGTAACTAATGATAAAAGTGAGCGTAAACGGTATTGCAATGCGTTGAAACAAGGCCTAGGGTTCATACTTTCACTAGTGCAAGTCCTCTCAACAATAATAACATAATTGGATCACATAACTATCCCTCAACATGCAACAAAGAGTCACTCCAAAGTCACTAATAGCGGAGAACAAACAAAGAGATTATGGTAGGGTACGAAACCACCTCAAAGTTATTCTTTCCAATCAATCCGTTGGGCTATTCCTATAAGTGTCACAAACAGCCCTAGAGTTCGTACTAGAATAACACCTTACGACACAAATCAATCAAAACGCTAATGTCACCTAGATACTCCAATGTCACCTCAAGTAACCGTGGGTATGATTATACGATATGCATCACACAATCTCAGATTCATCTATTCAACTAACACATAGAACCTCAAAGAGTGCCCCAAAGTTTCTACCGGAGAATCACGACGATAACGTGTGCCAACCCCTATGCATAGGTTCATGGGTGGAACCCGCAAGTTGATCACCAAAACATACATCAAGTGAATCACGTGATATCCCATTGTCACCACAGATACACACGGCAAGACATACCTCAAGTGTTCTCAAATCTTTAAAGACTCAATCTGATAAGATAACTTCAAAGGGGAAACTCAATCCATTACAAGAGAGTAGAGGGGAAGAAACATCATAAGATCCAACACGATACATCAAGAACGTACCACCTCAAGAACACGAGAGAGAGAGAGAGAGATCAAACACATCGCTACTAGTACATACCCTCAGCCCCGAGGGAGAACTACTCCCTCCTCGTCATGGAGAGCACCGGGATGATGAAGATGGCCACCGGAGAGGGATTGCCCCCTCCGGTAGGGTGCCAGAACGGGTGTACATTGGCTTTCGGTGGCTACAGAGGCTTCTGGCGGCGGAACTCCCGATCTATTGTGCTCCCGGATCGTTTTAGGGTATATGGAGATATATAGGCGGAATAAGTACGTCAGGGGGCACGAGCGGCCCACGAGGGTGGAGGGCGCGCCCAGGGGAGTGGGCGTGCCCCCCCTACCTCGTGGCTTCCTCAAAGCTTCCTTGACGTGGACTCCAAGTCTCTCGGGTTGCTTTCCTTCCAAAAATAAGTTCCGTGAAGTTTCAGGTCAATTGGACTCCATTTGATTTTCCTTTTCTGCGATACTCTAAAACAAGGAAAAAACAGAAACTGGCACTGGGCTCTGGGTTAATAGGTTAGTCCCAAAAATAATATAAAAGTGTATAATAAAGCCCATAAACATCCAAAACACATAATATAATAGCATGGAACAATCAAAAATTATAGATACATTGGAGACATATCAATGGCTCACGCTCATGTATTGTGTGAAGATTGAAAAAGTTTGAGAACATTAAAAGTATGAAACAATTGCTTGGCTTGTCATCGGGGTTGTGCATGATTTAAATACTTTGTGTGGTGAAGATGGAGCATAGCCAGACTATATGATTTTGTAGGGATAACTTTCTTTGGCCATGTTATTTTGAGAAGACATAATTGCTTAGTTAGTATGCTTGAAGTATTATTATTTCTATGTCAATATTAAACTTTTGTCTTGAATCTTTCGGATCTGAGTATTCATACCACAATAAAGAGAATTACATTGAAATTATGCCAAGTAGCATTCCACATCAAAAATTCTGTTTTTATCATTTACCTACTCGAGGACGAGCAGGAATTAAGCTTGGGGATGCTTCATACGTCTCCAACGTATCTATAATTTTTGATTGCTCCATGCTATATTATCTTCTATTTTGAAAATTATTGGGCTTTATTATCCACTTTTATATTATTTTTGGGACTAACCTATTAACCGAAAGCCCAGCCCAGAATTGTTGTTTTTTTTGCCTATTTTAGGGTTTCAACGAAAAGGAATATCAAACGGAGTCCAAACGGAATGAAACCTTCGGGAATGTGATTTTTGGAACGAACAAGATCCAGGAGACTTGGACCCTACGTCAAGCAACCAACAGGGAAGCCACGATGTAGGGGAGCGCGCCTAC
>NC_041380.1:155433471-155439689 GCF_002162155.2 Triticum dicoccoides
TGCCCTCCACCCTCATGGGCCCCCTGTTGCTCCACCGACGTACTTCTTCCTCCTATATATACCTAAGTACCCCCAAATGATCAAATACAGAGCAAAACCCTAATTCCAGCATCGTAACTTTCTGTATCCATGAGATCCCATCTTGGGGCCTGTTCTGGAGCTCCGCCGGAGGGGGCATCAATCATGGAGGGCTTCTACATCAACACCATAGCCTCTCCGATGAAGTGTGAGTAGTTTACCTCAGACCTTCCGGTCCATAGTTATTAGCTAGATGGCTTCTTCTCTCTTTTTGGATCTCAATACAAAGTTCTCCCCCTCTCTTATGGAGATCTATTCGATGTAATCTTCTTTTGCGGTGTGTTTGTTGAGACCGATGAATTGTGGGTTTATGATCAAGTTTATCTATGAACAATATTTGAATCTTCTCTGAATTCTTTTATGTATGATTGGTTATCTTTGCAAGTCTCTTCGAATTATCAGTTTGGTTTGGCCTACTAGATTGATCTTTCTTGCAATGGGAGAAATGCTTAGCTTTGGGTTCAATCTTGCGGTGTCCTTCCCCAGTGACAGTAGGGGTAGCAAGGCACGTATTGTCTTGTTGCCATCGAGGATAACAAGATGGGGTTTTCATCATATTGCATGAGTTTATCCCTCTACATCATGTCATCTTGCTTAAAGCGTTACTCTGTTCTCTTGAACTTAATACTCTAGATGCATGCTGGATAGCGGTCGATGTGGAGTAATCGTAGTAGATGCAGGCAGGAGTCGGTCTACTTGTCTTGGACGTGATGCCTATATACATGATCATACCTAGATATTCTCATAACTATGCTCAATTCTGTCAATTGCTCAACAGTAATTTGTTCACCCACCGTAAAATACTTATGCTCTTGAGAGAAGCCATTAGTGAAACCTACGGCCCCCGGGTCTATCTTTCATCATATTAATCTTCCAACACTTAGTTATTTTCATTGCCTTTTATCATATCTATCAAATCTCACTCTCGTAAGTGACCATGTAGAGATTGACAACCCCTTATCGCGTTGGTTGCGAGGATTTATTTGTTTTGTGTAGGTGCGAGGGACTCGCACGTAGCCTCCTACTTGATTGATACTTTGGTTCTCAAAAACTGAGGTAAATACTTACTCTACTTTGCTGCATCACCCTTTCCTCTTCAAGGGAAAACCAACGCAGTGCTCAAGAGGTAGCATGATGGAGCTTGTGGTTCTCTGGCAGGGCTTCGCCAAGCACTTTGGAGGAGGAGGAGGTGTTGGAGAGGGGGAGGGGTTGCGCCAGGGGAAGGGTATGGCAGCCCTCCCACCCCCCCACTATTTATAGGAAGAAGGGGAGAGGGGTCCGGCCCCCTAGATCCCATATACAAGGGGGGGGGGGCTGCCAAGGGGGAACTTGCCCCCCAAGTCAGGTGGGAGGCGCCCTGAGGGAGTCCTGGATTAGGGGGTATCCGGACAGCCAGACTATATCCTTTGGCCGGACTGTTGGACTATGAAGATACAAGATTGAAGACTTCGTCCCGTGTCCGGATGGGACTCTCCTTGGCGTGGAAGGCAAGCTTGGCAGTACGGATATGTAGATCTCCTTCCTTGTAACCGACTCTGTGTAACCCTAGCCCCCTCTGGTGTCTATATAAACCGGAGGGTTTAGTCCATAGGACCAAGAACAACAATCATACCATAGGCTAAATTCTAGGGTTTAGCCTCTTCGATCTCGTGGTAGATCAACTCTTATACTACTCATATTATCAAGAACAATCAAGCAGGACGTAGGGTATTACCTCCATCAAGAGGGCCCGAACTTGGCTAAACATCGTGTCACCCGCCTCCTGTTACCATCCGCCTAGACGCATAGTTCGGGACCCCCTACCCGAGATCCGTCGGTTTTGAGACCGACATTGGTGCTTTCATTGAGAGTTCCACTATGCCGTCACCGTAAGGAAGGATGCCTCGTCTCGTTGTTAAAAACAACATTACCGCCGGGGAGCCCTGAATGCTGGCCAAACTCTCCGGCTAGGCAGTTTCATCATGACTGCCCGTTCGGCTGCTGCACTGACGATGACTTCTCGGGTCATCGAAAACAGCCTCCACGTCGGCTCAGAATTTGCTGAGCAGATGGATCCAATGGAGCTTTCATCCCTAAATGAGCTCTTGGATCGCATCGCCGCCTTGGGAGTCGCTACGGACTATGATTTGATTGGACTTAAACCAGATCAAAGGGAGATTAACTCTCCACCGGTCACCCATCATATTGCGGTGGTGGAGGAACAATGCGGCGATTCTTCCTCTATCTTGAGGACTAAGTATGTCCGGATTCCTGAGCTCTCCGAGCTGGATACCTGTTTACGGGAGTGTCACATCCCTAGCTCTGGCCTGTCCTGTGCTTGCTTCCATCTGTGCATCATGTTTAAAATTTAAAAAAAACTTGAATTGAGGAATTCAGAAGCCTCAAAACCCTAAATAAAAGAAGGGCAAAAACTCTAAAATCTCATTCATTGTTCCAAAATGCTCTTCTTAGACGTTTAATATTTTTGGCAAGGGTTTTGATCCAAACCAAAAATAATGAACATTTTTAAGGAATTATTTGGGACTTTGAATTTAAATCAATACTATTTTGAATTTGAACCTATATCCAAATATTAGTGAATATATGTTCAAATAACTGAAACATTTTTATGTGCTTTGGTATAATTCCATTGTGCTAAATAAAATGTTCCGGGGAATTTTGTCACTGTCTTTGAATTTGTTTTATTTAGAAACAGTGGCAAAAGAATTAAATATATATAAAACATAACAGAAATAAAAAAAAAGAGCAGAAGCCTACCTGGCGCTCACCTCTCAGCCCACCCGGCCCAAACCTACCTGGCGGCCTAGCTGGCAGGCCCAGCCCACCTCCTCCTCCCTGTCGCCTTCCTCCTCGCGCCAGTAGGCAGAGGAGGGACTCGGCGCACGCGCCCGAGCTCGCCACGCCACCACCCTGCTCGTCTGCATCGCCTGGACACCGCGACGCCTCGCGTCATCCTCTCGGCGCTGCCCCGACCCCCGGGAACCCCCTCGACCTCTCCCATCGCCTCTCCCCTTCTCCGTCCCTCTCGCGCACAACCGGCCGAGCGCCATCGTCGCTGACCCTCGCTGCCCTCGCGGCCACCGCCACCCCCTCTCCTCCCAGACGCGCTCCCGAGCTCCGCATTGCCTCCCTCGACCTCTCCGTCGGCTCACGCGACCGGAGAAGCCCCGAAGCGCCGTCACGACGCTTTTCCCCTCCTCGGCCACCGAGGACCGCCGCTGTCGATTCGCCGCCTCCGACGCCTCCCCGAGACCCCCGAGCTGCTCATCGACCTCGCGGTGAGCCTCCGTGCAGAACCTCTCTCTTTCCCCTCGCGTTTGCGAGCTCTAGGCCATAGCTCCGTCGCGGCCGAACTCCGGCCGCCGCTGACCTCGTCGCCGCCGTCACCTGCAGCCACTGGAGCTCCCACCCGAGTGCACCATCGTGCTCAGAACGTCTCCACGAGCCCGTTGCCTGCCGCAGCTCGCCCTTTCGTGCCCCCTAGTGGTCGCCCGTGTCTCACCCGAGCTCTGGCGGCCGCAACCGAGCTCGCCGCCGTCGACTCCGGCCACCCCAGGCCCGGAGACCACGACCATCCGACGCGCCATCGCGCTAGCTCTCCGTAGAGCCAAAGGGCGCACCGAACGGTGCCCTGTACGTGAAACCCGCACCTGCACCGCCGCGTTTAGCCTCGCCGGCGGCTAAACGCCGGCGAGTTGACCCCGCTGACCAGGGGTTTGACCTCCCCCTGGGTCGATGACAGGTGGGGCCAGCCCCCTGTTAATTAGTTTAGTTTATTTTAATTTATTTAGCCACTGTTTCACTGCCATGTGGGCCCGAGGCCCTGCTAATTTGGTTTAGGTACTAATTAAATTTTAGCTAACCCACTGACCCGCTGACTGTGGGCCCCAGCCCTTCTAATTACGTTAGTTAAGAATTAACTAAACCCTGTTTAGTTCCTGTGTCACTGACGTGTGGCCCCCACACGTCAGGTTTGACCTGGAGCACCCAGTTGACCTGCTGACGTCACGGTGACGCACTGCTGACGCAGTAAATGTTTTCTGGAATTTAAATAATTCTTAAATGATTTATTATTTCAGAAAATAGCTAAAACTTCAATAAATCATAGAAAATTAACCGTAACTCCAAATTAAATAATTTATATATGAAAAATTATCAGAAAAATTCAAGGAATCCATCTGTACCATTTTCATGCATGTTAGAACAATTTATAGATGCTGCTTAGCACAAATCATATAAAGGGCATTTAAATAATCACTTATGGAGTTTGAATTTGAATCTTGTATTCAATCCAACTTCATTTAATCTGTTGCTAGTTGCATTAGCCCAAAACACATTCATTTTGCCATGTCATGATCATGCATCATATTGTGCATTGCATTGATTGTGTTCCCTTCTATGTTGCCGGTATTTGTCCCCTCTCGATAGACGTGATACCGATGATGTGATCGTTGACACTGATGAAGACTCAATGTTATCTTCAGAAGTGCCAGGCAAGCAAAACCCCCTTGTTCATTCCGATACAATCCTACTCTCTCGCTCCTGCTCTCTTTTAATGCATTAGGACAACAACGATTCAACTGTTACTTGCTGCGGTAGCTGAACCCCTTTATCCTTTGCATGACCTGTCATTGCCACAGTAAATAGATGAAACCCACTAGCATGAGTAGGAGTTGTTTGAGCCCTGTTGTGCCTACTCATTCTTGCTTGTTTGTCATGCCTGCTACTGCTTAGAGTTGTGTCAGGTCTGATTTATCCGGGATGAATCAGAGGTGTGTGAACATGTCCTACTGTGTGTGAGCTAAGTGTGTGAACACGATTTGGTAAAAGGTGTCGGTGAGAGGCCATGTAGGAGTACATGGTGGGTTGTCTCATTGAAGCCGTCCTCAGGAACTGAGTTCTGTGTTTGTGATCCATGATTCAGCTACTACCATACATTGGGCCCTGAAATATGACCCCGCTCGACTTCTTATTCACCCTAGTCCTCTGTCCAGGAGTTGCAAGTAGTTTCTGGTGTTTGTAGCTTACTGGAGGCCGTGGACAGCGCTGACCGTAGGGGTGGGCTGTGATGCGGTAGGTACGTGGCACGGTGTACCGGATGCCCGTTTGGTATCTCGGGAACCCTGTTCACATCGTTTGGGGCTGTGAGCGAAACTCCGGCCGGATCTCCTCATGGATGGAACCCGAATAGGCGATAAACCTGGACTAGAGACTTGAGTGTTTAGGTAGGTCGTGGTATACACCCACGTCGGCTTTCGCTTGAAGTCTGCCGAGCACATGTCGTGTGCAGACGCTAAGTGGTGGAAACATGTATGAAGAAGTACACCCCTGCAGGGTTAACATCATCTATTCGAATAGCCGTGTCCGCGGAAAAGGACTTCTGGGTTGCTTATATCAGTTCATAGACAAGTGAAAGTGGATACTCTAAAATACGCAAGATAAGCGTGAGTGCTATGGATGGCGCTCTCGTAGGGAGACGGGAGCGGATCCATAGTGGTGTATTGATATGGGGAATATGTGGACTCGTGTGCGCCACCTCAAAAGAGTTACATTGCAGTCGTAGTTCAGGATAGCCACCGAGTCAAAGCTGGCTTGCTGCAGTTAAACCCCACCATCCCCTTTGTTGATAATGATGCATATGTAGTTAGTTCTGATGTAAGTCTTGCTGGGTACATTTGTACTCACGTTTGCCTATTTTATGTTTTTGCAGAGGGACTTCGGTCTCACTAGTAGTTCCACGTGGACTTCGACGTTTAGCTTGTTACCTCAGCTACGATCTTGAGCCCCGGCAGGATCTGGTAGATAGTCAGGCTTCTCAGCCTTTTTCAGTTATAGATGTCTGTACCCAGACATGATAGCTTCCGCTTGTGCTTTGATTTGTATGCTCTGATTGTTGGGTCATGAGACCCATGTTTGTAATATCTCGCTCCTCGGAGCCTATTGAATAAATTACTTGAGTCGTAGAGTCATGTTGTGATGCCATGTTGTATTTGCACATATCGAGCATATTGTGTGTATGTTATTGAAATGCTTGGTATGTGTGGGATCTGACCATCTAGTTGTTTATCTTTAGTAGCCTCTCTTACGGGGAAATGTCTCCTAGTGTTTCCACCGAGCCATGGTAGCTTGCTACTGCTCCG
>NC_041380.1:155439699-155529797 GCF_002162155.2 Triticum dicoccoides
TTAGGCTGGCTGGCATGTGTCCTTCTTCGTTCCTGTGTCTGTCCCTTCGGGGAAATGTCACGCGATGAATACCGGAGTCCTGTTAGCCCGCTACAGCCCGGTTCACCGGAGTCCTGCTAGCCCAGTGCTACAGCCTGGATTCACTCGCTGATGACCGACACGTTCGATGCTGGGTCATGGATGCCTGTCCCTGTAAGTCTGTGCCACTTTGGGTTTACGACTAGCCATGTCAGCCCGGGCTCCTTATCATATGGATGCTAGCGACACTGTCATATACGTGTGCCAAAAGGCGCAAACGGTCCCGGGCAAAGGTAAGGCGACACCCGTGGGAATACCGTGCGTGAGGCCGCAAAGTGATATGAGGTGTTACATGCTAGATCGATGTGGCATTGAGTCGGGGTCCTGACAGCGTTGGTATCAGAGCTTGACTGCCTGTAGGATTACGAAGCCAAACTGGTCGATGTTGAGCCTAGAAATTCTTTAGTTATATGTAGGGGAATTGATTGTGGGATGGAACGTAAGGCTCTTTTTACTCCTTATAGCTCATGGCCTTCTGATCTGAGTCATCATCTTCTCTTCTACGGGGATTAAGAACTAGGCTATCTCTTCTTTCTGTTAGGATCACGTGTTACCAATCAGTGGACCTATAAGATTGTTGGATTTAAGTCTCAGTTCAGTTCCTACTACTTCCGTATGTTAATTGTTGATCTCGAAACCTTGATATTGTGCTTCTGAGTGGTTATGCCACCATTTTTGTGAATGTCTCAAATCTTTTCTGAGCATTTACAGCCGTTATGCTGTCCGAGTCATCCCAGGTTTCCAAAGAGTCTGATGCATTTGCAAAATCCTTTTCCTCTGGTTTCAATGTCTTTTAGGCCAGGTTAATCACCCAAATTGTTGAGTTGAGGTAATTTATTGCCTTGACATATATGTTGGAGCTATTATGACCCTAGGTGTCTTAGGGGATCATCTAGTAATTTAGCCATGATTTGTGTCCCAGTGTGATGATTCTGGCCTTTATTCTCGAAAGCATCCCGTGATGCCACATAGTTAGTAGGTATTCTACTCCTGGGTTTTGAACCCGAGATTCACTCTACTTACATCATGTTGATAGTGTTGCTAGTTCCTTTAGGATATTAGTAACCTTTGTGATAGTCCTTGAAGTCCGTGGTGTCTTCTTCTTCCAAATACCATGAACTACTTATGGCAGAAGTTCCTCGTTGAACTGAAATATCACAACAGGATTATTCTTGATGAGTTCTCCATTATATATTGTGGCTCTGCCAGTTCTACCTTTCTGCATGGGTTATCCGGAAGAATTATGTTGAACTTCGTTCGACATGCTAAACCATGCATCCACAACTCAGAAAATCATATGTTCTTTTGAGTTGTCCCATCTTAGTTGTTTCCGACCCTCGCCTATCAATTGATAGTCAAGAGTATGCGTGCATTCGTTCGTCGATGCCTATTACCCTTGTGGTCCGCCAAGCCATTCTATTTCAGAATGAATAGGAGAAACAAACTCCAGAATCTCATCCATATCTAGGATTGGGTCAAAGCAATTGTATTCCGCAGATCAAAATGCCAATTCAGCTTCTGGTCTGTTCTACCTTGAAGTATTACCATCTTTATATCAGGAATATCATGGGAATTGCACACCATCTTATGAATTCTTGACGGAGTAATACTTCTGATCATCATTGATAATTTCTCGGTTTCCGTGTTATTGTAACCGGAATGCCGACAAATGAATCATGGCGTGTGAAATCAATACTGCTAGCAACTCCATTGCTTGGTAGTTAAATGGACGATAACCTCATTCTTAGCGTGTTGATTATTGAATCGTCACCCTAAGGTTGATTGTGCTACCTAGTCCTTATTTCTGGTGCACTCTCCGATCAGTGAGTTAGGATAGTGCCAATCCTTGCTTATTTGATCATATCGTCTTGCCCTGAAAAGCAAGATTGTTCTCGAGCTTAGTAACATATCGGTGGTTCGTGATTTTCCGAATATCTTCTCGGAAGTATTACCAGGTTGTCCCCTGACTGTTATGTTGAGCTCGTGATCAAGTTGGTTTCTTTTGAACCATCCTTCTCCAAAATCGGTGTTAGATATCCCTGAGCTAGTTGGTTAAGCTAGACAACAACTTGGAGAGTTGGAAGATAAAAGCTTGCCTGACTTAGTTCGTTCCAAAGGGATATTCTTGTGTAGGGTGTGCTGAAGAAAGATGATATCTTCATCGATTGGTCCTTGTGATCAGTTCCTGGAACTATTGTCTTATCAATCCTTGATTTGAGTGTGGGCTATCGTCAAATCAAATCAGTACCAACGATGTTCGTAATGTTGTCTTACTCGTGGTTGATCCCTCGAGCATACACCATTACATCTTTGGTCTGACCAATGCTATCACCGTGTTCACTTAACTATGGAATTCCTTTTAAAAGGAAACCTAGATGAATTGTTGTTGAGCCCATTGGCAACATCCTTATCTCCTCCATGATGTTGTTGAACATTAAGCTAGTGTTGGAAACTTTTGAAAGCATTTTCTTCATGCTAGCTCATGAAGTATTGTTTGATGGAAGGAGTGACTTCCTCTTATACACGTGCATTTGGTGAAAGTTGCCGCCGTGAATTTGAGAAAGATTGTTTTGTTTCCTTTGGTATCATCCCAAATCAGTCATGCACACGTGCGAAGTATTCTGTAGTCTGGAGACTTGCAACCTTCATTCTATATGTGTCCCTAGCACACTAAGCCACTGATTGACTTGTTCAAGGAAAAGAAGTCTATGCTTGGGATCTAATCCATGGACTTGCGTAAAGACTTCGATATCCTCGATTATGGTTCCCCACCTGAACTCAGTAGTGTTTAATTATAAGACTACTACATGGCCATGCTTGTCTGGGACAACGTGTCCACATGTTTGTAGCAGAACCAGCTCATGTTTTGGAGCTTACTATCGTAGTTCATTCCCCGAGAATCTCGCAACGTCATCTCGTCGATTTGTGTTGCAAACTTTCATTTTTCTTTCTAGACTCGATGAGTCTGGAATATCCTGACACCAACCAGATCTGAATCTCAGGCAGATGTGATGGTTGCAACATTTCCCAAGAATTATAATATTGGTCTCTCAATAATCGGCAAGGTGGATGTCGTGGCCAACACACCCATTCGGTAGACCTATTATTATAGTATCTTGTTTGAGGAAGTTGGCCACCTCCCCATAGGGATTTCGTAGGATTACTCCCTAGTTGCCCCTATGGATTTCTGTGTTCCGAAGTCCGACCTTTTTACTTGATGTTCTAGATATCAAACCATATCTATGGGTGAATTACGCTAGCACATCAAGGAGAACGTTAGAAGCGGAGTGCTAAATGTCTCTCGGTCGATCATCCAGATTTTATTTCCTTGGCCCCGCCAAGGGTGAAATCTAAGAAAGTGTTATCTTCCTTTGCATCTGCATCATCCATCATCATTCATCATGGTAGCAAGTTGTGTTGCCAGGATCCTTGACACGGATATTGGTAAAACCTTGATGATTGTGGAAATGCTCAAGTTCTTGAGAGCACGCACAAGCGCTAGGTGTTATCATCGACACTAACTAGAGTGCTCTCAGTTTCCTCGGCAATGCTATAACCATTCCAATAGTGGAATAACTCTCTATTGTTGAGCCTCTCCCCAGTTACTAGAATCATTCTCAGCATTTGCATTTTGTTCCTAGTTTGCACCGTCAATGTGCCATTCTACCATGGGTCTCTTCCATTTTCGGTGATAAGCAAATTCATCCATTACGTTGTCTTCAACAAGGTAATCCACATCATCCAAGTCCGAGTATGCCATTCTACCGACCCCCTCCAAACGATTGGTCGAGAATTGCCTTAAATTGGTATAAAGAGTTTCAATGATCTTTGAATCAAAAGTAATTCTTTTTGCCACTTAAGGGGATATATCTATGAGTCACCATCCCTAAGGTGCCCCGTTGTGCTATCATGGCAACTCAAATCCTCGCTACGTTGACAACCGATTACCACCTTCTTAAGCGTGAAATTGTTGTCCACCTAGTGAACCTTCGTCATCCGTTTCTTTCCACCCCTCTTGATGTGTATCTCGTGTCTCAACCCGAGAGATGGTCTTATGTCTCATTCCGTGAGTTGTTCGATCTTCGAGAAGATCGACCCTTCTAGAGTCTCCTTCTTCCCTCCATGTCATGTTGACGGGATTTTTCAAGGCAAGACTTCAAGACAATGATGGTGAATGAATCAACGTTCAACTGAAGTGCACCCTGGATCGTGAAGATTATACTAGTCTGCGTTACCCTTCACCTTACCCTACGCTTGAATCTCGAGACGAGATTCTTGTTTAGTGGGGGTGAGTTGTCACATCCCTAGCTCTGGCCTGTCCTGTGCTTGCTTCCATCTGTGCATCATGTTTAAATTTTTAAAAAAACTTGAATTGAGGAATTCAGAAGCCTCAAAACCCTAAATAAAAGAAGGGCAAAAACTCTAAAATCTCATTCATTGTTCCAAAATGCTCTTCTTAGACGTTTAATATTTTTGGCAAGGGTTTTGATCCAAACCAAAAATAATGAACATTTTTAAGGAATTATTTGGGACTTTGAATTTAAATCAATACTATTTTGAATTTGAACCTATATCCAAATATTAGTGAATATATGTTCAAATAACTGAAACATTTTTATGTGCTTTGGTATAATTCCATTGTGCTAAATAAAATGTTCCGGGGAATTTTGTCACTGTCTTTGAATTTGTTTTATTTAGAAACAGTGGCAAAAGAATTAAATATATATAAAACAGAACAGAAATAAAAAAAAGAGCAGAAGCCTACCTGGCGCTCACCTCTCAGCCCACCCGGCCCAAACCTACCTGGCGGCCTAGCTGGCAGGCCCAGCCCACCTCCTCCTCCCTGTCGCCTTCCTCCTCGCGCCAGTAGGCAGAGGAGGGACTCGGCGCACGCGCCCGAGCTCGCCACGCCACCACCCTGCTCGTCTGCATCGCCTGGACACCGCGACGCCTCGCGTCATCCTCTCGGCGCTGCCCCGACCCCCTGGAACCCTCTCGACCTCTCCCATCGCCTCTCCCCTTCTCCGTCCCTCTCGCGCACAACCGGCCGAGCGCCACCGTCGCTGACCCTCGCTGCCCTCGCGGCCACCGCCACCCCCTCTCCTCCCCGACGCGCTCCCGAGCTCCGCAGTGCCTCCCTCGACCTCTCCGTCGGCTCACGCGACCGGAGAAGCCCCGAAGCGCCGTCCCGACGCTTTTCCCCTCCTCGGCCACCGAGGACCGCCGCTGTCGATTCGCCGCCTCCGACGCCTCCCCGAGACCCCCGAGCTGCTCATCGACCTCGCGGTGAGCCTCCGTGCAGAACCTCTCTCTTTCCCCTCGCGTTTGCGAGCTCTAGGCCATAGCTCCGTCGCGGCCGAACTCCGGCCGCCGCTGACCTCGTCGCCGCCTCACCTGCAGCCACTGGAGCTCCCACCCGAGTGCACCATCGTGCTCAGAACGTCTCCACGAGCCCGTTGCCTGCCGCAGCTCGCCCTTTCGTGCCCCCTAGTGGTCGCCCGTGTCTCACCCGAGCTCCGGCGGCCGCAACCGAGCTCGCCGCCATCGACTCCGGCCACGCCAGGCCCGGAGACCACGACCATCCGACGCGCCATCGCGCCAGCTCTCCGTAGAGCCAAAGGGCGCACCGAACGGTGCCCTGTACGTGAAACCCGCACCTGCACCGCCACGTTTAGCCTCGCCGGCGGCTAAACGCCGGCGAGTTGACCCTGCTGACCAGGGGTTTGACCTCCCCCTGGGTCGATGACAGGTGGGGCCAGCCCCCTGTTAATTAGTTTAGTTTATTTTAATTTATTTAGCCACTGTTTCACTGCCATGTGGGCCCGAGGCCCTGCTAATTTGGTTTAGGTACTAATTAAATTTTAGCTAACCCACTGACCCGCTGACTGTGGGCCCCAGCCCTTCTAATTACGTTAGTTAAGAATTAACTAAACCCTGTTTAGTTCCTGTGTCACTGACGTGTGGCCCCCACACGTCAGGTTTGACCTGGAGCGCCCAGTTGACCTGCTGACGTCACGGTGACGCACTGCTGACGCAGTAAATGTTTTCTGGAATTTAAATAATTCTTAAATGATTTATTATTTCAGAAAATAGCTAAAACTTCAATAAATCATAGAAAATTAACCGTAACTCCAAATTAAATAATTTATATATGAAAAATTATCAGAAAAATTCAAGGAATCCATCTGTACCATTTTCATGCATGTTAGAACAATTTATAGATGCTGCTTAGCACAAATCATATAAAGGGCATTTAAATAATCACTTATGGAGTTTGAATTTGAATCTTGTATTCAAACCAACTTCATTTAATCTGTTGCTAGTTGCATTAGCCCAAAACACATTCATTTTGCCATGTCATGATCATGCATCATATTGTGCATTGCATTGATTGTGTTCCCTTCTGTGTTGCCGGTATTTGTCCCCTCTCGATAGACGTGATACCGATGATGTGATCGTTGACACTAATGAAGAATCAATGTTATCTTCAGAAGTGCCAGGCAAGCAAAACCCCCTTGTTCATTCCGATACAATCCTACTCTCTCGCTCCTGCTCTCTTTTAATGCATTAGGACAACAACGATTCAACTGTTACTTGTTGCGGTAGCTGAACCCCTTTATCCTTTGCATGACCTGTCATTGCCACAGTAAATAGATGAAACCCACTAGCATGAGTAGGAGTTGTTTGAGCCCTGTTGTGCCTACTCATTCTTGCTTGTTTGTCATGCCTGCTACTGCTTAGAGTTGTGTCAGGTCTGATTTATCCGGGATGAATCAGAGGTGTGTGAACATGTCCTACTGTGTGTGAGCTAAGTGTGTGAACACGATTTGGTAAAAGGTGTCGGTGAGAGGCCATGTAGGAGTACATGGTGGGTTGTCTCATTGAAGCCGTCCTTAGGAACTGAGTTCTGTGTTTGTGATCCATGATTCAGCTACTACCATACATTGGGCCCTGAAATATGACCCCGCTCGACTTCTTATTCACCCTCGTCCTCTGTCCAGGAGTTGCAAGTAGTTTCTGGTGTTTGTAGTATGCTGGAGGCCGTGGACAGCACTGACCGGAGGGGTGGGCTGTGATGCGGTAGGCACGTGGCCGGGTATACCGGGCGCCCGTTTGGTGTCATGGAACCCTGTTCACATCGTTTGGGGTTGTGAGCGAAACTCCGGCCGGATCTCCTCATGGATGGAACCCGAATAGGCGATAAACCTGGACTAGAGACTTGAGTGTTTAGGTAGGTCGTGGTCTACACCCACGTCGGCTTTCGCTTGAAGTCTGCCGAGCACATGTCGTGTGCAGACGCTAAGTGGTGGAAACATGTATGAAGAAGTACACCCCTGCAGGGTTAACATCATCTATTCGAATAGCCGTGTCCGCGGAAAAGGACTTCTGGGTTGCTTATATCAGTTCATAGACAAGTGAAAGTGGATACTCTAAAATACGCAAGATAAGCATGAGTGCTATGGATGGCGCTCTCGTAGGGAGACGGGAGCGGATCCATAGTGGTGTATTGATATGGGGAATATGTGGACTCGTGTGCGCCACCTCAAAAGAGTTACATTGCAGTCGTAGTTCAGGATAGCCACCGAGTCAAAGCTGGCTTGCTGCAGTTAAACCCCACCATCCCCTTTGTTGATAATGATGCATATGTAGTTAGTTCTGATGTAAGTCTTGCTGGGTACATTTGTACTCACGTTTGCCTATTTTATGTTTTTGCATAGAGACTTCGGTCTCACTAGTAGTTCCACGTGGACTTCGACGTTTAGCTTGTTACCTCAGCTACGATCTTGAGCCCCGGCAGGATCTGGTAGATAGTCAGGCTTCTCAGCCTTTTTCAGTTATAGATGTCTGTACCCAGACATGATAGCTTCCGCTTGTGCTTTGATTTGTATGCTCTGATTGTTGGGTCATGAGACCCATGTTTGTAATATCTCGCTCCTCGGAGCCTATTGAATAAATTACTTGAGTCGTAGAGTCATGTTGTGATGCCATGTTGTATTTGCACATATCGAGCATATTGTGTGTATGTTATTGAAATGCTTGGTATGTGTGGGATCTGACCATCTAGTTGTTTATCTTTAGTAGCCTCTCTTACGGGGAAATGTCTCCTAGTGTTTCCATCGAGCCATGGTAGCTTGCTACTGCTCCGGAACACTTAGGCTGGCCGGCATGTGTCCTTCTTCGTTCCTGTGTCTGTCCCTTCGGGGAAATGTCACGCGATGAATACCGGAGTCCTGTTAGCCCGCTACAGCCCGGTTCACCGGAGTCCTGCTAGCCCAGTGCTACAGCCTGGATTCACTCGCTGATGACCGACACGTTCGATGCTGGGTCATGGATGCCTGTCCCTGTAAGTCTGTGCCACTTTGGGTTTACGACTAGCCATGTCAGCCCGGGCTCCTTATCATATGGATGCTAGCGACACTGTCATATACGTGTGCCAAAAGGCGCAAACGGTCCCGGGCAAAGGTAAGGCGACACCCGTGGGAATACCGTGCGTGAGGCCGCAAAGTGATATGAGGTGTTACATGCTAGATAGATGTGGCATTGAGTCGGGGTCCTGACAGGGAGGACATCACCCAAGCCCTGAACCTAGAGTCAAGCGACGGGCCAGACTTATCGGGCAACATCCTGGAACCCGAACTTCCAAGATTGGAAACTCCTCGGCCCCTAGGTCTTAGATCGGGTAAGGGTTCGGACTCAAATCCACCCACCCACCCAAACATAAACGATCTTTCCCACATCAGGCAAGCGCCCCAGGAAACAGTACATCATTATTGGGCCAGATTCCTCCTTGTGATGAACAAGGTTAAGGACTATCGCGAGGAAGACGCAGTCTCATTTTTCCGCAATAATTGCACGGACAAGGGAATCCTTAACACCATAAGTCGCCGTGACATATCACGCTTCGCTGACTTAGCGTCCATAGTACGAAAGTACTGTGCGATGGAAAGCGCCTGGAAAACCGAAACGAAATTTTGGGATAATCCGGCTCCAAATATACACCCAGTCCGAAGTAAAAGGGTGCACTATCATAAGTCACCCGAGTTAATTACAAAGAAGCAAAAAACCCTCTACAGGGAGTGGAACCGTATTGGAGGGATGGCTCAACGGACCCTGCAAAATTCATAGTACAATGGATACCATACCAACACATAGCCTTAGAGCATGTTTAGTACTCCGGCAGGTGGCCAAAAGTTGTGAGGATCTTCTCACCCCAGATGCCACAGAGCACCATTCCGGGGATAACAATACGGTATTAACAGTCTTTGAAACCTTCGCATCAAATAATAGGCGCAAGCGAACACTCTGTAGCCTTGCCGAAATCTGCCACGTGGCAGCAATAAATCCATGGAGTGACACGGCTATTACCTTCAATGCCAGTGACGAACCTAAATTCCGAACAGCCCGAGCACCAACTGCATTGGTCCTCAGTCCAATTATGGATGGCTTTCGACTCACCAAAGTACTCATGGATGGCGGCAGTGGATTAAACCTCATCTATGAGGAAACTCTTCAAAAAATGGAAATAGACTGGAACCGCATTGAGCAAAGCAGCACAACCTTCAGAGGAATCATCCCCAGTCAGGAAGCACGCTGTGCTGGGAACATCACACTAGATGTGGTATTCGGCACGCCGGAGAACTATAGGTCCGAAGAAATTACATTCCAAGTGGCCCCGTTCAGTAGCAGATACCACGCTCTTTTAGGGCGGGAGGCGTTCACGATCTTCCAAGCCATACCCCATTACAGGTACATGAAGCTCAAAATGCCCGGGCCCAACGGAATCATCACTCTCACTAGTGATCCGGACACAGCACTCTGCGCCGAAAACAAAACAGCCGCATTGGCCCTCGAGGCATTATCCGAAGCCCTTTCGGCCGAGGAATTAACTGCGCTACGCTCCACAGTGGACAGGGACGACGTGATACTTGACAAGATATCCAAGTCCACCTCTTTTAAACCAGCGGATGAAATAGTCAAATTCCAAGTCCACCCAACGGACCTCAAACAAATCCAGAAATTAACCGGATGTGTGGCGGCTCTAAGCCGCTTTATCTCCCGCTTAAGAGAAAATGCATTACCCCTTTATCACCTTCTTTGGCGCACCGAACACTTCGAGTGGATGGACGCTGCCACAGCCGGATTGGAAGAAATAAAAGCCATACTGACAACCAACCCAATCCTGGCCGCGCCAAACATCGGCGAACCAATGTTGTTGTACATTGCGGCAACTCATCAGGTTGTAAGCGCAGTGCTCATCGTCGAACAAGAAACAGACGGACATAAATTCCCCCTTCAAAAGCCGGTATATTATGTATCCACTGTCCTAACTCCATGCAAATCATGGTACCCACATTATCAAAAGATAGCCTATGCGGTATTCATGGCATCCCGGAAGCTGCGACACTACTTTCAAGACTGTTCAATTACAGTAGCCTCGGAAGTGCCACTTAATGATATTATAAACAACCGCGACGCCACGGGCCGGATTGCCAAATGGGCCATTGAGCTCCTCCCGTTTGACATAACATACAAACCCCGGCGAGCCATTAAATCGCAAGTATTGGCCGACTTTGTCGCTGAATGGACGGAAGCCACACTCCCTAAAGAGTACGACACATACTCCAATTGGATCATGCACTTCGACGGCTTCAAAATGCTAGCTGGTCTAGGAGCTGGTGTCGTCCTGACGTCCCCAACCAGAGATACAATTCAATACGTACTACAGATACTGTATACAGACTCCAACAACGCAGCCGAATACGAAGCCATGTTACATGGTCTTCGGATGGCAGTTTCCATGGGCATTCAACGCCCGGAGGTGCGTGGGGATTCGAACCTTGCAATATCCCAACAAATGGAGACTTCGATGCCAAGGATCCAAAAATGGCGGCCTATCGCAACGCCGTCCTAAAGATATCAGCTCGGTTCGAGGGGCTCGAATTTCACCATGTGGCTCAGGAAAACAATCAGGCGGCGGATATCCTCGCTCGCATCGGTGCAAAACACGATGCGGTCCCCCAACATCTTTTTGGAGAGGTTGTTTAAGCCATCCGTGGTATGGGAAGGGGACACCGGTAACAATAGTCCGGACCCGGCCAAAATGCCCGATACCGAACACTCTGACATAATCGGAGGCTCTGCCACCGAAATAACACCTTCAACCCACGTAATAATGGCCATCATCGCCCCGTGGACAGAACCATTCCTGGCCTACCTAACTAGGCAGGAACTTCCCGAGGACCAAAATGAGGCACGTTGCATAGTGCGGCGATCTAAAGCCTATAGGGTCCACGAGGAAGAGCCGTATAAAAAAAGCACTACCGGAGTCCTTCAAAGGTGCATCTCCGAAGAGGAAGGGCGGAAGATTTTGGCAGAAATTCATGCAGGACTCGGCGGCCACCACGCCGCAGCCCGGGCCCTTGTAAGCAAGGCCTTCCGTACAAGTTTTTATTGGCCGATGGCCCGGGTAGATGCATAGGACTTGGTCCAACGCTGCGTCGGTTGCCAGCTTTTTGCAAACCAAAGCCACATGCCACCCACCGCCCTCCAAACAATCCCCATTACCTGGCCCTTCACGGTCTGGGGGCTTGACATGGTTGGACCCCTTAAAGGGGGAACCCATAAGAAAAAAAATACTTATTGGTCATGGTGGATAAATTCACCAAATGGATAGAAGCCAAACCTGTTAAAACGGCCGAATCCGGACCGGTGGTAGACTTCATATCCGGGGTTGTACACCGTTATGGCATCCCCCACAGCATCATCACTGACAATGACACGAACTTCATGGCCGACGAGGTAAAACTCTGGTGCAGCAACATGGGCATGAAGCTCGATTCTGCTTCTGTCTATCACCCACAAACCAACGGCCAAGTAGAGCGAGCAAATGGTCTTATCATGAGCGGCATCAAACCCAGATTAGTGCGGTCCTTAAAGGAGTCTAACAGGCACTGGGTAGAGGAGCTCGACTCTGTACTCTAGGGGCTGCGGACCACGCCGAATCGTACTACCGGATACACACCCTTCTTTATGGTGTACGGCGCAGAGGCGGTTCTGCCCTGCGACATAATTCATGACTCACCTTGAGTGCGCATGTACAAAGAAAGAGAAGCCGAGGTCGATCAGCAGGACAGTCTGGACACCCTGGAGGAGGAGCGCGACATGGCAAAAGACCGTTCCGCATTCTATCAGCAACAGGCTCAAAGATACCAAAGCAGAGGAGTACGGGCCAAAACTTATAACGTTGGCGAGCTAGTTCTACGCCTGCCGGAGAAGAAAAAGACCAAGCTCGATCCCAAATGGGAAGGTCCCTTCATTATTGACCAAGTTCTGACCGGTGGAGCATACCATCTGCGGGATGCATCGAATAATCGACTTGAGCCGAACCCATGGAATGCAGCCAGGCTTCGAAGATTCTACGCCTAGTGCCAGACTCTATGTTCATCTCCTTCCTCTATCCATTTTTTGCATATACATTATCTGTCTTTTCTCTCTTTCTTTCTTTTATTCTTTCTCAAGGCCTTCAAGGGCCAACTTCTTCCTTGCTTGCAGACGATTGACACGCTAACCGCGCTCATTATACCTGGGGGCTTCTTACCTAGAAGCTTAATTGTTTATCTGGGCTTCATGCCCCACACATGTGTTATTCTTCCGCATGTACTTTTTCTTCGCCATTATATGCATCGATATGACTTAAGTTTTGGCCAAGCTGGGTTGCCTGGCTCTTGTATTTATGCCCTACGTTCCTGTTAATTCGGCTAGGGCATAAGGGGAGCACCTCTGCGATTGTTACTGCCAGGTCAGCTGGATGTGTACCTCAGACTGGGTGAAGCCGAAAGCTAGCGTTCTTAAGGGAATATTCGGTCGGTAAACAAAAGATGATTTTTATTTATTTTCCATATGTGCCCCCAGATGTTTTTGCCTGCGTCTCCTCTCGCAGTCCGGACATGCACTTTAGGGCATGCGTACCTAGGGAAAGGAACCCTTAATGGAACTATTCTCCCTGGAAGATGTTTCTTAGTACCCATGTAATATAACATAACTAGTTGGGTACTTGTCTTTTCAAGCACTAATGACCCCTATGTCTGGTTTCCACGCATACCCTGGTTCTTATATAACTGAGCGGGTATTCGGATACACTCCGGACTATCGGGTCCCGAGGTTGAAGCGAAAAGGTCCGCCATGACAAATGATTTACAATCCGGCTAGAAGGCATTATACATGTCACTTTAATTACATAGTCATGTAGACTGACTAAATTCCTCTTCTGTACCATCCAACAGGCTGTCTAGCCTACAATCCTGTTGGGAATACTTTGCGGCTAATTCTACTTGCCCATACACTAAGCTAATGGGGATCTCTTTCCCATCGGGCCCCACAGGTCTGACCTTGGCCATGTGGTTTGGGTCAGCCTTGGTATACCGCGTCTTCACCATGGCCCAGGCTTCCCTGGCACCTTGACGGCAGGCCGATATCTTCCATAATCGGAAGCACCGCCGTGCTCCCTTGAGCTTCTCCGCAAGCTCTCCAATGCCTGCTGGCAGGGAGACGGATGGCCACAAGGCCTGGGCAATACTTTGCATCACCTGCCGAACTTGTTCGTGTAGTTGTGAGAGCTCGGGTAGAAGATCACCCCTAGACCCGGGCATCTCCTCCGCGGGACATCCCATCAGCATACCTGCAGACATAACTCTGTTAGCTGGCTTCTTCTCTGCACTATTTTAAGGGTTCGTTCAAGCACTTACTAAAAATGTTGCGTCAAAGCCGCTTATTCTCCTTCACGGAGTCCGCAAGCTGGGCTCGAACATCTTTCAGTTCCACGCTCAGCTTGGTATTGGCGTCTTGAAGATTGTTTTTCTCCCGCATGACCTTAGTTAGCAAGCGTTTGCCAGCCTTTAGCTGTCGTACGACATGTTGGTCCTCTGGATTCTCTCCGGAGTCATCTGCAATATCTATTGTTAGAACTGCAGCCATGCCGCACACTATATGGTACCTATCATTCTTTGAAACAATTGTTACCAGCTGGGGACTTTTCAGGTTCCTTCAATGCGGCGACGGCGGCCCGAAGTTGGGTCTTGCATTCCTCCAGCTCTTGTGACAGTCGAGTATTCTTCTATGTAAGAACCTGCACAATAAATGATCCTTAAATCAGTTGTGCCAACTGTTTCAAGTCTTAGGGGCTACTGATATATATACTCATCAAATTTTCTTACCTGTACATCCTTTACATACTGGTTCGTGGCTCTGGCTAGACCATTTTGAGCAGCACGGATGCACGCATTTCCTGAGTTGAATGCATCAAACGCCTCTCGAGAGAAACAAGCGCCACGGAGTACGGCTCGGCGACGCCTGTGATTCATGGCGCTCTCCACTTCGGAATTCGTAGCGGATATCTTATCTGCATCCTCTATAGAAGGAGTATCCGGTACATGCCTCGTGTTAGCTTCCGCCTCTGTGTTTGGCCCTGGAGCCCGACTGGTAGAGGCGTGATCGGCGACCTCTCCAGATATTGTCCGGCGAGCGTTCTTTCTTCTAGGAAACACGGGTGTTATTATGTTTTTAAAGATGACAACCACGGAGTGAGGTGTTGCATCATACCTCTACGCCGGCGTCTCCGTCCGCACCGCCTTCCTTTTTAGCCTGTCCAGCTTTGAAACCCCTTGTTGGCGAGTCGCTGCGGGCTTGGCATGGCGTCCTGATGGCCTTCCCTATAAAACACCATTTGTATACAGTAGGTGAAGTGCATAAAAGGAAATCCTTTTCAAAGGTTGGGACTCCGGTCTCATTTACCTGTGATGCTGGGAGTAGCCCAGGGTAGTCGGCTATAATGGCCACCATGGCGTCATCACAGCTTAGCTGATAGAAAATCCTATCAATCAGCTCCACGAATATGTCCGGATCCTCTTTGAGGCCGGGGTCGAGGACCCGTTCAGGATCCTCCGGTTGTGGAGGTGGGCTATTGATCTCCCCTACCGCCTTACGCAGTTCCTGCTATGAAATGGCAAGGTAAATATTTATCACGAAAACAAGGGTAGGATGGAAGTAAAAAGAGCGGAAGCTCACCCAGCTTTGAGGGTTGTTCATGGAAAATCCATCCCGTGGCTTGATGTGGAGGAACTCCTCTTCTTCCCCCTTATACAGGTCAGATAGAATTTTTGCTAGAGCAGCAACTGAGTCCGGTCCCTTGCGCCCGCAACGAGTGGCATCATCTTCCCCGTTGAAGTGCCACATGGGGTGGCCTCGATATTGAAGTGGCTGCACCCCCCGCATAATGCATATTGCCATAACCTCGGTTATGGCCAGTCCTGATTTGGCCAGCAACTTTATCCGGCCCATCAGATAAAATACGTCTCTATCATCTTCCTCCTGTGGGCTCCGTGGGCGACATCTTAGGCGTTCCTTCAAAGGGGCGTTGTCGAACTCAGGAAGACCAATCCGTATAGGATCCGGGAGAGGAGCATCCTCCATATAAAACTACTCCGAAGGCCAGTCCTCGGACGTCTTTTTCGGGGTACCAGATAGGTATCTGGTCCTGGTGATGCACCATACTTCGGCTCCGTCCACTTGATATATTGATCCCCTCTGTGTATGGGGCACAAGGCAGAACAACTTCTTCCACAACGCGAAATGAGCTTCGCAACCCAGAAACAGCTCACAAAGGTAACCAGCGATATGCAGTATGAAGGCAGGGGTGAGGTTGTGCAACTGGAGGCCGTAGAACTCCAGGAGCCCTCGGAGAAATGGATGAATTGGAAATTCGAGTCCCCTTAACAAATAAGGGACAAGGCATACCCGCTCTCCCTTAGAGGGGTTGGGAAAGCTCTCCGCTTGCTCCCCGCCATTATAGCTGGCGAGCCCGGCTCGAACCGGGACCATATACACTGGAGGGAGGAATCCCTGGGTCTGTAGCTTCACTAATTGGCTGTGCGGGATGGAACACTTCTCCCAATCTCCGGGCTTGGGGCTGCGGGAGCGAGAGGAGGAGCTGCGTTGGCCGGCCATGTTGGGATGGATTTTTTCGGGCGCGCTCCGATGAATGCTCGCTGAGGGAGGATGGTGTGGTTTGGATCTAAGGATCCTCGTCTCTTTAATAGAATGTTCATTCACATAGATGGGGTGGTAAATGTAAAAACACCCTGGCTCCTCACATTCGCTTGACACGTGGAAGATGGCCATTATTGGACGCAGAAGCCAAGAAGCGCAACATTTACGAGAGGTCGGACACTATTTAGCAGGTACTCAGAGTTTGAAGAAGAACCCGCCTTGCAATGCCGAAGACAATCTGCACGCCGGACTCATCGTTATTGAAGCCTGGTTCGGGGGCTACTGAGGGAGTCCTGGATTAGGCGGTATCCGGACAGCCGGACTATATCCTTTGGCCAGATTGTTGGACTATGAACATACAAGATTGAAGACTTCGCCCCGTGTCCGGATGGGACTCTCCTTGGCGTGGAAGGCAAGCTTGGCCGTACAGATATGTAGATCTCCTTCCTTGTAACCGACTTTGTGTAACCCTAACCCCCTCCAGTGTCTATATAAACCGGAGGGTTTAGTCAGTAGGACCAAGAACAACAATCATACCATGGCTAGCTTCTAGGGTTTAGCCTCTTCGATATCGTGGTAGATCAACTCTTGTACTACTCATATTATCAAGAACAATCAAGCAGGGCGTAGGGTATTACCTCCATCAAGAGGGCCCGAACCTGGGTAAACATCGTGTCACCCGCCTCCTGTTACCATCTGCCTAGACACACAGTTCGGGACCCCCTACCCGAGATCCACCGGTTTTGACACCGACACGCCCCCACCCCCTAGAGTTTCTAACCCTAGGCGCCTTGGGCCTCTTGGGGGGGGTGGCACACAAGCCCACCAAGGGCTGGTTCGCTCCCTTGTTCAACCCACTAGGCCCACCGGGGCAGGTGGCCCCACCCGGTGGACCCCCGGACACCTTCCGGTGGTCTCAATACAATACAAATAACCCCCAAATTATTCCAGCGACTGAAACAAGACTTCCCATATATAATTCTTCACCTCTGGATCATTCCGGAACTCCTCGTGACGTCTGGGATCGCATCCGGGACTCCAAACAATCTTCGGTAACCACATACTATTTCCCATAACAACTCTAGCATCACCGAACCTTAAGTGTGTAGACCCTACGGGTTCGGGAACCATGCAGACACGACCGAGACATCTCTCCGGCCAATAACCAATAGCAGGATCTGGATACCCATGTTGGATCCCACATGTTCCACGATGATCTCATCGGATGAACCATGATGTCGAGGATTCAATCAATCCGTATGCAATTCCCTTTGTCTATCGGTATGTTACTTGCCCGAGATTCGATCGTCGGTATCCCCATACCTCGTACAATCTCGTTACTGGCAAGTCTCTTTACTCTTTCTGTAACGCATGATCCCGTGATCAACTCCTTAGTCACATTGAGCTCGTTATGATGATGCATTACCGAGTGGGCCCAGAGATACCTCTCCGTCATACGGAGTGACAAATCCCAGTCTCGATTCGTGCCAACCCAACAGACACTTTTGGAGATACCTGTAGTGCACCTTTATAGCCACCTAGTTATGTTGTGACGTTTGGTACACCCAAAGCATTCCTACGGTATCCGGGAGTTGCACAATCTCATGGTCTAAGGATATGATACTTGAAATTAGAAAAGCTTTAGCAAACGAACTAGACGATCTTGTGCTACGCTTAGGATTGGGTCTTGTCCACCACATCATTCTCCTAATGATGTGATCCCGTTATCAACGACATCCAATGTCCATGGTCAGGAAGCCATGAC
Source organism: Triticum dicoccoides (assembly GCF_002162155.2). Classification (NCBI taxonomy): domain Eukaryota; kingdom Viridiplantae; phylum Streptophyta; class Magnoliopsida; order Poales; family Poaceae; genus Triticum; species Triticum dicoccoides. The sequence goes on from NC_041380.1 coordinate 155,457,587, forward strand.
CATCTATTGATCAACGAGCTAGTTAACAAGAGGCTTACTAGGGACATATTACGATCTATGTATTCACACATGTATTATAGTTTCTGGTTAATATAATTATAGCATGAACAATAGATAATTATCATGAACACGAAAATATAATAATAACCAATTTATTATTTCCTCCAGGGAATATTTCCAACAGTCTTCCACTTGCACTAGAGTTAATAATCTAGTTACATTGTGATGAATCGGACACCCATAGAGTTCTGGTGTTGATCATGTTTTCCTAGTGGAAGAGGTTTAGTCAACGGATCTGCGACATTCAGATCCGTATGCACTTTACAAATATCTATGTCTCCATCTTGAATGTATTCACGAATGGAGTTGAAGCGATGCTTGATATGTCTGGTCTTCTTGTGAAACCTGGGCTCCTTGGCAAGGGCAATAGCTCCAGTGTTGTCATAGAAGAGAGTCATCAGGCCCGACGCATTGGGAATAACTCCTAGGTCGGTGATGAACTCCTTCATACAGACTTCTTCCTGTGCTGCCTCCGAGGCTACTATGTACTCCGCTTCACATGTAGATCCCGCCACGATGCTTTGCTTGCAACTGCACCAGCTGACTGCCCCACCATTCAAAATGTACATGTATTCGGTTTGTGACTTGGAGTCATCCAGATCTGTATCGAAGCTAGCATCGACGTAACCCTTTACGACGAGCTCTTCGTCACGTCCATAAACGAGAAACATATCCTTAGTCCTTTTCAGGTACTTTAGGATATTGTTGACCGCTGTCCAGTGTTCCATGCCGGGATTACTTTGGTACCTTCCTACCAAACTTATGGCAAGGTTCACATCAGGTCTGGTACACAACATCGCATACATAATAGACCCTATGGCTGAGGCATATGGGATGACACTCATCTTTTCTCTATCTTCTGCCGAGGTCAGGCATTGAGCTGTGATCAATTTCACAACTTGCGATACAGGCAACAACCCCTTCTTGGACTGATCCATATTGAAATTCTTCAATATCTTGTCAAGGTATGTGCTTTGTGAAAGACCAATGAGGTGTCTCGATCTATCTCTATAGATCTTGATGCCTAATATGTAAGCAGCTTCTCCAAGGTCCTTCATTGAAAAACACTTATTCAAGTAGGCCTTTATGCTTTCCAAAAGTTCTATATCATTTCCCACCAATAGTATGTCATCCACATATAATATGAGAAATGCTACAGAGCTCCCACTCACTTTCTTGTAAACATAGGCTTCTGCATAAGTCTGCATAAACCCAAACACTTTGATCATCTCATCAAAGCGAATGTTCCAACTCCGAGATGCTTGCACTAGCCCATAGATTGAGCGCTGGAGCTTGCATGCCTTGTCAGCATTCTTAGGATTGACAAAACCTTCTGGCTGCATCATATACAATTCTTCCTTAAGGAAACCATTAAGGAATGCCGTTTTGACGTCCATTTGCTATATCTCATAATCCTACAATGTGGCAATTGCTAGCATGATTCGGACAGACTTCAGCTTCGCTACGGGTGAGAAGGTCTCATCGTAGTCAACCCCTTGAACTTGTCGATAACCCTTAGCGACAAGCCGAGCCTTATAGATGGTCACATTACCATTCGCGTCAGTCTTCTTCTTAAAGATCCATTTATTCTCTACGGCTTGCCGATCATCAGGCAAATCTAGCAAAGTCCATACTTCGTTTTCATACATGGATCATATCTCGGATTTCATGGCTTCAAGCCATTTGTTGGAATCCGGGCCTGCCATCACTTCTTCATAGTTTGAAGGTTCACCGTTGTCTAACAACATGATTTCTAGGACAGGGTTGCCGTACCACTCTGGTGCGGAGCATGTCCTTGTGGACCTACGAAGTTCAGTAGCAACTTGATCCGAAGTTTCATGATCATCATCATTAACTTCCTCTCTAATCACTGCAAGCACCACAAAAACATCTTCCCGAGCTGCGCTACTCTCCAGTTCAAGAGGCAGTATATCATCAAGTTCTACTTTCCTCCCACTTACTTCTTTCAAGAGATGATACGTCCATTTTGCATCATGCTTTTATATCGATATTTATTGCATTATGGGTTGTTATTACACATTATGTCACAATACTTATGCCTATCTCTCTTATTTTCCAAGGTTTACATGAAGAGGGAGAATGCCGGCAGTTGGGATTCTGGGTTGGAAAAGGAGCAAATATTAGAGACCTATTCTGCACAGCTCCAAAAGTCCTGAAACTTCACAGAAGTTATTTCTAGAATATATAAAAAATATTGAGCAAAGAAAGTTCCAGAGGGGGGCCACACCCTGGCCACGAGGGTGGGGGACGGGCCCTACCCCTGGGCGCGCCCCTGCCTCGTGGGCCCCCGGTGGCCCTCTGATGCCCATCTTCTGCTATATGAGGTCTTTCGTCGAGGAAAAAATCAGAAGAAAGCTTTGGGGAAGAAACTCTGCCGCCACGAGGCGGAACCTTGGCGAAACCAATCTAGGGCTCCGGCAGAGCTGTTCTGCCGGGGAAACTTCCCTCCGGGAGGGGGAAATCATCAACATTGTCATCACCAACTATCCTCTCATCAGGAGGGGGTCAATCTCCATCAACATCTTCACCAGCACCATCTCATCTCAAACCCTAGTTCATCTCTTGTATCCAATCTTTGTATCCAAACCTCAGATTGGTACCTGTGGGTTGCTAGTAGTGTTGATTACTCCTTGTAGTTGATGCTAGTTGGTTTAGTTGGTGGAAGATCATATGTTTAGATCCATTATGCATATTAATACCCCTCTGATTATGAACATGAATATGCTTTGTGAGTAGTTACGTTTTTTCCTGAGGACATGTGCGAAGTCTTGCTATTAGTAGTCATGTGAATTGGGTATTCGTTCGATATTTTGATGAGATGTATGTTGTCATCCCTCTAGTGGTGTCATATGAACGTCGACTACATGACACTTCACCATTGTTTGGTCCTAGAGGGAGGAATTGGGAAGTAATAAGTAGATGATGGGTTGCTAGGGTGACAGAAGCTTAAAACCTAGTTTATTTGATGCTTCGTAAGGGGCTGATTTGGATCCATATGTTTCATGCTATGGTTAGGTTTACCTTAATACTTCTGTTGTAGTTGCGGATGCTTGCAATGGGGGTTAATCATAAGTGGGATGCTTGTCCAAGTAAGGATAGCACCCAAGCACCGGTCCATCCACATATCAGATTATCAAAGTACCGAACACGAATCATATGAATATGATGAAACTAGCTTAACGATAATTCCCATGTATCCTCGGGAGTGCTTTCCTTCATATAATAGTTTGTCTAGGCTTGTCCTTTGCTACAAAAAGGATTGGGTCATATTTCTGCACCTTATTTACTTTTATTACTTGCTACTCGTTACAAATTACCTTATCACAAAACTATCTGTTACCGATAATTTCAGTGCTTGGCGAGAATACCTTACTGAAAACTGCTTATCATTTCCTTCTGCTCCTCGTTGGGTTCGACACTCTTACTTATCGAAAAACTACGATAGATCCCCTACACTTGTGGGTCATCAAGACTCTTTTCTGGCACCGTTGCCGGGGAGTGAAGCGCCTTTGGTAGGTGGAATTTGGTAAGGAAAAATTTATATAGTGTGCTAAAATTTACTGTCACTTGTTACTATGGAACATAATCCTTTGACGGGTTTGTTCGGGGTATCTTCACCTCGTCCAGAACCACAATTAGTTACCCCTCAACCTACTGAACCTACTGAAAATGTTTACTATGAAATTCCTTCGGGTATGATAGAGAAACTGCTAGCTAATCCTTTTGCAGGAGATGGAACATTGCATCCCGATTTGCACTTAATCTATGTGGATGAAGTTTGTGGATTATTTAAGCTTGCAGGTATGCCCGAGGATGTTATCAAGAAGAAGGTATTCCATTTATATTTTAAGGGAGAGGCATTGACATGGTATAGGCTATGTGATGATATGGGATCATGGGACTATAAGCGATTGAAATTTGAATTTCACCAGAAGTTTTATCCTATGCATCTTGTTCATCGCGATCGTAATTATATATATAATTTTTGGCCTCGCGAAGGAGAAAGCATCGCTCAATCTTGGGGGAGGCTTAAGTCAATGTTATATTCATGCCCCAATCATGAGCTCTCAAGAGAAATGATTATTCCGAATTTTTATGCTCGGCTTTCTCTCAGTAATCGCTCCATGCTCGATACTTCTTGTACTGGGTCTTTTATGATGAAGACTATTGAATTCAAATGCGATTATTGGAAAGAATTAAATGCAACTTTGAAGATTGGGATCTCGACGAAGGTAAGGAGTCAGGTATAACACCTAAGTTTGATTGTGTTAAATCTTTTATGGATACCGATGCATTTCGTGAATTTAGCACTCAATATGGACTTGACTCTAAGATAGTAGCTTCCTTTTGTGAATCCTTTGCTACTCATGTTGATCTCCCTAAGGATAAGTGGTTTAAATATAATCCTCCCATTGAAGTAAAAGTAGTTGCATCTATTAAAGTTGAAGAAAAGACTATCACTTATAATGATCCTATTGTTCCTACTGCTTATGTTGAGAAACCACCTTTCCCTGTTAGAATAAAGGATCATGCTAAAGTTTCAACTGTAGTCAACAAAAGTAATATTAGGACACACAAACCCGCTGAACAAGTTAAAGTTGAACCCAATATTGTTATGGTTAAAGATCTCTTGGCCAATAATATTGATGGGCATGTTATTTACTTCTGTGATGAGACTGCTAGAATTGCTAGACCAGATACTAAACATAAACATAGACCTGTTGTAGGCATGCATGTTATTTCTGTTAAAATAGGAGATCATTGCTATCATGGCTTATGTGATATGGGTGCTAGTGCAAGTGCAATACCCATTTCCTTATACAAAGAAATTATGCATGATATTGCACCTGCTGAGATAGAAGATATCGATGTTTCCATTAAGCTCGCCAATAGAGATACTATTTCACCAATAGGGATTGCTAGAGATGTTGAAGTCTTGTGTGCGAAGGCTAAATATCCTGCTGATTTTCTTGTTCTTGGTTCCCCACACGATAGCTTTTGTCCCATTATATTTGCTAGACCCTTCTTGAATACCGTTAATGCTAAGATAGACTGCAATAAGGATATTATTTTTGTTTGTTTAGGGGATATGTCTCATGAGTTTAATTTTGCTAAGTTTCGTAGACAACCCCGTGATGAGGAATTTCCTAGTAAAGATGAAATTATTGGTATTGCTTCTATTGCGTGCCTCCTACTGATCCTTTAGAACAATATTTGCTAGACCATGAAAATGATATGTTCATGAATGAAAGAAGGGAAATAGATGAAGTATTCTTTAAACAGGGACATATTCTGAAACACAACTTGCCTGTTGAAATTCTAGGGGATCCTCCTCCACCCAAGGGTGATCCCGTGTTTGAGCTTAAACCTTTACCTGATACTCTTAAATGTGCGTATCTTGATGAAAAGAAGATATATCCTGTTATTATTAGTGCTAACCTTTCAGAGAAGGAGGAAGAGAAATTATTGAGAACTCTGAAGAAGCACCGTGCTGCTATTGGATATACTCTTGATGATCTTAAGGGCATTAGTCCCACTCTATGTCAACACAAAATAAATTTGAAGAAAGACGCCAAACCAGTTATTGATCACCAATGACGGCTGAATCCTAAGATGAAAGAAGTGGTAAGAAAGGAAATATTAAAGTTCCTTGAGGCATGTATAATTTATCCCGTTGCTGATAGTCAGTGGGTAAGTCCTGTCCATCGTGTCCCTAAGAAGGGATGTATTACTATCGTTCCTAATGATAAAGATGAATTGATTCCACAAAGAATTATTACAGGTTATAGGATGGTAATTGATTTCCGCAAATTAAATAAAGGTACTAAAAAGATCATTGCCCTTTGCCTTTTATTGATCAAATGCTAGAAATATTATCCAACACATTTTTGCTTTCTATATGGTTACTCTGGCTTCTCTCAAATACCTGTGTTAGCTGACGATCAAGCAAAGACCACTTTTACTTGCCCTTTCAGTACTTTTTCTTATAGACGTATGCCTTTTGGTTTATGTAATGCACCTGCTACCTTTCAAAGATGCATGATGGCTATATTCTCTGACTTTTGTGAAAGGATTTGTGAGGTTTTCATGGACAATTTCTCCATTTATGGATCCTCTTTTGATGATTGCTTGAACAACCTTGATCGAGTTTTGCAGAGATGTGAAGAAACTAATCTTGTCTTGAACTGGGAGAAGTGCCACTTTATGGTTAATGAAGGTATTGTCTTGGGGCATAAAATTTCTGAAAGAGGTATTGAAGTTGATAAAGCTAAAGTTGATGCTATTGAAAAGATGCCGTGTCCCAAGGACATCAAAGGTATAAAAAGTTTCCTTGGTCATGCCAGTTTTTATAGGAGGTTCATTAAGAACTTATCAAAAATTTCCCGGCCTCTGACTAACCTATTACAAAAAGATATTCCTTTTGTCTTTGATGATGATTGTGTAGAAGCATTCGAAGTACTTAAGAAAGCTTTTATTTCTGCAACTATTGTTCAGCCACCTGGTTGGAATTTACCTTTTGAAATTATGTGTGATGCTAGTGATTATGCTGTAGGTCCTGTTCTGAAGTACAACCTGAAGAGGAACTTATCATCTCTGCACCTAATCAACCTGAAGACAATGCTCAGCCTGAAGACAATCCTTCAAACGATGATAATGATCAGCAAGAGCAAAATCTTCGTCCAGTTCATCCTCGTGTTGCAAATGAAGTACAGATTGAGAAGATAATTGATAGCATCAATGCACCTGGACCACTCACTCGTTCAAGGGCAACACAACTAGCAAATTTCTATGGGCACTTTGCATTCGTCTCAATATCTGAACCCAAGAAAGTTGATGAAGCCTTCATGGAACCTGAATGGATTCAAGCTATGCAAGAAAAGCTTCAACAGTTCAAGCCGAATAATGTATGGGAACTGGTCAAGCGTCCTGATCCTTATAAACACAATATCATAGGCACTAAATGGATATATCGCAACAAGCAAGATGAGCATGGTCAAGTTGTCAGAAACAAGGCTCGTCTCGTTGCTCAAGGATACACTCAAGTTGAAGGAATTGACTTCGATGAAACATTTGCTCATGTGGCTAGGCTTGAAGCTATACGCATACTGCTAGCCTATGCAAATCATCATAACATCCTTCTATATCAAATGGATGTGAAGAGCGCCTTTCTCAATGGCAAGATTGAAGAAGAAGTGTATGTTGCACAACCGCCTGGTTTTGAAGATCCAAAACATCCTAACATGGTTTACAAGCTCAACAAGGCACTGTATGGCCTCAAACAAGCCCCTCGTGCTTGGTATGACACACTCAAAGACTTCCTGAAGAGCAAAGGCTTCAAACCTGGTTCCCTGGATCCCACACTCTTCACGAAGACATATGATGGTGAACTGTTTGTGTGCCAAATATATGTGGATGACATTATCTTTGGCTGCACTAATCAGAAATACAGTGATGAGTTTGGATACATGATACAAGAGCAATATCAGATGTCCATGATGGGTGAGCAGAAGTTCTTCCTTGGTCTTCAAATATGGCAACAACGCAATGACATCTTCATATCTCAAGAGAAATACCTCAAAGATTTCCTGAAGAAGTTTGGAATGCAAGACTACAAAGGTTATACGACGCCTATGCCTACCAAGAGTCATCTGGATTCTAACGCCAATGGTAAAGAGTTCGATCAAAAGGTATACTGCTCCACGATTGGTTCTTTGCTTTATTTATGTGCATCTAGGCCAGATATCATGCTTAGTGTTTGCATGTGTGCCCGATTCCAAGGGGCACCAAAGGAATCGCATTACTTAGCTGTGAAGCGAATTCTTAGATATTTGGCTTACACCCCAACGTTAGGATTATGGTATCCAAAGGGCTCAGAGTTTGACCTATTTGGATTCTTGGATGATGATTATGTTGGTGACAAGGTGGATCGCAAGTCTACATCAGGCACATGTCACTTTCTGGGACAATCACTTGTGTGTTGGTCTTCAAAGAAGCATAACTGTGTATCTCTCTCCACTTCTGAATCTGAATACATTGCTGCTGGATCTTGCCGCGGTCAGCTTCTATGGATGAAGCAAACACTCAAAGACTATGGCATTCATCTGAAGCTAGTGCCACTCTACTGCGACAATGAAAGCGCCATCAAGATCGCCAACAACTCAGTTCAGCACTCGAAGACAAAGCACATTCAGATCTGTCATCACTTTCTCAGAGATCATGTCATGAAGGAAGATATTGATATCATTCACATCAACACTGAAGAGCAACTGGCAGATATCTTCACAAAGCCCTTGGATGATAAAAGGTTTTGCAAGTTGTGGTGTGAGCTAAGTATCTTGGAATCCTCAAATGTCCTGTGAACATGCACACATCCTAACACTTATGCATATAGATGACTTAGATGCGCAACACATGAAGTTACGTATATCTTCAAATAATGAAGACTTACACTCTAAGTGTGAAGACATTAATGTGCAATTTGACTTCGGAGCGCCACGATAATTGTGCGCCGTGTCTGGGTATAATACTTCCTATACGGTGGGTAACGCCACCACCAAACTTTTGTTTGGAGTATTTTCTGTTGGTGTTATATTTGCAAGGTCTTCGCAATTGGTTTGTCTTCAATAATAACATGGCTTCATGTTTGTCTTCTCTATATTGATTTGGTCTTATTCGGATATATTCATATATTTGCATTCTGTCCTCTACAACATCCACTTATAGCTATGTCTTCTCATTGGATATTTTGAACTAAGTGAATGTGATCGGACCCTAACCTTTTTATGCTCCCATCTCAAATCTATCTATCCAAATCATATGCATTCTGTTGAAACTGTCGAATGTCTTCGCTGCGTCCTTGTCAGCAGAAGATACAGAGACAAACATCAAATCTGTTTTAAAAGCTCAATCCTTTTTGCCTGAAACCCGGAGAAGCGGGAACGACCACCCGACAATCCAGGCGTATGTGGGAACATGGAACAACCTCCAATAAGTTGCATGATCGCCACGTGTCTTTCAGATGTGAACCGCCAGGGGCACCTGCGTAATAACGCTGCACCGTCCCTGTCCTTATAAATACTCACCACACCACGGTCATTATCTCTTCTTCTACTTCTCTTCTTCGCACAAACCCTAGCGCCACCGCTAGCCCTCGACAACGCCGGCGACGAAGCGCTTAGCTGCCGTGACCTCACCGACACCGTCATCACGCCGGCCACGGACATCGTCTTCTCCGCCGTCGCCGTAGGTCTCCTCCGTCGCCAAGTTAGGGCACGGAAGATTGAACTGCTCGGCCTCATCTCCTATTCTGTCTAGCAATTCCTCGAGTGGTAAATAAAAACTCTTTTTACAGTCCTTTTGATCCGATAGATTCATCCTTTTCAACCACAAGTGGTTTCTGTTCCTACAGAGTTGGATCTTTCCTGTTCTGCATCTCATAGCATGCCTAGTATGTTCACTTATGCTTCACAGAGTAGTTAGATTCCTCACTTGTACTTATTTGTGGATTCGTACAAATCTGGAACCAACTCTCTACATATGAGTGAATGTCTTCACACTATGAGGTCAATGTCTTCTAAACTGATTTATCTTCAAAATCTTCTAAGAATGCATATGACCTCTTCCCCTTCCCTCGCATCTCTAATGCTGTCACAGGTACATGTCCGTGGGAGAATCCCTTGGTTCTCATAGTCTGCATTCATTTGCAGAGTTCTTACAACATTACATAAATTCTCCTGAAGCCAGTTCCCGTCTGACCAGCAGACGAAAGACTTTGACAGTGTTGAAGCCTTTCAGTCTGAACTTCATGGCAACAGAAAAATCAGTCAGGAAGGGCGGCAGACAGCACCGTGAAAACAGTGCTAAGGACCTGCTACCGGATCTCTATGAGTTATACAAGTCAGATCCAGAAGAGACCTATGGATAACGCAAGAACCGAATCCAATGGATTCGAAGACATTGGGCAGAGGAATGGTTCAAGTAGAGATTTGTCACCGACGAATATGCTGAAAAGAATGCCATCAAGGGCCCCTGGGAGATATTATATACAAAGGTCTTCAGCCCAAGTCGAAATCCGAAGCTATTGCTCAAGGCTTCTACCCCTGCATGATTCGTGGACCTCAGCCTGCTAATGCCGACCCATCCTCTCTGTTATGGTGTCGTGAAGATTATCTCTTTAAGCGCAACTTCTAGTTTGCCAAAACTTCTACCAAAGAGAACAAGAAGTCACTAGGGTCGGACTTCAACCCCGGTCCCTTTGCTCCTCGTGCCAACAGCACATGCAATGCTGAACCCAATCTTGTTGGCCCCTTCTACAACTTAAAGGACTCATCACTCACATTCAGGTTCAAGGGGCAGCCGTGGATCACTCTACAGATGACGCTGATTCTGAAGAAGCGCCTGCACCACCGAAGCCTGTGAAGCAAAAGAAACCAAAGGCTTCAAAGCCCTCCTCCGCACCAAAGGTCTCACGGGCGAAGCCTCTGGCCACTGCACCTCCTGAAGCCAGTGTGCAGTCTGAAGATCTCTCTCGCATCTCCAAGTCTGACAAGTTGAAGAAGCCCATGCAACCAACTGGTCAAGCATTGACCCCTGCTGCTGTTTTGAGAAACGAGAATGACGCCATTGATCTGTCTAGCAACGACAATCTTGGCGATGATGCTCTTGAGAAGCTGATGAAGAGCAAGCAAGAGGCGGAAATCTTCAATGATCTTCCCCTCTTTGATGTGGAGATCCTATACAAGTTTATTGATGGGTGGTTTGACAGGCCAAATCTCAGTTTTGATGATCTTCAGCTCCCAATTGGCCTCGGCGTCTCTTTCCATGGAGCCATTGCTCCTGAGCTGGCTCTTGCACAAAAGATTGTTGAGCTGAAGCACAAGATTGATTATGAAAAGGCTCAGTTCAAGAAGCACACAGCCAAGCTCAATGTTGAACACATTCAAAACTTCAAGGTCATGATGCATGAGCTCAAGGTGGCGTTCCACAAGAAACGAGAAGAAGCAAAAGGTTCTCATGAGCGCATGAAGAATCTTGCTGCCAAATGTGTTCAAGGCTACAATGAAGCTAAAAAGCACAAGGCTTTGGGGCGACCAGGCATCGACCCCAGAATGGCTGCCAAGAAGAAGAAGAAGCCTGTTATGGCCCAACCAGAAGCATCAAGGCAGGAAGAACCTTGCATTGTCTTCCCGGCTAGTATGACAGGCTCAAAGCCTAAGGTCCCCACAGTGGCTTCGAAACTCAAGAAAACAAGGGCAGCTGAAGCCGAAGCCCGCAAGCACAAGACCAAGCACACCACTGACGACGCTCCGCCAACCAAGAAGAGAAAGACAAAGAAGAGAGACCGGGCTGCTCCCACAGAGCCCCTTGTTGTCGAGCCAATCTCAGTGGCTCGTCCTGCGTCTGAACATCGTGAGCGCCAGTTGATCGTTCATGAGCCTGCTTCCATAGAGGCTCCAATACTTGAAGACATTCCAGATGTTGACCCCACCCCAGCTGAAGATATTGGTCATCAAGACAATGTTGAAGATGATGAAGTCCTTCCTCAGATCGAACACAATGTGGTATCATCGCTTGTTCTCACGAACAGTGAACTCATCAGCATTGGTCGTCCATTGATGCCAATTGCTCAGGATGACTCATGGGCTAATCACCCACAAGAATCCCCTCGTGATGAAGAAACACCAGTTACTCCCCCAACCCAGGTCACCACTCTTCTGCACCACCGAACCTCAACGACGACCCTGCTGCTTCACCTACTCCTCATGGGAACGAGTAGAAGCTCCATGTCTTCAAACCTTTTTGGTCATTACTGACAAAAGGGGGAGAAGCATATGAGTTGATAGTCTTCAAGCGGGTCCATATGGATGGTTGCTTTACTTTTTCTACATTTGCCAAGTGCTTACAACTCTCGCTTTTGATACATTTGGTTCGTTTTGAGTTGTAAAACTTAAACTTGATGGTCGTCTGCTACCTTTTTCGACACTATGTGATGTGATGATAAATTCCGCATGTGCGACGATAAATTCCGCACGAAGTCATTTTGCAAACGTCCATTTTTCATTATGCATGTCATTATCTTCGCTATATCCTTTCATGCATGATGAATTGTCTTCATAAGTAGAAGAGGAGCTCCGCAAGTACAACCTGCCATGTGCATTTGCATTCAAAAGCAAAATACTTATATGCACATCTTCAGGGGGAGCCTTTCTGCTACTTATGAAGACAATACCTAAAACCTTTACAATTTCACATACTTTTATCCCCGTTGAAAACTTCAACCAGTTTGTCATCAATCGCCAAAAAGGGAGAGATTGTAAGTGCATCTAGTGCCACCCCTAGTTGGTTTTGGAGTATTGACAACAAACCTGGTTGAGGGACTAATGTGTTTGTGAGAATTGCAGGATAACACAGGTAGTAGTCCCTCATTGATTTGGTTTTCCTACCGGAGATGACCCCTAAAAATGTATGAAGACATTGAAGACAAAGGTGGTATGTGAAGATATTCACATTGAAGACTATGACAAGAGAAGACATTGAGTGAAGACTATGGAGCGCGAAGACTTAGTTGTTTCGTTGTTTCCTTATCTTCTTTGTTGAGTCATAGGAACCACCGTACTGTTAAGTGGGATCCCAGTGAACAAAGTCAGAGTGACTGAAGTGATGCTTAACCAAAATCCTATGTCTTCGAGCGAAGACAATGAGAGAAAATCTTATCCAGAGCTGGATGAGTCAGCTTTACTTGTAGCCCAAGTAAAGTTGCCGCGTGTGTTTGAAATCTGACCGTTGGAACACGTGTTAGTTCCTTAGTGACCTAGGGTCATTTCAGACAAATAAGGTCGGGTTGCCTAGTGGCTATAAATAGCCCACCCCTACACCATAAATTGGTTGGCTGCTCAGAGTTAGTGCACGGATTTTGTCATTTGAGAGCAACCCACCTCGAAGCCTTTGAGAGAGAAATCCTTGCGAGGACAAAGCCCTAAACACCCAGAGCCAAAGAGTGTTAGGCATCACTAAAGTCTTCCTGTCTGTGTGATCTGAAGACTTGTTGCACTTGAGGACTATGAATCCTCCAGCCGGTTAGGCGTCGCGTTTTGAGCATCCAAGAGTCATTGTGGATCGCCGGTGAACGAAGTCTGTGAAGGTTTGGAAGTCTCCCTTGAAGACTTACTAGAGTGATTGGGTGGGGACTAGGTGTCCTTAGCTCAAGGGGAATAAGGTGAAGACACGGTCTTTTGAGTTAAATCTCAGCCTCCCTAACCAGACGTACGGTTGTCACAGCAACTGGAACTGGTCCAACAAATCATTATCTTCAACGAGAAACTGGTTCTATCCTTCCCATCTCTTTATTTACAGTTGGTCCTTGTGAAGTCATTGCCTGTTTGCATTATCTATTTGTCTTCACTGTGTGACTGCTTGTTTTGATTGGCTTCATACTGTCTTCCATCCTGATTCATACTACCTAGCTGCTATTAGTCTTTGTGCTTTCACTTCATTGAATACTTGACTATGGCTTGCCTAGTGTAGTCTACCTTCCGCTGCATGTTAATAGGTTCATTTCTGCCGATTGTCTTCGAAACTTCCATGTTTTGAAGACTTTCATAAAAATCGCCTATTCACCCCCCCCCCTCTAGTCGATCACTAGCACTTTCAATTGGTATCAGAGCAAGGTACTCCCTTGTTCTGTGTGATTCGGTTTAACCACATGGAGTTTTAGCTATGTCGACTGCAGGGATAATCAAAGTCTCCGCTGCATGCCCCGTCTTCGATGGAACTGAATATCCCTACTGGAAGAATAAGATGCGCATGCATCTTGAAGCCATTGATGTCGACCTCTGGTATGTCATCAAGAATGGCGTCCCCAAGGCTGGTGAAGGTGTCACCGCTGCTGATGTCAAGAAGTTCGTTCAACTGGATTCCACTGCCAAGAACATCATCTGTGGTCATCTGACCAAAGGGAAGTATGGCCGTGTGACTGCTCTAGAAACATCTAAGCTAGTCTGGGATTGGCTCTCCAAGGTCAACGAAGGCGTCTCAACCCAGAGAGATCAAAAGATCAGTGTCCTTCACAACCTCTTCAACCGCTTCAAGAGAAACGACAATGAGAATGTTCAGCTCACGTTTGATCGCCTCACTAACATCCCAAATGAGCTCCAAGCTCTCGGCACTACTGAGATCACCAAGCATGAAATCGTCAAGACACTCCGAGATCACTTGAAAACTCATTTGACACCCTAGCCCTGATGATTCAAGAACGCCCTGACTTCAAGAGACTCGATTTGTCTGACATACTTGAAAGGCTCAACACACATGAGTTTCAGCTTTCTGAGAAAAGAGATATTTATGGTCCCAACTATGGCCGAACTCGTGCCTTGAAGGCAAAAGCTGTTCCTCATTTGAAGAAGAATCTGACTGCATTTTTGATGATCCTGAAGACATTGGAAGGGAGCTTGCTATGCTTGTGAAGAAGTTCCAAAAATTCACCAAGAAGAAAGGCTTCAGAAAGTCTTCACGATCCAGCTCAAGGAATGATGAAGCTTCTGCTCATGACTACAAGAGGAGAACATGCCACAAGTGCAAGAAACCTGGTCACTACATCTCCGAGTGTCCGCAGTGGAACAATGAGAAGAAGAAGAAGAAGAAGAAGAAGAGCAAGGAATATGATTCTGACGACAAGAAGAAGAAGAAATACTCAAAGTCTTCTTCCAAGTGTTCCTCAAAGTCTTCATCACACAAGAAGAGCTCATCTGGCAAGGCTCGTGTGTTTGTTGGCAAGAAAATGGATTCAGAGGAGGAGTCTGCTTCTGAGGAGGCAGAGGTGGAGTCTGAGGAGGAGTCCGATTCTGGCATTGCATGTCTGGCTACAACCTATGTTGCCAAGTCCATCTTCAACACTGAAGACAATGACTTCGTCACCGATGCCAATACTAAAGACAAGGACAACTCCGCTCCCACCTATTGCTTCATGGCACGCGGTGCCAAGGTAAACTCACGCAATACTCACTATCAAACATCCAATGAAGATGACTCTGATTGTAATTCCAAACCCAACTACAAAACACTTGCTAAAATTGCAACTGAACAACAGAAAGCTATGGAACATATTCAAAAACTGTTAGACAAAAGCGATGACCTGTTGGACGCTGAAATGACTCAATCTTAGTCCTTAATTGAAGACATAAAAAATCTTCATGTTAAGTATGAGGAACTTGAAAGTCGTCATGAAATGCTCTGAACAACTCATGAAAATCTTTCCTACAGTTATCTTCAAAGGAAGCAAGAACTTGAGAAATTGAGAGCGGCTCATAAAGATCTTCAAAAGGAAAATGAGTCACTTTGCGCTGAACAGATCAGTCCTGCTCAGGAAGGATTTGAACCACCATGTCTTAAATGCCTTGAGCGTGATAACGCTACTTCTGTTGCTGAATGTTCTACTGCTGCTATTGTTGCAATATCTTCAACTGTTGATGTGGAAACTAACCCCTCTGCTAAGGATGCCGCTGCTATTGCTGATGAAAATGCTAGGTTGAAGACATTGCTTGAAATAGGGATGCACAAAAGTCTCAAAGGGCATCAAACACTATGTGATGTCCTCAAAAGGCAGATTCTAAACCAAAACCCTAGGAAAGAGGGTGTTGGGTTCGAAAGGAAAATGAATGTAGATGCCTCTTACTGGAAACCTGAGCAGTACCCCAAAACCACATGGGTTACTGCAAAGGAACCTTCAGTGGATCCATCCACCCTATCTGGCTTCACTTGTGCTAATCCCATCGTTATTGATGAATCCTTTGATACAAACTATAAACTGTTTAAGAATCAGAATGGTGAAGTGTTTGCCAGGTATATCGGTACTAACTGCAAGAATGGGCCACCTATGAAGAAAGTCTGGGTGCCGAAAAGGTGTCTGGAGGATCTTCCTGTGAATGTCGTCATGACACCACAAGGCAGGAAGACAAACCCCAGACCACAGGCTTCATATGGTCCAAAGGCTTCATACAGACAGAGGACCCACCTGAGTCGCACTAACACAAATGTTTTGCAGGGAAACCATACTCAGGCCTTTGAATATGAGCGTGTTTCATCAAACCGCCATGTTCATAAGACCCAGAACTACTCTGCTTATTCTTATGAGTACTATTCTCCACCTGCAAGACTATTTGCTAGGGCTCCAAAGCCAAAGTTCTCAGATGCTGCACTTAGACTCATTGCTTCGAAGCCACCCTTGAAGATGTGGGTGGCTAAGAAAGCTTAACTCTCTTTTGCAGGGAAAGGTCTCCAGCCGAAAATCAAATGCGTCTGAAGTTATTGCTGGGGACCTAAAACATCTTGTAGGGTGCAAGATCAAATGCCCAAATGGTCTTATTATATATTTTGTTCATGAGTCGCTTGCTACTTGTCCTATCATTCCTAACCTCAATCTAAGCTTTAATAATCCTCTTGCTCGTCAAATGTTTATGGTTCACAATGCTCTTCGTGAAGCCTATTCCCCTAACTGCACTGTAGGGTATGACACCAGCTGCTTCAGAATGGATTATTGACAGTGGATGTACTAATCACATGACTAGCAAACGAAGTCTTCTCATGGACTCAACCCTACGTCCATCTGACAGAAGTCACATCACATTTGCTGATACAGGTAAAAGCAAGGGATTGGGTCTAGGTAGAGTTGCAATCTCAAAGGATCAGCACATGGATAAAGTGATGCTTGTTGAATCCCTTGGTTTCAACTTAATGTCTGTCTCAATGCTTTGCGATTTGAACATGATTGTGATATTTGGAAAATATCGTTGCCTTGTTCTAATGGAATCTGACAAGTCTCTAGTCTTTGAAGGGTATCAGAAAGATGATTTGTACATGGTAGATTTCTCAACAGGACCACAGCTTGCCATATGTCTTCTTGCAAAAGCTTCAGAATGCTGGCTCTGGCATCAGAGGCTAGGGCATGCTGGCATGAAGAACCTGCATACTCTTGCAAAGAAGAAGCACGTCATAGGCATCGAGGGCGTCAAGTTCAAGAAGGATCACTTATGCGGTGCCTGCGAAGCTAGAAAGATGATGAGGGCCAAGCATCCCTCGAAGACAATCATGACAATGACTCAACCCTTCGAACTGCTACACATGGACCTCTTCGGCCCTACTCACTACTCTACCCTTACAACTACTGCTTGTGTCTATGGCTTTGTCATTGTTGATGATTATTAAAGATATACATGGGTGCATATAATCCTCTACAAGACTGAAGTGCAGGATGTCTTCAGACGCTTTGCCAATCGAGCCATGAACAACTATGGCGGCAAGATCAAGAACATCAGAAGTGACAATGGCACTGAATTCAAGAACACCGGCCTCGACACTTATCTCGATACATTGGGAATCACTCATGAGTTCTCAGCTCCGTACACGCCGCAGCAGAATGGCATCGTGGAACACAAGAACAGAACACTCATACGATGCTCAATGAATACAAGACACGAAGAAAGTTCTGGCCTGAAGCTATTGATACTGCATGCCATGTCGTCAACCGTGTTTATCTTCACAAGCTTCTGAAGAAAACATCCTATGAACTCCTCACTGGTAAGAAGCCAAATGTCAGTAACTTTAGAGTATTTGGTGCTAGGTGCTGGATCAAGGATCCACATCACACTTCAAAATTTGCACCGAAAGCACATGAAGGTTTTATGCTTGGTTACGAAAAGGATTCGCACTCCTACAGAGTCTTCAACCTCTTTCACTATAAAGTGGTTGAAACTGTGGATGTGCGGTTCAATGAGACTAACGACTCGCAAAGAGAGCACCTGCCAAATGTGCTAGATGAAATTCCACCCAGTGAATCCATCAAGCTTATGGGAACTGGAGAAATCATACCGTCTGAAGTACAGCCTGAAGAGGAACTTATCATCTCTGCACCTAATCAACTTGAAGACAATGCTCATCCTGAAGACAATCCATCAAACGATGACAATGATCAGCAAGAGCAAAATCTTCGTCCAGTTCATCCTCGTGTTGCAAATGAAGTACAGATTGAGAAGATAATTGATAGCATCAATGCACCTGGACCACTCACTCGTTCAAGGGCAACACAACTAGCAAACTTCTGTGGGCACTTTGCATTCGTCTCAATATCTGAACCCAAGAAAGTTGATGAAGCCTTCATGGAACCTGAATGGATTCAAGCTATGCAAGAAAAGCTTCAACAGTTTGAGCTGAGTAATGTATGGGAACTGGTCAAGTGTCCTGATCCTCATAAACACAATATCATAGGCACTAAATGGATATATAGCAACAAGCAAGATGAGCATGGTCAAGTTGTCAGAAACAAGGCTCGTCTCGTTGCTCAAGGATACACTCAAGTTGAAGGAATTGACTTCGATGAAACATTTGCTCATGTGGCTAGGCTTGAAGCTATACGCATACTGCTAGCCTATGCAAATCATCATAACATCCTTCTATATCAAATAGATGTGAAGAGCGCCTTTCTCAATGGCAAGATTGAAGAAGTGTATGTTGCACAACCGCCTGGTTTTGAAGATCCAAAACATCCTAACATGGTTTACAAGCTCAACAAGGCACTGTATGGCCTCAAACAAGCCCCTCGTGCTTGGTATGACACACTCAAAGACTTCCTGAAGAGCAAAGGCTTCAAACCTGGTTCCCTGGATCCCACACTCTTCACGAAGACATATGATGGTGAACTGTTTGTGTGCCAAATATATGTGGATGACATTATCTTCGGCTGCACTAATCAGAAATACAGTGATGAGTTTGGATACATGATGCAAGAGCAATATCAGATGTCCATGATGGGTGAGCTGAAGTTCTTCCTTGGTCTTCAAATACGGCAACAAAGCAACGGCATCTTCATATCTCAAGATAAATACCTCAAAGATTGCCTGAAGAACTTTGGAATGCAAGACTACAAAGGTTATACGACGCCTATGCCTACCAAGAGTCATCTGGATTCTGACGCCAATGGTAAAGAGTTCGATCAAAAGGTATACCGCTCCATGATTGGTTCTTTGCTTTATTTATGTGCATCTAGGCCAGATATCATGCTTAGTGTTTGCATGTGTGCCCGATTCCAAGGGGCACCAAAGGAATCACATTAGTTAGCTATGAAGTGAATTCTTCAATATTTGGCTCACACCCCAACACTAGGATTATGGTATCCAAAGGGCTCAGAGTTTGATCTAGTTGGATTCTCGGATGCTGATTATGCTGGTGACAAGGTGGATCGCAAGTCTACATCAGGCACATGTCACTTTCTGGGACGATCACTTGTGTGTTGGTCTTCAAAGAAGCATAACTGTGTATCTCTCTCCACTGCTGAATCTGAATACATTGCTGCTGGATCTTGCCACGCTCAGCTTCTATGTATGAAGCAAACACTCAAAGACTATGGCATTCATCTGAAGCTAGTGCCACTCTACTGCGACAATGAAAGTGCCATCAAGATCGCCAACAACTCAGTTCAACACTCGAAGACAAAGCACATTCAGATCCGTCATCACTTTCTCAGAGATCATGTCATGAAGGAAGATATTGATATCACTCACATCAACACTGAAGAGCAACTGGCAGATATCTTCACAGAGCCCTTGGATGAGAAAAGGTTTTGCAAGTTGCGGTGTGAGCTAAATATATTGGAATCCTCAAATGTCCTGTGAACATGCACACATCCTAACACTTATGCATATTGATGACTTAGATGTGCAACACACGTATTAACGTATATCTTCAAATAATGAAGACTTACACTCTAAGTGTGAAGACATTAGCGCGGAATTTGACTTCAGAGCGCCACGATAATTGTGCGCCGTGTCTGGGTCTAATACTTCCTATACGGTGGGTCACGCTGCACCAAACTTTTGTTTGGAGTATTTTCTGTTGGCATTATATTTGCAAGGTCTTCGCAATTGGTTTGTCTTCAATAATAACATGGCTTCATGTTTGTCTTCTCTATATTGATTTGGTCTTATTCGGATATATTCATATATTTGCGTTCTGTCCTCTACAACATTCACTTATAGCTATGTCTTCTCAGTGGATCTTTTGAACTAAGTGAATGTGATCGGACCCTAACCTTTCTATGCTCCCGTCTCAAATCCATCTATCCAAATCTTATGCATTCTATTGAAACTGTCGAATGTCTTTGCTGCGTGCTTGTCAGCAGAAGATATAGAGACAAACATCAAATTTGTTTTAAAAGCTCAATCCTTTTTGCCTGAAACCCGGAGAAGCGGGAACGACCACCCGACAATCCAGGCATATGTGGGAACGTGGAACAACCTCCAATAAGTTGCATGATCGCCACGTGTCCTTCAGATGTGAACTGCCAGGGGCACCTGCTTAATAACGCTGTGCCGTCCCTGTCCTTATAAATACTCACCACACCCCAGTCATTATCTCTTCTTCTACTTCTCTTCCTCGCACAAACCCTAGCGCCACCGCTAGCCCTCGACGACGCCGGCGACGAAGCGCTTAGCTGCCGCGACCTCACCGACGCCGTCATCACGCCGGCCGCGGACATCGTCTTCTTCGCCGTCGCCATAGGTGTCCTCCGTCGCCAAGTTAGGGCACGGAAGACCGAACTGCTCGGCCTCATCTCCTATTCCGTCTAGAAATTCCTCGAGTGGTAAATAAAAACTCTTTTTACAGTCCTTTTCATCCGATAGATTCATCCTTTTCAACCACAAGTGGTTTCTGTTCCTACAGAGTTGGATCTTTCCTGTTCTGCATCTCATAGCATGCCTAGTATGTTCACTTATGCTTCACAAAGTAGTTAGATTCCTCACTTGTACTTATTCGTGGATTTGTACAAATCTGGAACCAACTCTCTACATATGAGTGAATGTCTTCGCACTATGAGGTCAATGTCTTCTAAACTGATTTATCTTCAAAATCTTCTAAGAATTCTTATGACCTCTTCCCCTTCCCTCGCATCTCTAATGCTGTCACAGGTACATGTCCGTGGGAGAATCCCTTGGTTCTCATAGTCTGCATTCATTTGCAGAGTTCTTACAACATCACATAAATTCTCCTGAAGCCAGTTCCTGTCTGACCAACAGACGGAAGACTTTGACAGTGTTGAAGCCTTTCAGTCTAAACTTCATGGCAACAGAAAAATCAGTCAGGAAGGGCGGCAGACAGCACCGTGAAAACAGAGCTAAGGACCTGCCACCGGATCTCTATGAATTATACAAGTCAGATCCAGAAGAGACCTATGGAGAACACAAGAACTGAATCAATGGATTTGAAGATATTGGGCAGAGGAATGGTTCAAGTACAGATTTGTCATCGACGAATATGCTGAAAAGAATGCCATCAAGGGCCCTTGGGGAGATATTATATACAAAGGTCTTTAGCCCAAGTCGAAATCTGAAGCTATTGCTCAAGGCTTCTACCCCTGCATGATTCGTGGACCTCAGCCTGCTAATGCTGACCCATCCTCTCTATTATGGTGTCGTGAAGATTATCTCTTTAAGCGCAACTTCTAGTTTGCCAAAACTTCTACCAAAGAGAACAAGAAGTCACCAGGGTCAGACTTCAACCCCGGTCCCTTTGCTCCTCGTGCCGACGGCACACGCAATGCTGAACCCAATCTTGTTGGCCCCTTCTACAACTTAGAAGGACTCATCACTCACATTCAGGTTCAAGGGGCAGCCATGGATCACTCTACAGATGACGCTGATTCTGACGAAGCGCCTGCACCATCGAAGCCTATGAAGCAAAAGAAACCAAAGGCTTCAAAGCCCTCCTCCGCACCAAAGGTCTCACGGGCGAAGCCTCTGGCCACTGCACCTCCTGAAGCCAGTGTGCAGTCTGAAGATCTCTCTCGCATCTCCAAGTCTGACAAGTTGAAGAAGCCCATGCAACCAACTGGTCAAGCATTGACCCCTGCTGCTGTTTTGAGAAACGAGAATGACGCCATTGATCTGTCTAGTGACGACAATCTTGGCGATGATGCTCTTGAGAAGTTGATAAAGAACAAGCAAGAGGCGGAAATCTTCAATGATCTTCCCCTCTTTGATGTGGAGATCCTATACAAGTTTATTGATGGATGGTTTGACAGGCCAAATCTCAGTTTTGATGATCTTCAGCTCCCAATTGGCCTCGGCGTCTCTTTCCATAGAGCCATTGCTCCTGAGCTGGCTCTTGCACAGAAGATTGTCGAGCTGAAGCACAAGATTGATTATGAAAAGGCTCAGTTCAAGAAGCACACAGCCAAGCTCAATGTTGAAGACATTCAAAACTTCAAGGTCATGATGCATGAACTCAAGGAGGCATTCCACAAGACACGAGAAGAAGCAAAAGGTTCTCATGAGCGCATGAAGAATCTTGCTGCCAAATGTGTTCAAGGCAACAATGAAGCTAAAGAGCGCAAGGCTTTGGGGCGACCAGGCATCGACCCCAGAATGGCTGCCAAGAAGAAGAAGAAGCCTGTGGTGGCCCAACCAGAAGCATCAAGGCAGGAAGAACCTCGCATTGTCTTCCCGGCTAGTATGACAGGCTCAAAGCCTAAGGTCCCCACAGTGGCTTCGGAACTCAAGAAACAAGGGCAGCTGAAGCCGAAGCCCGCAAGCACAAGACCAAGCACACCACTGACGACGCTCCGCCAACCAAGAAGAGAAAGACAAAGAAGAGAGACCGGGCTGCTCCCACAGAGCCCCTTGTTGTCGAGCCAATCTCAGTGGCTCGTCCTGCGTCTGAACATCGTGAGTGCCAGTTGATCGTTCATGAGCCTACTTCCACAGAGGCTCCAGTAGTGGAAGACATTCCAGCTGTTGACCCCATCGTAGCTGAAGACATTGGTCATCAAGACAATGTTGAAGATGATGAAGTCCTTCCTCAGATCGAACACAATGTGGTATCATCGCTTGTTCTCACTAACAGTGAACTCATCAGCATTGGTCGTCCATTGACGCCAATTGCTCAGGATGACTCATGGGCTGATCACCCTCAAGAATCCCCTCATGATGAAGAAACACCAGTTACTCCCCCAACCCAGGTCACCACTCTTCTGCACCACCAAACCTCAACGACGACCCTGCTGCTTCACCTACTCCTCATGGGAACGAGTAGAAGCTCCATGTCTTCAAACCTTTTTGGTCATTACTGACAAAAGGGGGAGAAGCATATGAGTTGATAGTCTTCAAGCGGGTCCATATGGGTGGTTGCTTTACTTTTGCTACATTTGCCAAGTTCTTACAACTCTCGCTTTTGATACATTTGGTTCGTTTTGAGTTGTAACAGTTAAACTTGATGGTCGTCTGCTACCTTTTTCGACACTATGTGATGCGATGATAAATTCCGCATGTGCGACGATAAATTCCGCACGAAGTCATTTTGCAAACGTCCATTTTTCATTATGCATGTCATTATCTTCGTTGTATCCTTTCATGCATGATGAATTGTCTTCATAAGTAGAAGAGGAGCTCCGCAAGTACAACCTGCCATGTGCATTTGCATTCAAAAGCAAAATACTTATATGCACATCTTCAGGGGGAGCCTTTCTGCTACTTACAAAGACAATACCTAAAACCTTTACAATTTCACATACTTTTATCCCCGTTGAAAACTTCAACCAGTTTGTCATCAATCACCAAAAAGGGGGAGATTGTAAGTGCATCTAGTGCCACCCCTAGTTGGTTTTGGAGTATTGACGACAAACCTAGTTGAGGGACTAATGTGTTTGTGAGAATTACAGGATAACACAGGTAGTAGTCCCTCATTGATTCGGTTTTCCTACCGGAGATTACCCCTAAAAATGTATGAAGACATTGAAGACAAAGGTGGTATGTGAAGATATTCACATTGAAGACTATGACAAGAGAAGACATTGAGTGAAGACTATGGAGCGCGAAGACTTAGTTGTTTCGTTGTTTCCTTTTCTTCTTTGGTTAGTCATAGGAACCACCGTACTGTTAAGTGGGGTCCCAGTGAACAAAGTCGGAGTGACTGAAGTGATGCTTGACCAAAATCCTATGTCTTCGAGCGAAGACAATGAGAGCAAATCTTATCCAGAGCTGGATGAGTCAGCTTTACTTGTAGCCCAAGTAAAGTTGTCGCGTGTGTTTGAAATCTGACCATTGGAACACGTGTCAGTTCCTTAGTGACCCAGGGTCATTCGGATAAATCAGGTCGGGTTGCCTAGTGGCTATAAATAGCCCACCCCCTACACCATAAATTGGTTGGCTGCTCAGAGTTAGTGCACGGCTTTTGTCGTTTGAGAGCAACCCATCTCAAAGCCTTTGAGAGAGAAATCCTTGCGAGGACAAAGCCCTAAAGACCCAGAGCCAAAGAGTGTTAGGCATCACTAAAGTCTTCCTGTCTATGTGATCTGAAGACTTGTTACACTCGAGGACTGTGAATCCTCCAGCCGGTTAGGCATCGCGTTCTGAGCATCCAAGAGTCATTATGGATTGCCGGTGAACGAAGTCTGTGAACGTTTGGAAGTCTCCCTTGAAGACTTACCAGAGTGATTGGGCGAGGAGTGGATGTCCTTAGCTCAAGGGGAATAAGGTGAAGACACGGCCTTCTGAGTTAAATCTCATCCTCCCTAACCAGACGTACAGTTCTCACAGCAACTGGAACTGGTCCAACAAATCATTGTCTTCAAGGAGCAACTCGTTCTATCCTTCCCATCTCTTTATTTACAGTTGGTCCTTATGAAATCATTACCTGTTTGCATTATCTATTTGTCTTCACTGTGTGACTGCTTGTTCTGATTGGCTTCATACTGTCTTCCATCCTGATCCATACTGCCTAGCTGCTACTAGTCTTTGTGCTTTCACTTCATTGAATACTTGACTATGGCTTGCCTAGTGTGGTCTACCTTCCACTGCATGTTAATAGGTTCATTTCTGTCGATTGTCTTCGAAACTTCCATGTTTTGAAGACTTTCATAAAAATTGCCTATTCACCCCCCTCTAGTCGATCACTAGCACTTTCACTACCTATTGATGATAGCTTTCCTGATGAACAATTAAATTTCATAAATGCTTCTCGTACTGCTGCATGGTATGCTGATTATGCTAATTACATTTTTGCTAAATTTATACCACCTAGTTTCACATACTAGCAAAAGAAAAAGTTCTTCTATGATTTAAGACATTACTTCTGGGATGACCCACATCTTTATAAAGAAGGAGTAGATGGTGTTATTAGACGTTGTGTACCTGAGCATGAACAGGAACAGATCCTACGCAAGTGTCACTCCAAAGCCTATGGAGGACACCATGCTGGAGATATAACTGCACATAAGGTATTGCAATCCGGTTTTTATTGGCCTACTCTCTTCAAGGATGCCCGTAAGTTTGTCTTGTCTTGTGATGAATGTCAAAGAATTGGTAATATTAGTAGACGTCAAGAAATGCCTATGAATTATTCACTTGTTATTGAACCATTTGATGTTTGGGGCTTTGATTATATGGGACCTTTTCCTTCCTCTAATGGGTATACACATATTTTAGTTGTTGTTGATTACGTTACTAAGTGGATAGAAGCTATTCCAACTAGTAGTGCTGATCATAACACCTCTATTAAGATGCTTAAAGAAGTTATTTTTCCGAGGTTTGGAGTCCCTAGATATTTAATGACTGATGGTGCTTCACATTTTATTCATGGTTCCTTTCGTAAAATGCTTGCTAAGTATGATGTTAATCATAGAATTGCATCTCCTTATCACCCACAGTCTAGTGGCCAAGTAGAATTAAGCAATAGAGACCTTCAATTAATTTTGCAAAAGACTGTTAATAGATCTAGAAACAGAAACTTGATGATGCATTATGGGCCTATAGAACTGCATACAAAAATCCTATGGGTATATCTCCTTATAAAATGGTTTATGGTAAAGCTTGTCACTTACCTCTCGAACTAGAACATAAGGCATACTGGGCTATTAAAGAGCTCAACTATGACTTCAAACTTGCCGGTGAGAAGAGGCCTTTTTACATTAGCTCACTTGATGAATGGAGAACCCAAGCCTATGAAAATGCCAAGATGTTTAAAGAAAAAGTTAAAAGATGGCATGACAAAATGATACAAAAGCGTGAGTTCAATGTGGGTGATCATGTATTGCTATACAACTCTCGTTTAAGATTTTTTTGCAGGAAAACTTCTCTCTAAATGGGAAGGCCCTTACGTCATCGAGGAGGTCTATCATTCCGGTGCCATAAAAATCAACAACTTAGAAGGCACAAATCCGATGGTGGTGAACGGTTAAAGAATCAAACATTATATCTCAGGTAATCCCATAAATGTTGAAACTAATATTATTGAAATCATAACCCCGGAGCAATACATAAGGGACACTTTCCCAAACGTTTCAGACTCCGAAAAGGAATAGGTATGTGGTTCGGTAAGTAAACCGACTCCAAAACCATTCTAATGGTAATTTTTCTCCGTTTTGGAATATTTTGAAAAATAGGAAAATAAGAAGCAGACCGGAAAGGACACAGGGCTTCCACGAGGGTGGAGGGCGCACCCTACCCCCTGGGCGCGCCCCCTGCCTCGTGGGCATCTCGTCTGCTCTCCGGACCCCGTTTTCTTGCACGATACTTCTTTTGGTCGGTAAAAAATCATTATATAATCTCCTGAAGGTTTTGACCACCGTATCACGCAAAAATCTCATGTTCTTGTTTCGAGCTATTTTCTGCCAGGGTTGTCAAGGCCAAGGATCATGTCGTCTCCCTCCTCCTCCAACAATGAGGGCAATGATGCTTGGCTAATGAAGATAGAGCTAAAGAGAGAAGAACCCGGAGAGATCAACAAGGATGATGGGATCAAGAAGGCCATGGGGGATCAAGTTCCGACAATAGCAGAAGAAGACATCCTTCCACCTCACCACAATCTCTTTACCCCAACGGAGATTGAGGCTTTCAAGATGATTGAGTTAGCTCGTATTCAAAACAAGTATCTCACAAGTGAAAATATTTTGTTGAAGGAGCATATCATCACACTCAAGGGCATTATCCACAAATTGGAGGATCTCTTACGCTCGATGTGCGACTACCCATCATCACCAACACCTTCTTCACCAACAAAGAAGAACTGAGCATCGGGTATGGGAACTCCCCTTGGCAACTGCCAAGCTTGGGGGAGTGCCCCGGTATCATATCACCATCACTTTTACCTTTACCGTTTTTCTTGGTTCGATCCTTTTGATAATATCTTGATCTAGTAGAATAAAGTTTTAGTATGATCTAGTTGTGAGTTTTGCTTTATGATCTTCCTATGTAATCGAGTCCGTGAGCTATATATAATAAAGATTAGTGTTGAGTCAAGGGCTCTATTATTTTGCTATGATCTTGAGGGAATAAAATAAAAAAAGAGAAGAAATAAAAAGAAATAAAGAGATCATATGGATCTTATGGAGAGTAACGACTTCACATATAAGAGTATGATGAATAAAAATTGTTGAGAGTTGACAAACATAGTTTTGGTCATCGTTGCAATTAATAGGAAGTAATAAGAAAGAGAGGTTCACATATAAATATACTATCTTGGACATCTTTTATCATTGTGAGCACTCATTAAAGTATGACATGCTAAAGAGTTGACGTTGGACAAGGAAGACAACGTAATGGGTCATGTTTTCTTACATCTGAGATAAATTATATTGTCATGGATCATCCAACATGTTGAGCTTGCCTTTCCCTCTCATTCTAGCCAATTTCTTTGCACCAAGTAGAGATACTACTTGTGCTTCCACATATCCCTAAACCCATTTTTGCCATGAGAGTCCACCATACCTACCTATGGATTGAGTAAGATCCTTCAAGTAAGTTGTCATCGGTGCATGCAATAAAAATTGCTCTCTAAATATGTATGACTTATTAATGTGGATAAAATAAGCTTTATACGATCTTGTGATGTTGAAGAAATAAAAGTGACAGACTGCATAATAAAGGTCCATATCACAAGTGGCAATATAAAGTGACGTTCTTTTGCATTAAGATTTTGTGCATCCAACCACAAAAGCACATGACAACCTCTGCTTCCCTCTGCGAAGGGCCTATCTTTTACTTTTATCTTCTACCTTATATAAGAGTCATGGTGATCTACACCTTTCCTTTTTACATTTTATCCTTTGGCAAGCACAATGTGTAGGAAAGATCCTGAAATATATAGCTAATTGCATGTGAGTTTTCATGAACTATTACTGTTGACATTACCCTTGAGGTAAAACGTTGGGAGGCAAAACTATAAGCCCCTATCTTTCTCCGTGTCCGATTAAAACTTCATAACCATAAATATCGCATGAGTGTTAGCAATTATGAAAGACTAAAAGATGGTTGAGTATGTGGACTTGCTGAAAGGCTCTTATAATGACTCTTTCCTATGTTATGATAAATTGCAATTGCCTCAATGACTGAGATTAGAGTTTGTTGGTTCTCAATGAAGTTTATGATTCATACTTCAAATTGTGATTGAATTGTTACTTTAGCATAAGAGATCATATGACAATATATATATATATATGTGTGTGTGTGTGTGTGTGTGTGTGTGTGTGTTGATGTTCTAAGAATGATCATGATGCCCTCATGTCCGTATTTTATTTTTATCGACACCTCTATCTCTAAACATGTGGACATATTTTTCGATTTCGGCTTTCGCTTCAGGACAAGCGAGGTCTAAGCTTGGGGGAGTTGATACGTCCATTTTGCATCCTGCTTTTATATCGATATTTATTGCATTATGGGTTGTTATTACACATTATGTCACAATACTTATGCCTATTCTCTCTTATTTTACAAGGTTTACATGAAGTGGGAGAATGTCGGCAGCTGGGATTCTGGGCTGGTAAAGGAGCAAATATTAGAGACCTATTCTGCATAGCTCCAAAAGTCCTGAAACTTCATGGAAGTTATTTCCAGAATATATAAAAAATATTGAGCGAAGAAAGTTCCAGAGGGGGGCCACACCCTGGCCACGAGGGTGGGGGCGCGCCCTACCCCCTGGGCGCGCCCCCTGCCTCGTGGGCCCCCTGGTGGCCCTCCGATGCCCATCTTCTTCTATATGAGGTCTTTCGTTGAGGAAAAAATCATAAGAAAGCTTTGGGGAAGAAACTTCACCGCCACGAGGCGGAACCTTGGCGGAACCAATCTAGGGCTCCCGTAGAGCTGTTTTGCTGGGGAAACTTCCCTCCGGGAGGGGGAAATCATCACCATCGTCATCACCAATGATTCTCTCATCATCAGGGGGTCAATATCCATCAACATCTTCACCAGCGCCATCTCATCTCAAACCCTACTTCATCTCTTGTATCCAATCTTTGTATCCAAACCTCAGATTGGTACCTGTGGGTTGCTAGTAGTATTGATTACTCCTTGTAGTTGATGCTAGTTGGTTTACTAGGTGGAAGATCATATGTATAGATCCATTATGCATATTAATACCCCTCTGATTATGAACATGAATATGCTTTTTGATTAGTTACATTTGTTCCCGAGGACATGGGAGAAGTCTTGCTATTAGTAGTCATGTGAATTTGGTATTCGTTGGATATTTTTATGAGATGTATGTTGTCATCCCTCTAGTGGTGTCATGTGAGCATCAACTACATGACACTTCACCATTGTTTGAGCCTAGAGGGAGGCATTGGGAAGTACTAAGTAGATGATGGGTTGCTAGAGTGACAGAAGCTTAAACCCTAGTTTATGTGTTGCTTCGTAAGGGGCTGATTTGGATCCATATGTTTCATGCTATGGTTAGGTTTACCTTAATACTTCTGTTGTAGTTGCGGATGCTTGCAATGGGGGTTAATCATAAGTGGGATGCTTGTCCAAGTAAGAACATCACCCAAGCACTGGTCCACCCACATATCCGATTATCAAAGTACCGAATGCGAATCATATGAACATGATGAAAACTAGCTTGACGATAATTCCCATGTGTCCTCGGGAGCGCTTTCCTTCATATAAGAGTTTGTCCAGGCTTATCCATTGCTACAAAAAGGATTGGTCCATTTTGCTTCACCTTATTTACTTTTATTACTTGCTACTCGTTACAAATTACCTTATCACAAAACTATCTGTTACCGATAATTTCAGTGCTTGCAGAGAATACCTTACTGAAAACTGCTTATCATTTCCTTCCGCTCCTCGTTGGGTTTGACACTCTTACTTATCAAAAAGCTACAATAGATCCCCTACACTTGTGGGTCATCAAGATAAACTCTTTCTCTAGAAAGGATCCATTCTTGGCAACAAAGATCCTGCCTTCGGATCTGAGGTAGAAGGTATACCCAATAGTTGCCTTAGGGTATCCTATGAAGACACATTTTTCCGACTTGGGTTCGAGCTTTTCAGGTTGAAGTTTCTTGACATAAGCATGGCATCCCCAAACTTTCAGAAACGACAGCTTAGGTTTCTTTCCAAACCATAATTCATACGGTGTCGTCTCAACGGATTTCAACGGAGCCCTATTTAAAGTGAATGCGGCAATCTCTAAAGCATAACCCTAAAATGATAGCGGTAGATTGGTAAGAGACATCATAGATCGCACCATATCCAATAGAGTGTGATTATGACGTTTGGACACACCATTTCGCAGAGGTGTTCGAGGCGGCGTAAGTTGTGAAACAATTCCACATTTTCTTAAGTGCATATCAAACTCGTGACTCAAATATTCCCCTCCATGAACTGATTGTAAGAAATTTATTTTTCTGTCACGTTGATTCTCTACCTCACTCTGAAATTCCTTGAACTTTTCAAAGGTCTCAGGCTTGTGTTTCATTAAGTAGACATACCCATATCTATCAGTGAGGGTGAGGGAACATAACGATAGCCACCATGATCCTCAATGCTCATTGGACCGCACACATCAGTATGTATGATTTCCAATAAGTTGGTCGCTCGCTCCATTGTTCCGGAGAACGGAGTCTTGGTCATTTTGCCAAGCATGGTTCGCACGTGTCAAATGATTCATAATCAAGAGACCCCAAAAGTCCATCTGCATGGAGGTTCTTCATGCGTTTGACACCAATGTGACCAAAGCGGTAGTGCCACAAATATGTGGGACTATCATTATCAACCTTACACCTTTTGGCATTCACACTATGAATATGTGTAACATCATGTTCGAGATTAAACAAAAATAAACCATTGACCAGCGGGGCATGACCATAGAACATATCTCTCATATAAATGGAACAACCATTATTCTCAGATTTAAATGAGTAGCCATCTCGCATTAAACAAGATCCATATACAATGTTCATCCTCAAAGCTGGTACTAAATAACAATTATTGAGGTTTAAAACTAATCCCGTAGGTAGATGTAGAGGTAGCGTGCCGACAACGATCACATCGACCTTGGAACCATTCCTGACACGCATCGTCTCGTCCTTCGCCAGTCTCCACTTATTCCGCAACTCCTGTTTTGACTTACAAATATGAGCAACCACACCGGTATCAAATACCCAGGAGCTACTACGAGCACTGGTAAGGTACACATCAATAACATGTATATCACATATACCTTTGGCATTGCCGGCCTTCTTATCCGCTAAGTACTTGGGACAGTTCCGCTTCCAGTGACCATTTCCCTCGAATGAACTGTTTGTGATGAGGCAACACAAAAGAAATAGGCAGTCAGATGAAGGTGTGTGCGATATACGGCATGCGGTTCACTCGGATGTACTGTTTACGTTAAGGCAAGAGAACATAAACAGTTCAATATAACAAGATATTTGTGATACGCCGCAAACAGGTCTGTAATCAGAAATATGTGCAAATACCGATAATAACAGAAATGGTTCCCTAGTGTGGTCCATGTTCATCTGATCATCATCTCCTTCTTGTGCTAGCTCGATGTTCCTTCTATGCTAAGTTTCCATTAATTGATGGCATTTTATGAACACATCACCGTTTCCCGCCATTTCCTCACCTGTTTCCCACCACCCAGCGATATTGCGCATAGGTGGCGCGTGACGCACGGAGGCGACAAGCGTAGCCTGTAGCACATCCACCTTTTCCAAGCATGCCAACCCACAAAAGCACCGCCTCTGCCATCAACCTCGTCGACGAGGAAAACGAGCAGGCACCATGGCCCGTCAAGGCCGAGGCGCTCCCCGGCAACGCGATGGATGACGCTGTGATGCGCGTCATAGCCAGGGTTGAGCAGACCTTTGGCGCATGGCGCTTGAGCGCCGCAGATCAAGATAGTCATGTCAGCACCGACAGGCTGCAGCTCGCCGCACAACATGATTGATGGCACGCCGCAGAGCAAGCTAGGCGCATCCGCGCTGATAGGCTGCGGCTCGCCGCACGGCGAGACCGTTGGAGCGCCGCAGAGCGAGAGGCGCGGTGCGCCGCACAGCAAGAGCGGATCCGTCGGTGCTTGCTTGCTGTCGACATGGCGTCGCAGCTGGGTACACGTCCAGTCAGTACCTCCATTCCTCGCCAGGAGTGGGCAGAGGCCCTCACGTCGTACTTGCACCAGACGCCGGCCGCGCCATACTTGCACCGGACGCCTGCCGTGCCGTTCGCATGGGTGCCTCCGTTCGCCTTGTCCGCGGCCCGCTGGATGCCAACCCGCTGGTCCGTAGGCTCGACCGCCTCCTTGGCCCAGGTGTCCACCTGGGCGCAGTAGATGAACATGGCCATCGCATCCTCGAGCTGGTGATCTCTGATGAAATAGCCAACTTGGAGCTCGAGATCGCGCTCCAGATGTACCGCGAGCGTGTCGACCGCTTGGACGAACGCCTGCACGAGTTCAGGCAGAGCCAAGAGCTACCGTAGGCAAGGGCTGCTGGTCATGGTCTCATGGACGCGTTTTATTTTGAAAAGTTGTTTTGACGTGGATAGCTACGTATTCACAACAATCATAGTATTGCTCTGTTTATTGCTCTGTTTCAATGTGTGTACTCTGTTTTCCATTCTTATATGTTCTGTTTCAATGTGTGTGTATACGCTTTCCATTCTGTATATGTGGATGATAACATCTAGATTGAAATTAGTATACAAAAACTGATAGAAAATGGAATTCATAATATATATATATATATATTAAATGTTCATTAGTTCATCACAGAATATATATATATATATATATATATATATATATATATATATATATATATATATATATATATATATATAATATCATCACATATACGTGATGATACTTAACTACTAGGTACAACGCATAAAATGGAAAACGAACAATACTAAAACTAATAATCCCTCCTGGGGCCAGTATTCCGGCAGCCCCTCGCCAGCAGCTCCCTGGTGCGCGACGTCTTCCCAGTGCGGAGGCAGTACTCCGCCTCCTCCGTCTCACAGCCTTTGATGTACCGATCTGCCTCCTGCTGGCGTACGCGCACAGACAATCTTGCCATTTCGTTGGGCACCCACCGGAGCTCCTCGTCGGTGGCACGCTGGAGCTTATCGGCCCATCTCCACGCAGCGACGAGGCGCCAGCGGCTATGACCTTCCTCGTGAAGTACCTGTCTTCGTACACCTCCTCAGCACGACAACGCGCCCGACCCCAAAGCTCCGTCGCCTCCTTTTTCCAAGCGGCATCATGGGCTTCACAGGCCACCTGGTACCTGGCTTCCTCCTCCGCGATCTCCTTGTTGAACGCCACTTGCCGGGCTTTCTCAGCCGACAGCAGGGACTTCCACAGACAAAGATTGTACTGGCCCCAAAACCAATCCAAAGTTCGGGGTCCGGCGCAACCTCGTCAGGCGGCGCGTAGGGGTCCTCGTCGCTGCTAATCGAGTGAGCGTCCACGGGGGGCAGTGACTCCTCGTCGGCATGTCGGCAGACGGCGGCGCCATGGCAGAGATTTGAGAGAGAGAGGGAGAGAGAGAGAGAGAGAGGGCGAGCGAGGGGAGGATGTAGATGAGAATGCAGGCGGGACAAAGTGAGCAAGGTAGTATTTATTGGCGGTCGGAATATAGATCAACGGGGACAGTACAAACGCCGGTCGCCGGAATTTATGAGTACTGTAGTTTGAATTACACACGATTCCCACAGCAAAATCCGTGTGTGGACATAATAGCCACAATCCGTGTGTGAACATAATAGTTGACGGTTTCCAATGCAGAACCGTGTCTGATTAATGATCCCCGCCATTCACCTACCAAACCCCGAGCCATGAGATAGACTGCCAATTGTGTGGGGCCGATTGTCTTGCCAGATCTTTACATTTTCTTTTTTGAACACCAGATATTTACATTGTGCTACCTCTTGAGCATGCGTTGGTTTTCCCTTGAAGAGGAAAGGGTGATGCAGCAAAGTAGCGTAAGTATTTCCCTCAGTTTTTGAGAACCAAGGTATCAATCCAGTAGGAGACTACACGCAAGTCCCGCGTACCTGCACAAACAATTAAGAACCTTGCAACCAACGCGATAAAGGGGTTGTCAGTCCCTTCAAGGCCACTTGCAAAAGTGAGATCTGATAAAGATAATAAGATAAATATTTTTGAATTTTTGTTGTATAGATTTAAAAGTAAAGATTGCAAAATAAACGGTGACAGAAATAGCTAGTTGATGGGAAAATAATATAATGGAGAATAGACCCAGGGGCCATAGGTTTCACTAGTGGCTTCTCTCAAGATAGCATAATCTACGGTGGGAGAACAAATTACTGTGGAGCAATTGATAGAAAAGTGCATAGTTATGAGAATATCTAGACATGATCATGTATATAGGCATCACGTCCGTGACAAGTATACCGAAACGATTCTGCATCTACTACTATTACTCCACACATCGACCGCTATCCAGCATGCATCTAGAGTATTAAGTTCATAAGAATAGAGTAGCACATTAGGCAAGATGACATGATGTATAGGGGTAAAGTCAAGCAATATGATATAAACCCCATCCTCTTATCCTGGATGGAACAATACAATACGTGCCTTACTGCCCCTACTGTCACTGTGAAAGGACACTGCAAGATTGAACCCAAAGCTAAGCACTTCTCCCATTGCAAGAAAGATCAATCTAGTAGGCCAAACCAAACTGATAATTCGAAGAGACTTGCAAACATATTTAAATCATGCATATAAGAATTCAGAGAAGAACCAAATATTGTTCATAGATAATCTTGACCATAAACCCACAATTCATCGGATCTCGACAAACACATCGCAAAAAGAATTATATCGAATAGATCTCCAAGAGAATCGAGGAGAACTTTGTATTGATATCCAAAGAGAGAAGCCATCTAGCTAATAACTATGGACCCGATGGTCTATGGTAAACTACTCACACACCATCGGAGAGGCTATGGTGTTGATGTAGAAGCCCTCCGTGATCGATTCCCCCTCCGGCGGAGCACCAGAAAAGGCCCCAAGATTGGATCTCACGGGTACAGAAGGTTGCGGCGGTGGAAATAGGGTTTCGTGGTGCTCCTGGATGTATTCAAGGTATATGAGTATATATAGGCGAAATAAGTAGGTCGGTGGAGCCACGAGGGGCCCAAGAGGGTGGGGGGCGCGCCCACCCCCTAGTGTGCGCCGTCCTGCCTCATGGCTTCCTCGCCGCTTCCTTAACATCCACTCCAAGTCTCCTGGATTGCATTTGCTCCAAAAATGATCCTCGCGAAGGTTTCATTCCGTTTGGATTCCGTTTGATATTCCTTTTCTGCGAAACACTGAAATAGGAAAAAAAACAGCAATTTGCTGTAGGCCTTCGGTTAATAGGTTAGTCCCAAAAATAATATAAAAGTGCATAAAAAGCCCATTAAACATCCAAAACAGATAATATAATAGCATGGAACAATCAAAAATTATAGATACGTTGGAGACGTATCAAGCATGCCCAAGCTTAATTCCTACTCATCCTCGAGTAGGTAAATGATAAAAACAGAATTTTTGATGTGGAATGCTACCTAACTTAATTTTCAAAGTAATTCTATTTATTGTGGCATGAATATTCATATCCGAAAGATTCAAGATAAAAGTTTAATATTGACATAAAAATACTAATACTTCAAGCATACTAACTAAGAAATTATGTCTTCTCAAAATAACATGGCCAAAGAAAGCTTATCCCTACAAAATCATATAGTTTGGCTATGCTTCTTTTTCATCACACAAAAATGCTCTCATCATGCACAACCCCGATGACTAGCCAAGCAATTGTTTCATACTTTAGTATTCTAAAAAAATTCAACTTTCACGCAATACATGAGCATGAGCCATGGATATAGCACTATGGGTGGAATAGAATATAATGATGGGGATTGTATGGAGAAGACAAAAAGGAGAAAGTCTCACATTGACGCGGCTAATCAACGGGCTAGGGAGATGCCCATCAATTGATGTCAATGCAAGGAGTAGGGATTGCTATTCAACGGATGCACTAGAGCTATAAATGTATGAAAGTTCAACAAAAGAAACTAAGTGAGTGTGCATCCAACTTGCTTGCTCACAAAGACCTAGGGAATTTGAGGAAGCCCATTGTTGGAATATACAAGCCAAGTTCTATAATGAAAAATTCCCACTAGTATATGAAAGTTAGAAAATAAGAGACTCTCTATCATAAAGATCATGGTGCTACTTTGAAGCACAAGTGTGGAGAAAAGGATAGTAGCATTGTCCCTTTTATTTCTTTTTTCTTTTTTCCCTCTTTTTTTTCTTCTTTTCCTTTTTTTATTGGGACAATGCTCTATTAATGATGATCATCACACTTCTATTTATTTACAAATCAATGATTACAACTCGATACTAGAACAAAATATGACTCTATATGAGTGCCTCCGGTGGTGTACCGGGATGGGCAATGAACCAGGAGTGACATGTATGATAAATTATGCATGGTGGCTTTGCCACAAATACGATGTCAACTACATGATCATGCAAGGCAATATGACAATGATGAAGTGTGTCATAATAGATGAAACGGTGGAAAGTTGCATGGCAATATATCTCGGAATGGCTATGGAAATGCCATAATAGGTAGGTATGGTGGCTGTTTTGAGGAAGATATAAGTAGGTTTATGTGTGGTAGAGCATATCATATCACGGGGGTTGGATGCACGGGCGAAGTTTGCACCAACTCCCAAGGTGAGAAAGGGCAATGCACGGTACCGAAGAGGCTAGCAATGATGGAAAGGTGAGAGTGCGTATGATCCATGGACTCAATCATTAGTCATAAAGAACTCACATACTTATTGCAAAAATCTACAAGTCATCAAAAACCAAGCATTACGTGCATGCTCCTAGGGGGATAGATTGGTAGGAAAAGACCATCGCTCGTCCCCGACCGCCACTCATAAGGATGACAATCAAAGAACACCTCATGTTTCAAATTTGTCACACAACGGTCACCATATGTGCATGCTACGGGACTTGCAAACTTCAACACAAGTATTTCTCAAATTCACAACTACTCAACTATCATGACTCTAATATTACCATCTTCATATCTCAAAACAATCATCAAGTATCAAACTTCTCGTAGTATTCAATGCACTTTTTATGAAAGTTTTTATTATACCCATCTTGGATGCCTATCATATTAGGACTAATTTTATAGCCAAAGAAAATTACCATGCTGTTCTAAAAGACTCTCAAAATGATATAAGTGAAGCATGAGAGATCAATAATTACTATAAAATAAAACCACCACCGTGCTCTAAAAAGATATAAGTGAGGCACTAGAGCCAAATTATCTAGCTCAAAAGATATAAGTGAAGCACATAGAGCATTCTAATAAATTCCGATTCATGTGTGTCTCTCCAAAACGTGTGTACAGCAAGGATGATTGTGGTAAAGTAAAAATCAAATACTCAAATCATACAAGACGCTCCAAGCAAAACACATATAACACCCACAATGCGGCTATATCTCCCACGTGTCGAAGCACGACTTAGAGGCATAACCGCATGGTGGTTTTGTCGCAAGAAGGGTCATCTTCACACAATCCCATGTAATGAACAAGAATGGGATAAAGAGAGTTGGCTTACAATAGCCACTTCACACAATACATAATTTAAGATCATACATCATTCAAATACACTCATAGACCGGCTACGGTCAAGTTCAAATGAAAAGAAGACAACCCCAAATGCTAGATCCCCGATCGTCCCGACTGGGCACCTCTACTGATCATCTGGAAACGATACATAGTAACGACCAAGGGCCTCGTCAAATTCCCACTTTAGCTCAGTTGCGCCATCTGCGCCAGTATCCTCGGCACCTGCATCTGTTTTGGTAGAATCTGTGAGTCACGAGGACTCAGCAATCTCACACCCGCGAGATCAAGACTATTTAAGCTCATAGGTAGGTAAGAGGTAATATGGTGGAGCTGCAGCAAGCACTAAGCGTATATGGTGGCTAACATACGCAAGTGAGAGTGAGAAGAGAAGCAACGCATTGGTCGAGAAACTAGAAGTGATCAAGAGTGATCCTGAAACTACTTACGTCAAGCATAACACAAACCGTGTTCACTTCCCGGACTCCGCTGAGAAGAGACCATCACGGCTACACACACGGTTGATGCATTTTAAAGAGGTCAAGTGTCAAGTTATCTACAACCGTACATTAACAAATTCCCATCTGCCTCATAACCGTGGGCACGGCTTTCGAAAGATTATATACCCTGCAGGGGTGTCCCAACTCAGCCCATCACAAGCTCTCACGGTCAACGAAGGAATAGACCTTCTCCCGGGAAGACCCGATCAGTCTCGGAATCCCGGTTCGCAAAACATTTCGACAATGGTAAAACAAGTCCAGCAAAGCCGCCCGATGCGCCGACAAATCCCGATAGGAGCTGAACATATCTCGTTCTCAGGGCACACCGGATGAGCACTACGTACAACTAGAACCAATCCTCAAGTTTCCCCGAGGTGGTGCTGCAAGTGGCTCTAGTTTGGACCAACACTCAGAGGAGCACTGGCCCGGGGGGTAATAAAGATGAACCTTGGGCTCGCAAAAACCCAAGGGAAAGGGCCTATGTGGCAAATGGTAAAACCAAGGTTGGGCCTTGCTGGAGGAGTTTTATTCAAAGCAAACTGTTAAGGGGGTCCCATAAATCACCCAACCGTGTAAGGAACACAAACTCAAGGAACATAACACCGGTATCACGGAACTAGGGCGGCAAGAGTGGAACAAGTCACCGGGCATAAGGCCAGGCCTTCCACCCTTTACCAAGTATATAAGGTGCATTAATTTAAACAGGAGATATTGGGATATCCCAAAGTAACCACGTTCCGACCTGGAACAACCTTCATCTTCACCTGCAGCTAACAATGCTATAAGAGGGGCTGAGCAAAAGCGGTGACATAGCCAATCAATGGTTCCTAGGACAGGTTGGTTAGAGGGTTGACATGGCAATAGGTAGGCATGGTAAACAAAGGCAGGCAGGGCTAACATAGCGAAAGAGAGAATACTAGCAAGAAAACATAGAAATGATTTCGAAGGTATGGTCATCTTGCCTGCAAGGTTCTCAGAGTTGACGAAGGCTAGATCCTCGTTAGCGTACTCAACAGGTTCCTCGTTCACGTACTCGTCTCCCGGCTCTATCCAAAGCAATAACACAAGCAAGGAACCACAATAAATCACGGTGCAATGCACAGGCATCATGATGCAAAACATGTCATGATATGCGAGAGGTGATATGCAAAGCGTATGCGTGCTTCGGAAGGAAAGATGATGAACAAGGCATCAACTTGGAAAACCAAGTATGCCGCTGGAAAAATGAGATAATTTCGGTTGGAATTGATATAGAGATCACCGGATTCGGATGCACGGTTTGCAAAAGACAAGCAAGACAAGATATAATGCAAACGGCAACATGGCCACTTGGATGCAAAGTATGAATAAGCTATAGCACCCAAACATATGAACAAGATGCATAACAGTGATGTACAGGAGATGCCCTACAAAACATGAACACTGAGCTCAATCTAAAAACCACTAGAGCATGACTAAACTAGCATGGCAATAATGCAAGAGATAACAGTTTCTACAGACTTAGTGGAATTACTAGGCATAGCAGAAAACAGATTTAACATGGCATCTTAACAGGCTTGATTAACTCACTACCAGGCATGTCATGGCATGGAACAAGTACTAGCATGAAGTAGGCATGACAATGAAGCTACTCATGTGCAAAACAAACAACTAGCATATTGCATGAACAAGCACATAAGAGACAAAAACAACAATAAGAAGTGAGATGGCATGATTATGAACTTGCTCAAATGCAGAAACTAATGCCAGCACTGGATTGGTGGGATTTTTTTACCCCAAAAACATATATAATATGTTAGGGTTGCTGTAGAAAAATCATCACAAATGCATTAAGATAAGACCTGCCCTACATGGTAAATGACAGAAATGGCATATTCCAAAATTGGAAACGTCCAGAATTGGACTTGCCCAAAAAGGACAGATTCCACATGCCAGAATTGGAATATTCTCTGGGAACAGAAATAAAACAAATAATAAAATAAAATAAAAAAACACACAGGGGCTAAGGAGGATGACAGGTGGGGCCACCCTGTCATACTCACAGAAATGGAAAAATGGGGGGGAAGAAATATGCAGCCGCGGGGGATCGAACCCGGGTCTCCCCGGTGTGGCTCTGCTTCGGCAACCACTGGGCTAGGTAGGCGGGTCTGTTAGGAAAGGGGCTCCGGCTCCTTTTATCGGCTGCTACTGCTAGAATATCAACAGAGAAAATAAAAAGGGACGCGCCTGGGATTTGAACCCAGGTCTCCCTGGTGGAGGGCGTGAGCGACGACCAGCTGCGCTAGGACGCGATGTTGGTTTCGTAGGGGCTCTGCTTCAGTTGAGGCAACCTGAAGCTGATACGGGTCCCTTCTCATCTATAGCAGAGAAGTCGCCGGCGGTGCCTGCGAGCAACGGCGATGACCACCGGAGCCAAGGGGTACCGGCGGGGGTGCGGGATAGGCCAGGGAGTGCGGGTGCAGCAGCGCAGGTGTGGGAACGTGCGCGCAACTGCGGGAGTTGGCGCGGGGTACTCGAGCTCGAGCATCTGCTCAACTCGGGCTACGACGAGCACGACGGGCAGGGGAAGTAGCAAGGTACGGCGCGGGCAGACTGTGAGAGAGTGCGCGCATGGGTGCAGCAAGGCCTGGAGGAGCTCGGCTAGGAGGATCCAGAGCAGGAGGTGCACATGGGCTGTCTCTGAACTACCGTACTGAAGAAAACTTCAGAACTCGCCTCGGTGCGCCGGGAACACGACGACGGCGAGATCTTGGCCGCTCCTACGGAGACCGATCGACGAAACGAAAAGAGCAGGGGGGAGGATGGGTATACCTAGTATACCTATGACAAGGAGGTGAGGTCGGTGGCGCAGCAGATCGACAGCGGGGAGGCGAAGATTTCTGGTGGACTTGCTGTCCGAGAAGGAGACGACGTAGAGGACGAAGAGGACGTCGGGGAAGGCGTCCTTGGGCTTGGATCGGCATCAGAATGGACTCGGGGAGGCGATGCGGTGCTCGGGGTCGACGGAGGGGAAGCCGGCGATGCACCTACGCCGGCGAGGAGCTCTTGCTCGGGCCGGTCATGGTGGCTGCAGGGAGGAAACGGAGCGGGGAAGCAGGGCGTGGGTGCCTCTTACCCGTGGCGGCGGCGTGGAGGGGAAAGAACGGAGGAGGAGGAACCCTAGGCTTGCCCTGGGTTGGCCCTTTATAGGGAGAAGCGAGGGACGTGGTGGCCACGGTGGCCATGTGTGCCCCTGTCCTCTGCTTTACTGTGAGAGGAACGAGCGAGGGAGGAGGAAGAGAAACAGGGGCTCGGGTCACTGCAGGTGGGGCCGGCGCAGGCTCCAGCGTGGAAAGGAGGGTGAGCGAGCGAGCACTGCTGGCTCGCTGGGGTAGCTGGGCCGGCCTGGAGTGAGGAGGACCAACCGGGCTGTGATGCTGCTGGGCTGCCCACTGCTGCTTTCTATTCTATTTCTAGTTTTGCAAACAGAAATAGAAAAAGAAAAGCTCAGGGAAAAAAAGAGAGGAGTTAGAGTATACAGAAAATATTCTCAGACTCCTGGAATTATCCACTATTTGAATAAATTGCATTGGGCATTTTTAGAGGTAGAAAAATAAAACAAGTTGGAATAATATTCAAACTTGGGTCATTTTTGAACCTGACCAAAACAACTTCAAATAAGGAGATCTTTGGCAGATAGGTAAATGACATGGAGCAAGATTTACAGGGAGAAGATGAACATTAATAGAGAAAGGAAAAATTAGCTATTGATAAAAGAAAGAAGTAGAGGGAAGGAGGAGAAGTGATGGTGCAATGGTTTGAAAGGGGGGACAAAGGTCATGCCCATGATGCTCATGGCAACCACATGAATGACAAAATGCAACATGAGGTGGCATGAGATGAAAATGCACTATATGATGAGGATGAATGCAAAATGATAAGAGGCACAAATGCAATATAGTAAGGAGAGCATGACAAAGAAAAGAATAACACACATAACCAAAACAAGATGAGGCCAAGCATGACAAAACCCACAAGAATTGGATGAAGGTCAAGTTGATATATTGCCAAAATGGGACATGTTACAAATGGGGTGTTACAACTCTCCTCCACTACAAGAGGATCTCGTCCCGAGATCTAGGACTGAAAGAACTCCGGATATTCGGAACGGAGGTGATCCTCGCGCTCCCAGGTGGCTTCTTGGTCGGAATGGTGTGACCACTTCACTTTCAGGAATTTGATTGACTTGTTGCGAGTCTTGCGCTCGGTTTCTTCAAGAATAGCAACGGGATGCTCATGATAAGAGAGATCTTCTTGGAGGTCGATCTCTTCGAAGTTGATAGTGCGCTCAGGAGTCTTGAAGCACTTGCGAAGCTGTGACACGTGAAACACATCGTATGGAAGCTGTGACACGTGAAACACGTGAAGCACTTGCGAAGTTGGATGGAAGCTCAAGTTGATAGGCGAGGTCGCCTCTTTTGCCAATGATCTTGAAAGGACCCACGTATCTAGGGGCAAGCTTCCCTTTGATACCGAAGCGACGAGTGCCTTTCATTGGAGAGACGCGGAGGTAGACATGGTCTTCGATTTCAAAAGCCAAGTCACGGTGCTTGCTATCATAGTAACTCTTTTGGCGCGATTGCACGGCTTTGAGATTCTCACGAATGACTTTGCACATTTCTTCGGCTTCTGTGATCAAGTCGTTGCCAAGAAGTTGGCGTTCACCTGTCTCAGACCAATTGAGAGGAGTACGACACTTTCTGCCATAGAGAATTTCGAATGGGGCCTTTCCCGAACTCGCTTGGAAGCTGTTGTTGTAGGAGAACTCGGCATATGGAAGACAATCTTCCTACTTCATACCGAAAGAGATGACACAAGCCCTGAGCATATCTTCAAGGATTTGATTGACTTGCTCGACTTGGCCACTTGTTTGAGGATGGAAAGTTGTGCTGAAACGAATGTTGGTGCCCATGGCCGTCTGAAAGGAGTCCCAGAACTTAGAAGTGAAGATGCTTCCACGATCTGAAGATATCAATTGTGGAATGCCGTGTAAGGAGACAATTCTGGAGGTGTATAGCTCTGCCAGCTGAGCTGCTGTGATAGATTCTTTGATAGGAAGAAAATGAGCCACTTTGGTAAGCTTGTCAATGACAATGAAGATAGCATCATTTCCACGCTTGGACTTAGGAAAACCAGTCACGAAGTCCATCTCGATATGATCAAACTTCCATTCCGGAATAGCAAGAGGTTGGAGGAGACCAGCTGGTCGTTGGTGTTCTGCTTTCACTCTTCTGGACATCACATTCATTCAAGAATTGAGCAATCTCTCGCTTCATTCGAGTCCACCAATACGACTGCTTGAGGTCATGGTACATCTTTGTACTTCCAGGATGAATGGATAGGAGGGAATTGTGTGCCTCATTCATGATGACTTTTCTCAGATCACCTTTTGGAACCACAATTCGATCCTCAAAGAAAAGAGTATCTTTGTCATCCAAGCGATAGCACTTGTATTTGGGAGTACCCTTTTCAATACCACGTTTCACCTTCTTCACCATGGTATCCAGGAGTTGTGCCTCACGAATTTGATCTTCCAAAGTAGGAGAGACTCTGAGGTTGGCAAGAAAGCCTTGAGGAACAACTTGAAGATTCAGCTTGCGAAAAGCCTCACAAAGATCCGGTTGAAACGGCTTGAGAATTAGACTGTTGCAATAAGCCTTTCTGCTCAAAGCATCTGCAATCACATTCACCTTGCCTGGAGTATATTCGATACTCAGATTGTACTCCTGAATCATTTCGACCCATCGAGTTTGCCTGAGATTAAGGTTGGGTTGAGTGAAGATATACTTGTGGCTCTTGTGATCGGTGAAAATGTCCACTTGCCTTCCCAATAAGAGATGTCTCCATGTTATCAATGCATGGACAACTGCCGCCAACTCAAGATCGTGAGTGGGGTAGTTCTTTTCGTTGGGCTTCAACTG
The DNA here is from genome assembly GCF_002162155.2 of Triticum dicoccoides. Taxonomy (NCBI): domain Eukaryota; kingdom Viridiplantae; phylum Streptophyta; class Magnoliopsida; order Poales; family Poaceae; genus Triticum; species Triticum dicoccoides. The sequence goes on from NC_041380.1 coordinate 155,502,052, forward strand.
ACGAGAGGTATAGGCCACAACTTTCTTCTCTTGCATCAACACAACACCGAGACCTTGAAGGGAAGCATCACAGAATACTTCGAATGGCTTGGATTCATCAGGAGGAGTCAAAACAGGAGCTGTGACTAGCTTCTCTTTGAGGGTGTTGAAAGCGGCGTCACACTCAGGCGTCCATACATACTTAACATGCTTCTGGAGGTTCTACTTGGCACAAACACTAATTAAAAACATAAAACCACATCTAAACATAGCTACATGAATTATTTATTACTAAACAGAAAAAAGCAAGAAGCAAAAATAAAATTGGGTTGCCTCCCAACAAGCGCTATCGTTTAACGCCCCTAGCTAGGCATAAAAGCAAGAATAGATCTAGGTATTGTCATATTTGGTTTTAATTTTTTAGCGGAGTCATGCTCGAATCCGGGAGGTTGTTTACATTTCCCTTCATATTCGGAAATTTTTAGATCTAAAGAATCCAACCGCTTATTGCAAAGGGTAATCAACTTATTCATGCGGTGAAGGTTCCGCTAACACTCTTAAGAGGTTCAAGAGACTTTTGTAAAATCTTCGTTACTTCGCAAATCTTCTCAAAAACTTGTGTCTCTTCCTGGGTGTGATGTTGCCCCTTTTGTTGAGGTACTGTTCCCACTATTCCCTCTATGATTTCATGTGCAATACTAGGATCAATTTCGATAAAATTTCCTTTGGCAACGCAATCCAAGAGTTGTCTATGGGACATATTTAGTCCAACATAAAAATTGCGAAGTAAAATTCTAAAACTCACCTCTAAGGTGCAATTACGATAAGATTCCATCATCCTATACCAAGCATATTTTAAGTTTTCTCCTTGTCTTGGTTTGAAGTGAAGAACTTCAAACTCGGGAGACAAAGGAGCACATAAAGGACTAGCGATGACGACAAAACAAACGATCTAACACACGGACACACAAGAAGCAAGCAAAAAGAGATGAACAGAAAAAGAAGGGCGAATAAAACGACAAGGTGAAGTGGGGGAGAGGAAAATAAGAGGCAAATGGCAAATAATGTAATGGGAGGGAGAAGAGTTTGTGATGGGTACTTGGTATGTCTTAACTTGTGCGTAGATCTCCCCGGCAACAACGCCAGAAATCCTTATTGCTACCTCTTGAGCATGCGTTGGTTTTCCCTTGAAGAGGAAAGGGTGATGCAGCAAAGTAGCGTAAGTATTTCCCTCAGTTTTTGAGAACCAAGGTATCAATCCAGTAGGAGACTACACGCAAGTGTTGGGGAACGCAGTAATTTCAAAAAATCCTACGCACACGCAAGATCATGGTGATGCATAGAAATGAGAGGGGAGAGTGTTGTTTACATACCCTTGTAGACCGTAAGCGGAAGCATTATGACAACGCAGTTGATGTAGTCATACGTCTTCACGATCGACCTATCCTAGTACCGAAAATATGGCACCTCCGTGATCTGCACACATTTGGCTCGGTGACGTCCCACGAACTCTTGATCCAGCTAAGTGTAGAGGGAGAGCTTTGTCAGCACGACGGCGTGATGACGGTGATGATGATGCTACGGTCGCAGGGCTTCGCCTAAGCACTACGATGATATGACCGAGGTGGATTATGGTGGAAGGGGGCACCGCACATGGCTAAGGGATTAATGATCAATTTGTGTGTCTATGGGGTGCCCCCTGGCCACGTATATAAAGGGTGGAGGGAGGAGGAGGCCGGCCCTCATAGGGCGCGCCCAAAGTGTGGAGTCCTACTAGGACTCCCTAGTCCTAGTAGGATTCCACCTCCCACATGGTATAAGAAAAAGGGAAGGGAGAAGGAGAAGGAAGGAAGGGGGTGCCCCCTTTCCCTAGTAAAATTCGGACCAATCCATGGGGAAGGGGCGCGACCATCCTTGAGGCCTTTCTCTCCTTTCCCGTATGGCCCATTAAGGCCCAATACGAATTCCCATAACTCTCCGGTACTCCGAAAAATACCCGGATCACTCAGAACCTTTTCGATGTCCGAATATAGCCTTCCAATATATCGATCTCTACGTCTCGGCCATTTCGAGACTCCTCGTCATGTCCCCGATCTCATCCGGGACTCTGAACAAACTTCAGTCATCAAATCACATAACTCATAATACAAATTGTCAAAGAACGTTAAGCGTGCGGACCCTACGGGTTCGAGAACTATGTAGACATGACCGAGACTCATCTCCGGTCAATAACTAATAGCGGAACCTGGATGCTCATATTGGCTCCTACATATTCTACGAAGATCTTTATCTGTCAAACCAAATAACAACATACATTGGTCCCTTTGTCATCAGTATGTTACTTGCCCGAGATTCGATTGTCGGTATCTCAATACCTAGTTCAATCTCGTTACCGACAAGTCTATTTACTCGTTCCGTAATGCATCATCCCACAACTAACTCATTAGTCACAATGCTTGCAAGGCTTAGAGTGATGTGCATTACCGAGGGGGCCCAGAGATACCTCTCCAATACATAGAGTGACAAATCCTAATCTCGATCTATGCCAACTCAACAAACACCATCGGAGACACCTATAGAGCATCTTTATAATCAACCAGTTACGTTGTGACGTTTGATAGCACACAAGGTGTTCCTCCGGTATTCGGGAGTTGCATAATCTCATAGTCAGAGGAACATGTATAAGTCATGAAGAAATTAGTAGCAATAAAACTGAACGATCGTTATGCTAAGCTAACGGATGGGTTTGTCCATCACATCATTTTCTAATGATGTGATCTCGTTCATCAAATGAAAACACATGTCCATGGCTAGGAAACTTAACCATCTTTGATTAATGAGCTAATCAAGTAGAGGTATACTAGGGACACTCTGTTTGTCTATGTATTCGCACATGTACTAAGTTTCCGGATAATACAATTCTAGCATGAATAATAAACATTTATCATGATATAAGGAAATATAAATAACAACTTCATTATTTCCTCACATATTTCCTTCAGTCTCCCACTATTAGTAGAGTCAATAATCTAGTTCACATCGTCATGTGATTTAACACCAATAGTTCACATCTTTATGTGATTAGTTCACATCTCCATGTGACTAATACCCAAAGGGTTTACTAGAGTCAATAATCTAGTTCACATGACGATGTGATTAACACCCAAAGCATGATCATGTTTTGCTTGTGAGAGAAATTTAGTCAACGGGTCTGCCACATTTAGAGCCGTATGTATTTTGCAAATTTTCTATGTCTACAATACTTTGCATGGAGCTACTCTAGCTAATTGCTCCCACTTTCAATATGTATCTAGATCGAGATTTAGAGTCTTCCATATTGGTGTCAAAGCTTGCATCGACGTAACTCTTTACGACGAACTCTTTGTCACCTCTATAACCGAGAAACATTTCCTTATTCCACTAAGGATATTTTTGACCGTTGTGTAGTGATCCACTCCTGGATCACTATTGTGCCCTCTTGCCAAACTTATGGTGAGGTACACAATAGGTCTGGTACACAACATAGCATACTTTATAGAACCTATGGCTAAGGCATAGGGAATGACTTTTAATTCTCTTTCTATTTTCTCCCGTGGTCAGGTTTTGAGCCTTTACTCAACTTCACACCTTGCAACATAGGCAAGAACTCCTTCTTTGATTGTTCCATTTTGAACTACTTCAAAATCTTGTCAAGGTATGTACTCATTGAAAATATATCCAACGTCTTAATCTATCTCTATAGATCTTGATGGTCAATATGTAAGTAGCTTCAGCAAGGTCTTTCTTTGAAAAACTCCTTTCAAATAATCCTTTATGCTTTCCAGAAAATTCTAAATTATTTCCAATCAACAATATGTCATTCACATATACTTATCAGAAATGATGTAGTGCTCCCACTCACTTTCTTGTAAATACAGGCTTCACCACATGTCTGTATAAAACCATATGCTTTGATCACTTTATCAAAGCATATATTCCAACTCTGAGATGCTTGCACCAGTCCATAGATGGATCGATGGACCTTGCTCACTTTGTTAGCACTTTAGGATCGACAATACCTTCTGGTTGCATCATATACAACTCTTCTTTAATAAATCCATTAAGGAATGCAGTTTTGACATCCATTTGCCAGATTTCATAAAATGCGGCAACTGCTAACATGATTCGGACAGACTTTTAAGCATTGATACGAGTGAGAAAATCTCATCGTAGTTAAGACCTTGAACTCGTCGAAAACATTTTGCGACAATTCGAGCTTTGTAGATAGTAACACTACTACTAGCGTCCGTCTTCCTCTTGAAGATCCATTTATTCTCAATGACTCGCCGATCATCGGGCAAGTCAATCAAAGTCCATACTTTGTTCTCATACATGGATCCCATCTCAGATTTCAAGGCCTCAAGCCATTTTTCGGAATCTGGGCTCATCATCGCTTCCTCATAGTTTGTAGGTTCGTCATGGTCTAGTAACACGACTTCCAGAATAGGATTATCGTACAACTCTGGTGCAGACCGTACTCTGGTTGACCTATGAGGTTCGGTAGTAACTTGATCTGAAGTTTCATGATTGTCATCATTAGCTTCCTCACTAATTGGTGTAGGAATCACTGGAACTGATTTCTGTGATGAACTACTTTCCAATTCGGGAGAAGGTACAATTACCTCATCAAGTTCTACTTTCCTCCCACTCACTTCTTTCGAGAGAAACTCCTTCTCTAGAAAGGATCCATTCTTAGCAACAAAATATCTCGCCTTCAGATCTGTGATAGAAGGTGTACCCAATAGTTTCTTTTGGGTATCCTATGAAGACGCACTACTCTGATTTGGGTTCGAGCTTATCAGTTTGAAACTTTTTCACATAAGCATCGCAATCCCAAACTTTAAGAAACGATAGCTTTGGTTTCTTGCCAAACCATAGTTCATACAGTGTCATCTCAACGGATTTAGATGGTGCCCTATTTAATGTGAATGCAGTTGTCTCTAATGCATAACCCCAAAACGATAGTGGTAAATCGGTAAGAGACATCACAGATTGCACTATATCCAATAAAGTACGGTTATGACGTTCGGACACACCATTATGCTATGGTGTTCCAGGTGGCATGAATTTGTGAAACTATTCCACATTTTTTTAGTTGAAGACCAAACTTGTAACTCAAATATTCCTTTCCGCGATTAGATCATAGAAACTTTATTTTCTTGTTACGATGATTTTCCACTTCACTCTTAAATTCTTTGAACTTTTCAAATGTTTTAGACTTATGTTTCATCAAGTAGAAATACCGATATCTGGTCAAATCATCTGTGAAGGTCAGAAAATAACGATACTCACCGCGAGCCTCAACACTCATCAGACCGCATACATCAGTATGTATTATTTCTAATAAGTTAGTTGCTTGGTCCATTGTTCCGGAGAATGGAGTATTAGTCATCTTGCCCATGAGGCATGGTTCGCAAGCATCAAGTGATTCAAAATCAAGTGATTCCAAAAGCCCATCAGCATAGAGTTTCTTCATGCGCTTTACACCAATATGACCTAAACGACAGTGCCACAAATAAGTTGCACTATCATTATTAACTTTGCATATTTTGGCTTCAATATTGTGAATATATGTATTACTACGATCGAGATTCAATAAACCATTCACCTTGGGTGTATGACCTCAGAAGGTTTTATTCATGTAAACAGAATAACAATTATTCTTTGACTTAAATGAATAACCATATTGCAATAAACATGATCCAATCATATTATGGTCAACGTAAACACCAAATAACATTTATTTTAGGTTCAACACTAATCCCGAAGGTAAAGGGAGTGTGCAATGGTGATCTTATCAACCTTTGAATCACTTCCAACTCACATCATCACCTTGCCCTTAACTAGTCTCTGTTTATTTTGCAACTCCTGTTTCGAGTTACTACTCTTAGCAACTGTACCAGTATCAAATACTGAGGGGTTCCTATAAACACTAGTAAAGTACACATCAATAACATGTATATCAAATATACTTTTGTTCACTTTGCCATCCTTCTTATCCGCCAAGTATCTAAGGCAGTTCCAGTTCTAGTGACCATTCCTTTGCAGTAGAAGCACTCAGTTCCAGGCTTGGGTCTAGCTTTGAGCTTTTTCATGGGAGCAACAACTTTCTTGCTATTCTTCTTTGAAGTTCCTCTTTCTTTCCCTTTTCCCTTTTCTTGAAACTAGTGGTCTTGTTAACCATCAACACTTGATGCTATTTCTTGATTTCTACCTTCGCCGATTTCAGCATGGCGAAGAGCTTGGGAATTACTTTCATCATCCCTTACATATTATAGTTCATCACTAAGTTCTAGTAACTTGGTGATAGTGACTAGAGAACTTTATCAATTAGTGACTTATCTGGAAGATTAACTCCCACTTCATTCAAGTAATTGTAGTATCTAGACAATCTGAGCACATGCTCACTGGTTGAGCTATTCTCCTCCATCTTGTAGGCAAAGTACTGTCAGAGGTCTCCTACCTCTCGACACGGGCATGAGTATGAAATACCAATTTCAACTCTTAGAACATCTTATATGCTCTGTGGCGTTCAAAAACATTTTTGAAGTCCCGGTTCTAATCTGTAAAGCATGGTTCACTAAACTATTAAGTAGTCATCATACCGAGCCTTGTCAAACGTTCACAACGTCTGCATTTGCTCCTGCAATAGTTATGTCACCTAGCGGTGCATCAAGGACATAATTCTTCTGTGCAGCAACAAGGATAATCCTCAGATCACAGATCCAATCCACATCATTGCTACTATCATCTTTCAACATAGTTTTCTCTAGGAACAAATCATAAATAAAACGGGGAAGCTATACGCGATCAAGTGATCTACAACATAGATATGCAAAATACTATCAGGTACTAAGTTCATGATAAATTAAAGTTCAATTAATCAAATTACTTAAGAACTCCCACTTAGATAGACATCTCTCTAATCATCTAAGTGATCACGTGATCCATATCAACTAAACCATGTCCGATCATCACGTGAGATCTAGTTTTCAATGGTGAACATCACTATGTTGATCATATCTACTATACGATTCACGCTCGACCTTTCGGTCTCCAGTGTTCCGAGGCCATATATGCATATGCTAGGCTCGTCAAGTTTAACCCGAGTATTCCGCGTGTGCAAAAATGGCTTGCACCCATTGTATGTGAACGTAGAGCTTATCACACCCGATCATCATGTGGTGTCTTGGCACGACGAACTGTCGCAACGGTGCATACTTGATACGTCTCCAACGTATCTATAATTTTTGATTGTTCCATGCTTTTATATTATCTGTTTTGGATGTTTATGGGCTTTATTATGCACTTTTATGTTATTTTTGGGACTAACCTATTAACCCAGAGCCTAGTGCCAGTTTCTGTTTTTTTCCTTGTTTTAGAGTATCACAGAAAAGGAAAATCAAACGGAGTCCAATTGACCTGAAACTTCACAAAACTTATTTCTGGACCAGAAGAAGCCCACAGAGTATCGGAGATGGACCAGGAGAGTCCCGGGCTGCCCACGAGGGTGGGGGGCACGCCCACCCCCCTGGGCGCGCCCCCTACCTTGTGGATAGCCCGGAGTTCCACCGACGTACTTCTTCCTCCCATATATACCCATATACCCTAAAAACTTTGGGGAACACAATAGATCGGGAGTTCCGCTGCCAGAAGCCTCTATAGCCACCGAAAGCCAATCTAGACCTGTTCCGGCACCCTGTCGGAGGGGGAATCCCTCTCCGGTGGCCATATTCATCATCCTGATGCTCTCCATGACGAGGAGGGAGTAGTTCTCCCTCAGGGCTGAGGGTATGTACCAGTAGCTATGTGTTTGATCTCTCTCTCTCTCTCTCTCTCTGTGTGTCGTTCTTGAGGTGATACGATCTTGATGTATCGCGAGCTTTGCTATTATAGTTGGATCTTATGATGTTTCTCCCCATCTACTCTCTTGTAATGGATTGAGTTTTCCCTTTGAAGTTATCTTATCAGATTGAGTCTTTAAGGATTTGAGAACACTTGATGTATGTCTTGTGGATACCCGTGGTGACAATAGGGTATTCTATTGATCCACTTGATGTATGTTTTGGTGATCAACTTGCGGGTTCTGCCCATGAACCTATGCATAGGGGTTGACACACCTTTTGTCTTGACTCTCCGGTAGAATCTTTGGGGCACTCTTTGTAGTACTTTGTGTTGGTTTGAATAGATGAATCTGAGATTGTGTGATGCATATCGTATAATCATACTCATGGATACTTGAGGTGACATTGGAGTATCTAGGTGACAATAGGGTTTTGGTTCATTTGTGTCTTAAGGTGTTATTCTAGTACGAACTCTAGGATAGATTGAACGAAAAGAATAGCGTCATGTTATTTTACTACGGACTCTTGAATAGATCGATCAGAAAGGATAACTTTGAGGTGGTTTCGTACCCTACCATAATCTCTTCATTTGTTGTCCGCCATTAGTGACTTTGGAGTGACTCTTTGTTGCATGTTGAGGGATAGTTATATGATCCAATTATGTTATTATTATTGAGAGAACTTGCACTAGCAAAAGTATGAACGATAGGCCTTGTTTCCTAACATTGCAATACCATTTGTGCTCACTTTTATCATGAGTTACCTTGCTGTTTTTATATTTTCAGATTACAAAAACCTTTATCTACTATCCATATTGCACTTGTATCACCATCTCTTCACCGAACTAGTGCACCTATACAATTTACCATTGTATTGGGTGTGTTGGGGACACAAGAGACTGTTTGTTATTTGGTTGCAGGGTTGTTTGAGAGATACCATCTTCATCCTACGCCTCCGACGGATTGATAAACCTTAGGTCATCCACTTGAGGTAAATTTGCTACTGTCCTACAAACCTCTGCACTTGGAGGCCCAACAATGTCTACAAGAAGAAGGTTGTGTAGTAGACATCAAGCTCTTTTCTGGCGCCGTTGCCGGGGGGGTTAGCGCTTGAAGGTATATCTTTAGATCTTGCAATCGAATCTTTTTGTTTCTTGTTTTAGCACTAGTTTAGTTTATAAAAGAAAATTACAAAAAATAGAATTAAGGGTACCTCATATGCTTCATCTTTTTAATATCTTTCATGAAAATAAGGATTCCGATAATTGTGCCAAAGTGTTAGAAGAAGAATGCATTAGAATGTTTGGCACTAAATATTTGAATGATGAGCATGATTGCAATGTTGTTAGTATGAACTCCTTGAATATCCATAGTACTAATGGTGATTGCACTAGTTATGATGAAAATGTCTCCTATAAGCATGTCGATTTTTGTGGAGTGCATAGAGTTTGCAAATACACACCAATTAGGGAAGATAGATTTTGCAAGAGGCATAAGTACTTAGAAACTAAATGGTTGCAAGAAAGGCTAGATGTTTGTGCTGAAAATTTAAGTTTTCTTGGCCGTACTTGTGAACTTTGCAATGAACATGGTCATTTAACCATCCGATGCAAATTGTTTCATGATCTAATTGTTTCCAAAAATTGTGATGACTTGATTTCTCTTGCACATCATAAAGAACTTAGTTTGCTTATGGGTTATGAAGAAATGAAATGTATAACTAACTATCTTCCAGTATTTGCCCGTGATAAACATCTTGGTTTTGATCTAGAGGAAATTTATATGTATTGTGCGGTGAATTGTATTGAAAATCCTTATATTGAAAATTACATAAAGAAAAGAAAACAAATAGAAGATGAAGATAATACTAACGGAAGGGAAGAGACTTCCCAATATCCTCCTATTATTTCTTATGATGAAGCAGGTAACAAGGAGGAGCCTTCTATTCAACCAATCTCATTAATAAGGAGCTCCAAAAGGAGGGTTGAACCCACACATGATGTGAAGAAGAAAAAGAAAAGACAGAGAAGCAAAGGTAAAAAGGTATCTCTCCCAAATGATGTTGCTCCTATTACTCCTTGTGATGATGATAATTGCTATACTATTGGTAATATCCATACTATTAATGATGTGAGTGATTATTCTTATGATATGAAAAGGCCCAAGCTTGGGGATGCTATGTTAGATGAAGATGATGTTTTTGAGAATATATTTGCTGCAATTAATGTTTGTCCCAAGCTTGGGGATTCCATGTTTAATGAAGATGATATTTTTAGTCTCCCAAGTTTTGATATGCAAATTTATAATGATGATAGCATGCCTCCTAATTATGATGATTATATTGATGAAAGTGGGTTTGGAAGAGTGTCAACTTAAGGAAGTAATTATCCCACTATTTTGGAGGATGTTGGATCTTATTATGATAATTATGAAAGTGGATTTGGAGAGGTCATGACTTTATTTAGTGATGATTCCACTATCTTGGAAGAGGTTTCAATCGATTATGATGAGAACAAAGTTGCTACTTATGATGATTATTGTGATGATACTTATGCTATAAAAAGTATTGATTATTATATTTATAAAACTTGTCATGATTATGATTACCCTTTTTCTGAACATTACTCTTTTAATGTGGAAACAATTTATAGTATTCGAGTTTCTTATGATACTCCCACTATTCCGAATGAGAAGAATTTTGCTTATGTGGAGAGTAATAAAATTTCTATGCTTGTAGATCATGAAAATAATGCTTTAGGTGCTGTTTATATTGCTGAATTCATTCATGATTCTACTGAAAATAATTATGAGGGAGGAATATATGCTTGTAGGAATTGCAATAATATCAAGTTTCCTCTCTATGTGCTTAAAGTTTTAAAGTTATGTTTGTTTTGCCTTCTTATGCTAGTTGATTATTGTTCTCATAAGTTGTTTAATCACAAAATACCTATGCATAGGAAGAGGGTTATACTTAAATGTGCTAGTCATATTCTTCATGATGCTCTCTTTATGTTTTAATTCTTATCCTTTATGTGAGCATCATTGAAATCATCATGCCTAGCTAGGGGGGTTAAACGTTAGCACTTGTTGGGAGGCAACCCAATTTTATTTTTGTTCCTGTTTAGTAATAAATAATTCATCTATCCTCTGTTTAGATGTAGTTTTATGTCTTAATTAGTGTTTGTGCCAAGTAGAACCTTTGGGAAGACTTGGGGAGAGTCTTTGCGATCATGCTGTAAAAAACAGAAACTTTAACACTCACGAGATTTGCTGCCATTTTTTATTGGAGAGTGCTATTTAGTTAATTCTTTTTTCAGGTGATTAATAGATAAATTATTCACTTCCAGTAATTTAGTTGAGAATTTTATGAGTTCCATAAGTATACGTTTGATCCAGATTACTACAGACTATTCTGTTTTTGATAGATTCTGTTTTCGATGTGTTGTTTGCTTATTTTGATGAATCTATGAGTAGTATCGGAGGGTATGAACCATAGATAAGTTGGAATACAGTAGATATTACACCAACATGAATTTAGAATGATTTCACAACAATACCTAAGTGGTGATTTATTTTCTTATACTAACAGAGCTTATGAGTTTTCTGTTAAGTTTTGTGTTGTGAAGTTTTCAAGTTTTGGGTAAAGATTCGATGGACTATGGAATAAGGAGTGGCAAGAGCCTAAGCTTGGGATGCCCAACGCACCCCAAGGTAATATTCAAGGACAACCAAGAGCCTAAGCTTGGGGATGCCCCGGAAGGCATCCTCTCTTTTGTCTTCGTTCATCGGTAACTTTACTTGGAGCTATATTTTTATTTACCACATGATATGTGTTTTGCTTGGTGCGTCATTTTATTTTATTTATTTTTGCTTGATGTTTTAATAAAATACCAAGATATTAAATTATTAAATGTTAGAGAGTCTTCACATAGTTGCATAATTTTCGACTACTCATTGAGCTTCACTTATATCTTTTGGAGTAGTTTTTCATTTGCTCTAGTGCTTCACTTATATCATTTTAGAGCACGGTGGTGGTTTTATTTTATAGAAATAGATGAACCCTTATGCTTCACTTATATTATCTGGAGAGTCCTAAACAGCATGGTAATTTGCTTTGGTTATGAATTTAGTCCTAATATGATGGGCATCCAAGAGGGATATAATAAAAACTTTCATATAAAGTGCATTGAATACTATGAGAAGTTTGATACTTGATGATTGTTTTGAGATATGAAGATGGTGATATTAGAGTCATGCTAGTTGAGTAGTTGTGAATTTGAGAGATACTTGTGTTGAAGTTTGTGATTCCCGTAGCATGCACGTATGGTGAACCGTTATGTGACGAAGTCGGAGCATGATTTATTTATTGATTGTCTTCCTTATGAGTGGCGGTCGGGGACGAGCGATGATCTTTTCCTACCAATCTATCCCCCTAGGAGCATGCGCGTAGTACTTTGCTTCGATAACTAATAGATTTTTGCAATAAGTATGTGAGTTCTTTATGACTAATGTTGAGTCCATGGATTATACGCACTCTCACCCTTCCACCATTGCTAGCCTCTCTAGTACCACGCAACTTTCGCCGGTACCATAAACCCACCATATACCTTCCTCAAAACAGCCACCGTACCTACCTATCATGGCATTTCCATATCCGTTCCGATATATATTGCCATGCAACTTTCCACCGTTCCGTTTGTTATGACACGCTCCATCATTGTCGTATTGCTTTGCATGATCATGTAGTTGACATCATATTTGTGGCAAAGCCACCGTTCATAATTCTTTCATACATGTCACTCATGAGACATTGCACATCCCGGTACACCGCCGGAGGCATTCATATAGAGTCATACTTTGTTCTAGTATCGAGTTGTAATCATTGAGTTGTAAATAAATAGAAGTGTGATGATCATCATTAATAGAGCATTGTCCCCAAAAAAAGAAAGGCCAAAAAAAGAGAAAGGCCAAATAAAAAAAGAAAGGACAAATAAAAAAGAAAGGAAAAAAATAAAAAAAATAAGGGACAATGCTACTATCATTTTTCCACACTTGTGCTTCAAAGTAGCACCATGATCTTCATGATAGAGAGTCTCTTGTTTTGTCACTTTCATATACTAGTGGGAAATTTTCATTATAGAACTTGGCTTGTATATTCCAACAATGGGCCTCCTCAAGTGCCCTAGATCTTCGTGAGCAAGCAAGTTGGATGCACACCCACTTAGTTTCTTTTGTTGAGCTTTCATACATTTATAGCTCTAGTGCATCTGTTTCATGGAAATCCCTACTCACTCACATTGATATCTATTAATGGGCATCTCCATAGCCCGTTGATACGCCTAGTTGATGTGAGACTATCTTCTCCCTTTTTGTCTTCTCCACAACCACCATTCTATTCCACATATAGTGTTATGTCCATGGCTCACGCTCATGTATTGCGTGAAGATTGAAAAAGTTTGAGAACATCAAAAGTATGAAACAATTGCTTGGCTTGTCATCGGGGTTGTGCATGATTTAAATACGTTGTGTGGTGAAGATGGAGCATAGCCAGACTATATGATTATGTAGGGATAGCTTTATTTGGCCATGTTATTTTGAGAAGACATGATTACTTTGTTTGTATGCTTGAAGTATTATTATTTTTATGTCAATATTAAACTTTTGTCTTGAATCTTATGCATCTGAATATTCTTGCCATAATAGAGAATTACATGGAAAAGTATGTTAGGTAGCATTCCACATAAAAAATTTAGTTTTTATCATTTACCTACTCGAGGACGAGCAGGAATTAAGCTTGGGGATGCTGACACGTCTCCAACGTATCAATAATTTTTGATTGTTCCATGCTTTTATATTATCTGTTTTGGATGTTTATGGGCTTCATTATGCACTTTTATATTATTTTTGGGACTAACCTATTAACCCAGAGCTGAGTGCCAGTTTTTGTTTTTTTCCTTGTTTTAGAGTATCGCAGAAAAGGAAAATCAAACGTAGTCCAATTGACCTGAAACTTCACGGAACTTATTTTTGGACCAGAAGAAGCCCACGGAGTATGGGAGATGGACCAGGAGAATCCCGGGCTACCCATGAGGGTGGGGCCACGCCCCCTGCCTCATGGACAGCCCGGAGGTCCACCGACGTACTTCTTCCTCCCATATATACCCATATACCCAAAAAACTTCGGGGAACACAATAGATCAGGAGTTCCGCCGCCAGAAGCCTCCGTAGCCACCGAAAGCCAATCTAGACCCATTCCGGCACCCTGCCGAAGGGGGAATCCCTCTCCGGTGGCCATCTTCATCATCCCGGCGCTCTCCATGACGAGGAGGGAGTAGTTCTCCCTTGGGGCTGAGGGTATGTACCAGTAGCTATGTGTTTGATCTCTCTCTCTCTCTCTTGTGTTCTTGAGGTGATACGATCTTGATGTATTGCGAGCTTTGCAATTATAGTTGGTTCTTATGATGTTTCTCCCCCTCTACTCTCTTGTAATGGATTGAGTTTTCCCTTTGAAGTTATCTTATCAGATTGAGTCTTTAAGGATTTGAGAACACTTGATGTATGTCTTGCGTGGGATACCCGTGGTGACAATGGGGTATTCTATGGATCCACTTGATGTATGTTTCGGTGATCAACTTGTGGGTTCCGCCCATGAACCTATGCATAGGGGTTGGCACATGTTTTCATCTTGACTCTGCAGTAGAATCTTTGGGGCACTCTTTGAAGTACTTTGTGTTGGTTTGAATAGATGAATCTGAGATTGTGTGATGCATATCGTATAATCATACCCACGGATACTTGAGGTGACATTGGAGTATCTAGGTGACATTAGGGTTTTGGTTGATTTGTGTCTTAAGGTGTTATTCTAGTACAAACTCTAGGATAGATTGAACGGAAAGAATAGCTTCATGTTATTTTACTACGGACTCTTGAATAGATCGATCAGAAAGGATAACTTTGAGGTGGTTTCATACCCTACCATAATCTCTTCGTTTGTCCTCCGCTATTAGTGACTTTGGAGTGACTCTTTGTTGCATGTTGAGGGATAGTTATATGATCCAATTATGTTATTATTGTTGAGAGAATTTGCACTAGCGAAAGTATGAGCCCTAGGCCTTGTTTCCTAGCATTGCAATACCATTTGTGCTCACTTTTATCATTTGTTACCTTGCTGCTTTTATACTTTCAGATTACAAAAACCTTTATCGACCATCCATATTGCACTTGTATCACCATCTCTTCGCCGAACTAGTGCACCTATACAATTTACCATTGTATTGGGTGTGTTGGGGACACAAGAGACTCTTTGTTATTTGGTTGCAGGGTTGTTTGAGAGAGACCATCTTCATGCTACGCCTCCCACGGATTGATAAACCTTAGGTCATCCACTTGAGGGAAATTTGCTACTATCCTACAAACCTCTGCACTTGGAGGCCCAACAACATCTACAAGAAGAAGGTTGTGTAGTAGACATCAATACTCAGGGAGAACACTTATACCTTGAAATTTAGTGAGAGATCATCTTATAATGCTACCACCGAACTAAGCAAAATAAGATACATAAAGGATAAACATCACACGCAATCAAAATATGTGACATGATATGGCCATCATCATCTTGTGCCTTGGGTCTCCATCTCCAAAACACCGTCATGATCTCTATCATCATCAGCATGACACCATGATCTCCATCATCTTGATCTCTATCAATGTGTCGTCACATGGACGTCTCACCAACTATTGCTTTTGCAACTATTGCTATCACATAGTGATAAAGTAAAGCAATTATATGGCACTTGCATCTTATGCAATAAAGAGACAACCATAAGGCTTGTGCCAGTTGCCGATAACTTTAACAAAACATGATCATCTCATACAACAATTTATATCTCATCACGTTTTGACCATATCACATCACAACATGCCCTGCAAAAACAAGTTAGACGCCCTCTACTTTGTTGTTGCAAGTTTTACGTGGCTGCTACGGGCTGAGCAAGAACCGTTCTTACCTACGCATCAAAAAAACACAACGCGGTATAGTGATTGCTTTGTGATCTTCAGAATGAACCTTGTTCATTGAATTCGATTCAACTAAAGTTGGAGAAATAGACACCCACTAGCCACCTATGTGCGAAGCACATCGGTAGAACCAGTCTCGCATAAGCGTATGCGTAATGTCGGTCTGAGCCGCTTCATCCAACAATATCGCTGAATCAAGAATCAACTAGTGACGGCAAGCAATATGTATATACCCACGCCCACAACTCCTTTGTGTTCTACTCATGCATATAACATCTATGCATAGACCTGGCTCGGATGCCACTGTTGGGAACGCAATAATTTCAAAAATAAAAATCCTACGCACACGCAAGATCATGGTGATGCATAACAATAAGAGGGGAGAGTGTTGTCTACGTACCCTTGTAGACCGTAAGCGGAAGCGTTATGACAACGCGGTTGATGTAGTCGTACGTCTTCACGATCGACTGATCCTAGTACCGAAAGTACGACACCTCCGCAATCTGCACACGTTCGACTCAGTGACGTACCACGAACTCTCGATCCAACTGTTTGTCGAGGGAGAGCTTCATTAGCACGACAGCGTGATGACGGTGATGATGATGCTACCGTCGCAGGGCTTCGCCTAAGCACTACGATGATATGGCCGAGGTGGATTATGGTGGAAGGGGCACCGCACACGCCTAAGGGATCAATGATCAACTTGTGTGTCTATGAGGTGCCCCTTGGCCACGTATATAAAGGATGGAGGGAGGAGGAGGCCGGCCCTCATAGGGCACTCCCAAAGTGTGGAGTCCTACTAGGACTTCCTAGTCCTAGTAGGATTCCAGTTCCCACATGGAATAGGAAAAAAGGAAGGGAGAAGGAGAAGGAAGGAAGGGGGCGCCCCCTTTTCCTAGTCCAATTCGGACCAGTCCATGGGGAAGGGGCGCGGACACCCTTGAGGCCTTTCTCTCCTTTCCTGTATGGCCCACCAATATGAATTCCCGTAACTCTTTGGTACTCCGAAAAATACCTGAATCACTCGGAACATTTCCGATGTCCGAATATAGCCTTCCAATATACCGATCTTTACGTCTTGACCATTTCGAGACTCCTCGTCCTGTCCTCGATCTCATTCGGGACTCCTAACAAACTTCGGTCATCAAATCACATAACTCATAATACAAATCATCATAGAACGTTAAGCGTGCGGACCCTATGGGTTGAGAACTATGTAGACATGACCGAGACTCATCTCTGGTCAATAACCAATAGAGGAAACTAGATTCTCATATTGGCTCCTACATATTCTACGAAGATCTTTATCGGTCAAACCGCATAACAACATACGTTGTTCCCTTTGTCATCGGTATGTTACTTGCCCGAGATTCGATTGTCGGTATCTCAATACCTAGTTCAATCTCGTTACCGGCAAGTATCTTTACTCGTTATGTAATGTATCATCCCACAACTAACTCATTATTCACAATGCTTGCAAGGCTTGGAGTGATGTGCATTACCGAGGGGGCCCAGAGATACCTCTCCGATACACAGAGTGACAAATCCTAATCTCGATCTATGCCAACTCAACAAACACCATCGGAGACACCTGTAGAGCATCTTTATAATCAACCAGTTACGTTGTGACGTTTGATAGCACACAAGGTGTTCCTCCGTATTCGGGAGTTGCATAATCTCATAGTCAGAGGAACATTTATAAGTCATGAAGAAAGTAGTAGCAATAAAACTGAATGATCATTATGTTAAGCTAACAGATGGGTCTTGTCCATCACATCATTCTCTAATGATGTGATCCCGTTCATCAAATGAAAACACATATCCATGGCTAGGAAACTTAACCATCTTTGATTAACGAGCTAGTCAAGTAGAGGCATACTAGGGACACTCTGTTTGTCTATGTATTCACACATGTACTAAGTTTCCGGATAATACAATTCTAGCATGAATAATAAACATTTATCATGATATAAGGAAATATAGATAACAACTCTATTATTGCCTCTAGGGCATATTTCCTTCAGCAAGTCCCTCGTACCTGCACAAACAATCAAGAACCTTGCAACCAACACGATAAAGGGGTTGTCAGTCCCTTCACGGCCACTTGCAAAAGTGAGATATGATAAAGATAATAAGATAAATATTTTTGTGTTTTTGTTGTATATATTGAAAAGTAAAGATTGCAAAATAAACGGCGACAGAAATAGCTAGTTGACGGGAAAATAATATAATGGAGAATAGACCCAGGGGCCATAGGTTTCACTAGTGGCTTCTCTCAAGATAACATAATCTACGGTGGGTGAACAAATTACTGTCGAGCAATTGATAGAAAAGCACATAGTTATGAGAATATCTAGGCATGATCATGTACATATGCATCACGTCCATGACAAGTAGACCGAAACGATTCTGCATCTACTACTATTACTCCACACATCGACCGCTATCCAGCATCCATCTAGAGTTTTAAGTTCATAAGAACAGAGTAACACATTAGGCAAGATGACATGATGTAGAGGTATAAAATCAAGCAATATTATACAAACCCCATCTTTTTATCCTCGATGGCAACAATACAATACATGCCTTGCTGCCCCTGCTGTCACTAGGAAATGACACCGCAAGATTGAACCCAAAGCTAAGCACTTCTCCCATTGCAAGAAAGATCAATCTAGTAGGCCAAACCAAACTGATAATTCGAAGAGACTTCCAAAGATATTTAAATCATGCATATAAGAATTCAGAGAAGAACCAAATATTGTTCATAGATAATCTTGATCATAAACACACAATTCATCAGATCTTGACAAACACACCGCAAAAAGAATTACATCGAATAGATCTCCAAGATAATCGAGGAGAACTTTGTATTGAGATCCAAAGAGAGAGAAGAAGCCATCTAGCTAATAACTATGGACCCGAAGGTCTGTGGTAAACTACTCACACATCATCGGAGAGGCTATGGTGTTGATGTAGAAGCCCTCCGTGATCGATTCCCCCTACGGCGGAGCGTCGAAAAAGGCCCCAAGATGGGATCTCATGGGTACAGAAGGTTACGGCGGTGGAAATAGGGTTTCATGGTGCTCCTGGATGTTTTCAGGGTATATGAGTATATATAGGTGAAAGAAGTAGGTCGGTGGAGCCACGAGGGGCCCATGAGAGTGGGGGCACGCCCTCCTACCTCACGGCTTCCTCACTGCTTCCTTGACGTCCACTCCAAGTCTCCTGGATTGCGTTTGTTCCAAAAATGATCCTCGTGAAGGTTTCATTCCATTTGATATTCCTTTTCTGTGAAACACTGAAATAGGCAAAAAAACAGCAATTTGCACTTGGCCTCCGGTTAATAGGTTAGTCCCAAAAATAATATAAAAGTGCATAATAAAGCCGATTAAACATCCAAAATAGATAATATAATAGCATGGAACATTCAAAAATTATAGATACGTTGGAGACGTATCACATCGTCTGGTGATTTTTTAACTCGCACACAAGTACACAAAAAATATGATTTTTGAAACCGTTATGGTTAGGCATTGCATGTAGATGTGGTTCAAATTTTAATTATGGTCATTAAATGGTTAGAAAATCACTTAAATGTCTTTAAAAGGTCAAATGACCTCTGAAATTTTCCAAATTTTCACAAGACAGTTGTGTTAGTGCATGTTAAATGTAGAAAAAAATTTGAAGGCCGTAAGAGGAAGCTATCTCCCGTTCTTCATCAAACATGCATTGTTCCCACTCGGAACCACGAACCGTCTAGTGAGTTGCTCTGGTTTGTGAGGGATGTGTGTCCAAACTTTCGTCAAACAGGCCAATTTTTTTACCGTATCATCTTGGTGGCATGACATTATATCAAGCAAGGTTTCGTGTTTTTCTGATCATTTTTTAATTTTTTGGAATTAAAATGCCATGCTACTCCATGCACGTGTGCCCATGCCTTGAGACCAATATGTTTGAAAATTCCTTCTAATTTACTGCACATGGAATTAACTCGCACACAAGTACACAAAAATATGATTTTTAAAACCTTTATGGTTAGGCGTTGCATGTAGTGTAGTTCAAATTTGAATTACGGTCATTAAATGGTTAGAAAATCACTTAAATGTCTTTAAAAGGTCAAATGACCCCTGAAATTTTCAAAAAATTCACATGACAGTTGTATTAGTGCATGTTAGACGTAGAAAAAAATTGAAGGCCGTAAGAGGAAGCTATCTCCCATTCGTCATCAAACATGCATTGTTCCCTCTTGGAACCATGAACCTTCTAGTGAGTTGCTCCGGTTTGTGAGGGGTGTGTGTCCAAACTTTCGTCAAACAGGCCAATTTTTTACCACATCATCTTGGTGGCATGACATTAAATCAACCAAGGTTTCATGTTTTCTGGTCATTTTTTTTAATTTTTTGGAATTAAAATGCTATGTCACTCCATGCATACGTATGCATGTGTCCATGTCCTGAGACCAATATGTTTGAAGTTTCCTTCTAATTTATTGCACATGGAATTAACTTGCACACAAGTACACAAATATAATTTTTCAAACCGTTTTGGTTAGGCGTTGCATGTAGATGTAGTTCAAATTTGAATTACGGTCATTAAATGGCTAGAAAATCACTTACATTTTTAAAAGGTCAAGTGACCCCCAGAATTTTCAAAAATTTCAAATTACAGTTGTAGTAGTGCACGTTAGACGTAGGAAAAAAATTGAAGGCCGTAAGAGGAAGCTATCTCCTATTCGTCATCAAACATGCATTGTTCCCTCTCGGAACCACGATCCTTCTAGTGAGTTGCTCCGGTTTGTGATGGATGTGTGGCCAAACTTTCGTCAAACATGCCAATTTTTTGACCACATCATCTTGGTGGCATGACATTACATCAACCAAGGTTTCATGTGTTTCTGATATTTTTTAATTTTTTGGAATTAAAATGCCATGTCACTCCATGCATACATATGCATGTGTCCATGTCGTGAGACAAGTATATTTGAAAATTCCTTCTAATTTACTGCTCATGGAATTAACTCACACACACGTACACAAGTATGATTTGTCAAACCATTATGGTTAGACGTTGCATGTAGATGTAGTGCAAACTTGAATTAAATGGCTAGAAAATCACTTAAATGTCTTTAAAATGTCAAATGACCACTATAATTTTCCAAAATTTCACATTACAGTTTTAGTAGTGCACGTTAAACATACAAAAAAATTAAAGGCTGTAAGAGGAAGCTATCTCCCGTTCGTCATCAAACATGCATTGTTCCCTCTCAGAACCACGAGCCTTCTAGTGAGTTGCTCCGGTTTCTGAGGGGTGTGTGTCCAAACTTTCATCAGACATGCCCAATTTTTTTCCACATCATCTTGGTGGCATGAAATTACATCAACCAAGGTTTCATGTGTTTCTAATTTTTTTAATTTTTTGGAATTAAAATGCCATGTCACTCCATGCTTAATTGTGTCATAGCCTTGAGACCAATATGTTTGAAAATTCCTTCCAATTTATTGCACATGGAATTAAATCGCACAAAAGTACACAAAATATGAGTTTTCAAACCGTTATGGTTAGCTGTTGCATGTACATGTAGTTCAAATTTCAATTACGGTCATTAAATGGCTAGAAAATGACTTAAATGTCTTAAAAGGTCAAATGACACCTGAAATTTTCCAAAATTTGACATGACAGTTGTATTAGTACTAGAAAATTTCTCGTACATTTAAAACACCATCCGTTGCCACTGTAATCCAAATTCGCCTTTCACAGCTAATAAAAAATATCTACAACATCACACACAATTGTTGTCGAGGAACCGCTTGCGATGAAAATATCTGGTTCTATTTAAGTCTCCCTCCTTAAGCTTCGCCGGCTCGTCTGCTCCAGTGCCGGCAAACCTCGAATCCACGAATCCCTACTCCCATTCACGCACCCCCTTCTTGCAAAGATGATGCCATGGAAATGCTTCGTGAAGGCCCGTACGATGGCCGCGTCCCCCCCGAGCGCCGCCGCCTGCGCCGAGAGCGCCGCCGCCTACGCTGAGAGTGCCACCACATCCGCATTGAGCGCGGCCGCTTCCGGTGAGAGGGCATCTGCGGCAGCCGATAGAGCAGCTGCAACGACGGTGGCTGCAAACGCCGAGAGCGCTCGAGCTGCCGCCTGTGCCGCTGATGTCGCCCTGGCCCGGGTCGAGGCCATCCACGCCAAGATCGAGGATGCACATGCCAAGATATTTCAGGCCACCTCGGACTCCAGCATGCAACCCACGTCTAAAAAGGCGATGGTGGCCATGGAGCACCGCTTCCTCATGAGGTCACCGAGCGGGAGCTGGAGATGCAGGAGGTGGCGGAGATCGAGGAGCGCCGGGGGCAGGAGTTGCGCGTGGTCGAGGTCGAGGTAGAGAAGAGTCTGTCCATCGAGTAATCGACGGTGGAGTACCAACGCGAGCTCTGGCACAGCCACAACTACGAGTACTACAACCTTGAGGGCGGTGCCGAGGACGAGGACGAGGACGCGGCCGACTTCAGCAGGGGGGACGCGGAGTCCACCAATGGCGGCATGTCGCCAGGACAAGTCATTGATGTCTCACACCGGCGATGCATAGGCCGGCGCAGCGGCGGATTTGTTAAAATTATGCGTACTTAGGATTTGTTCTTAATGTTGGTCTTTTGTTTAGCAATGTTTAGGTCAACTGGCTCTGTTTAATTACTAAAATTGCTCGATTCAGTAAGTGTGGTCTGTCTATTGTACGCTCTTTTGTGTGCCCAAATTAGGAAGCGATGTTAAATTATGCAATGACGTACCCGAGGAAATTTCCACCAAAATTTGAATTATCAAACTCATCCCATGCGTGTAAAGCAGAAAAATCATTTGCGATGCACACAATCGTTCAAAGTGAATGGTCCGGCGGCACCGCGCGCAAAGTTTCCCTCCACATTTCCAAAATTTTGGCTTACCGCCAAAATATCTACCCCTGCCCCCTTCCCCACCCCCTTTCTCCCCGACCACAAGTCACATTTCCCCTGTTTCCTCCTTCCTTCCTTCCTTCCTTCCTTGCTAAGCTGTAGCTGCTTCCTCGCTCTCGTTGTCTCGCATCCTACCGCCAGGGTCTCCATGGTCTTCTTCAAAGACATCTCTAGCGGTTCCTCCTCCGGCGACTACTCCTTCACCACCCGGGTATGCCTCACTTCTCTCTCTCGGGCTATGACTTGGAATGAAGGTTTTTTACCCGGTGGTCGATTTGAGTCATTTCTTCCTCTTGTAGCTCCCTAAGACCATCAGTGGCAACGAATGGAGCGGGGTGGCTGAAGATCTATCTACTCGTTGTCACCATCAATCTCCATGCGTGAAGCTAGTTGCGTTTGATTCTCTGGACAGTGGGAGGAAGTTTTTGGCATGTGCAGAGAAGGTTAGACCCTCTTTCGTTGCTACAAATCATTTGTTAGATGTGATTCAGACACTGTCACGGTCCCAACCCATTCATACCACACCTTCAACCAAACGCATCCTAAGACAGTGTCACAGTTTGTACCTGGTATCTTAAATTGTTGCCATCTCATCAGCGAGGCCATTAGAAAATTATTTGGCACCGCTTCAGCAGTTTGTGCAGCTAACTTTGGTCCACACATCCGACCAGCCAAGCAGTAAAATACTAAATCTTTATGGCACGAAGGAACTAGGCATCAGAGCAACTACGTGCTCTGGAGTCTGGGTCCCTGATTGTTTTCCACTGCATCGGCTCGCCAGTGCAGGGCACCGGTGCGAGATGTAGCAACAATTGTCTTTACCCCAGTTTTGGCATACATAGTGGATGACCTTAGTGCTATTAGTTCTATGTTACTAAATTTGTGCATGTACACACCTGTCAATATCAATTTGCTGTCATCCAAAGACTGTCGCTATGATGTTGCAGTTATACTTACCTTCCTCGTAAAATGTTCAATTTGTTATTTATTGTACATGAGTAAGAACTTGTAGCATTGTTGTACTTAATTATAGCTTCTGATGTTCCAGAATTTGGTCGTTGTCTTAGTACCAGTTATTTCATTTGCACATTGATCTTTTTGAGAAGATATGTCATAATTAACATGTTTCTTCAGATTTTCAAAATAAGCATTGGTGATTTTCTATGTTGCTATAAACCCATTTCCCCTACAATTGTTACTGATCTAGTTTTAAATATTATAGGATGAACGGAAGTGTTCTTACTTGGAATGGGTTGGTCAAGAGTGGCCACAGTCTTTGAAGATGTGCCTAGCAAAGCTTTGGAGCATGTATGAGGAGGAGAACACACGTAGGCTTAGAGAAAGTGTTGTCAACGCTGAAGCATATTTCAAGTTGCGGGATAAAAAGTTGTAGGTGGAGAATGAGCTCAGATTTTTTAAATCAGACTTCGCTAAAATGGTGTTGGTGAAGGAGGAGTCACTTTCCCAGTTGGCCCGTGTAAAAGGGGTTCTTACTGAACTGAAAGCATAGGTGGATAAGGCGAGCCTGGATGATCTCGATTAGGGAAATGAATATATTGTTCTTATGAAGTTGAACTAGTTATATGTTGAACTGTGTTGTTTTCATGTAGCTACCGTACTGTGATGTTATAATATATTTATGTGCCTGATATGAAATTGGCAAACAGCTGTTCGATATGAAATGTGAATTTGCGTAATACTAGAATTATTAATTGTAAACTAATAAACCTGCTAAATGTGTCATGGACCTTTGCAAACGGTTCTAGTAGAAAAAGCGCTTGCGATGGATAGCCCAATGCCCCACAGTTTTCTTCATCAAATCATGTGTGATATAGTTGATAAAAGCAAACAGTTAACCATGGCAAACCATGTGTGATAGTTACACCTTTCACAGACGAGTCTACACATAAAACTATGTGGGATGTTGATGTCTACTACACAACCTTCTTCTTGTAGACGTTGTTGGGCCTCCAGGTGCAGAGGTTTGTAGGACAATAGCCAATTTCCCTCAAGTGGATGACCTAAGGTTTATCAATCCGTGGGAGGTGTAGGATGAAGATGGTCTCTCTCAAACAACCCTGCAACCAAATAAAAAAGAGTCTCTTGTGTCCCCAATACACCCAATACAATGATAAATTGTATAGGTGCACTAGTTCGGCGAAGAGATGGTGATACAAGTGCAATATGGATGGTAGATAAAGGTTTTTGTAATCTGAAAATATAAAAACAGCAAGGTAACTAATGATAAAAGTGAGCGAAAGTGGTATTGCAATGCTAGGAAACATGGCCTAGGGTTCATACTTTCACTAGTGCAAGTTCTCCCAACAATAATAACATAATTGGATCATATAACTATCCCTCAACATGCAACAAAGAGTCACTCCAAAGTCACTAATAGGGGAGAACAAATGAAGAGATTATTGTAGGGTACGAAACCACCTCAAAGTTATCCTTTCTGATCGATCTATTCAAGAGTCCATAGTAAAATAACATGAAGCAATTCTTTCCGTTCAATCTATCATAGAGTTCCTACCAGAATAACACCTTAAGGCACAAATCAACCAAAACCCTAATGTCACCTACATACTCCAATGTCACCTCAAGTATCCACGGGTATGATTGTACGATATGCATCACACAATCTCAGATTCATCTATTCAACCAACACAAAGAACTTTAAAGAGTGCTCCAAAGTTTCTACCAGATAGTCAAGACGAAAACGTGTGCCAACCCCTATGCATAAGTTCACAAGGTCACGAAACTCGCAGGTTGATCACCAAAGCATACATCAAGTGGATCACGTGAATATCCCATTGTCACCACAGATAAGGACATGCAAAACATACATCAAGTGTTCTCAAATCATTAAAGACTCAATCCGGTAAGATAACTTCAAAGGGAAAACTCAATCCATTACAAGAGAGTAGAGGGGGAGAAACATCATAAGATCCAACTATAATAGCAAAGCTCGCGATACATCAAGATCGTACGAATCAAGAACACGAGAGAGAGAGAGAGAGAGAGAGAGAGAGATCAAACACATAGCTACTGGTACATACCCTCAGCCCCGAGGCTGAAGTACTCCCTCCTCGTCATGGAGAGCGCCGAGATGATAAAGATGGCCACCGGAGAGGGATTCCCCCCTTCGGCAGGGTGCCCGAACGGGTCTAGATTGGTTTTCGGTGGCTGAGAGGCTTGCGGCAGCGAAACTCCCGATCTAGGTTTCTTTCTGGAAGTTTGGGTATATATAAGAGGTGTTGGAGTCGGGAACAAGTCAGGGGGGTCCCTGAGGCAGCCACGAGGTAGGGAGGCGCCCCCACCCTCGTGGGTGCCTCGGGACTCTTCTGGCCTATCTCCGGTACTCTGTGGGCTTCTTCTGGTCCAAAATTATCTCCGTGAATTTTCAGGTCAATTGGACTCCGTTTGGTTTTCCTTTTCTGCAATACTCATAAACAAGGAAAAAACAGAAACTGGCACTGGGCTCTAGGTTAATAGGTTAGTCCCAAAAATAATATAAAATAGCATATAAATGCATATAAAACATCCTAGATGGATAATATAATAGCATGGAACAATCAAAAATTATAGATACGTTGGAGGCGATTAGATGTACGTCTGAACAGAAACGTGTTCCCTGGATTGACTGTGTAGGATGTACATAAGAACGGAAATGTATTCCTTGGATTGACTGTGTGTGATATACATACGAATGAAAATGTTTTTCTGGGATTCACCGTGTGGGATGTACATACCTGCGGAAATGATTGGGTTTTGATGCCTCGCCCGATCACACAGGGCCCCAGCTTGGGTCAAAGGAGGGCCTATCCCCGACGATTTCTGGGTCATGTGCGAAGGACACGCTATCACACACACTCACTTGGTGACGGTTCCAAATGCCGTCGCGGAAAGGGGTTAAAAACCGTTTGTTTAGGACCGATGCACACCAGTGTTTGCTTGAAATATTAACTTCAACTCCTCGAACATCTCATATGCTCCATGACGTTCAAAACGTCTTTGAAGTCCCAATTCTAAGCCATAAAGCATGGCACACTGAACTATCGAGTAGTCATCAGCTTTGCTCTGCCAGATGTTCATAACGTCCGGAGTTGCTCCTACAGTGGGTCTTGCACCTAGCGGTGCTTTTGGAACGTAATTATTCTATGCAGCAATGAGGATAATCCTCAAGTTACGGACCCAGTACGTGTTGTTGCTACCATCATCTTTCAACCTCGCTTTCTCTAGGAACACATTAAAATTCAAGGGAACGGTAGCACAGTCCATTGATCTACAACAACATGGATATGTAAAAAACTATCAGGTACTAAGTTCATGATAACTTAAAGTTCAATTAATCATATTACTAAAGAACTCCCACTTAGATAAACATCCCTCTAGTCATCTGAATGATCACGTGATCCATATCAACTAAACCATGTCCGATCATCACGTGAGATGGAGTAGTTCTCAATGGTGAACATCACTATGTTGATCATATCTACTATATGATTCACGTTCGACCTTTCAGTCTCAGTGTTCCGAGGCCATATCTGCATATGCTAGACTCGTCAAGTTTAACCCGAGTATTCTGCATGTGCAAAACTGGCTTGCACCCATTGTATGTGAACGTAGAACTTATCACACCCGATCATCACGTGGTGTCTCGACACGACGAACTGTAGTAATGGTGCATACTCAGGGAGAACACTTGCACCTTGAAATTTAGTGAGGGATCATTGAGGGAGTCCTGGACTAAGGGGTCCTCCGGCGTCCGGCCTGTTCTCCCTGGGCCAGACTGATGGGCTGTGAAGACATGAAGGCCGAAGACTGTACCTGTGTCCGGATTGGACTCTCCTTGGCGTGGAAGGCAAGCTTGGCGACCGACTATGAAGATTCCTTCTTATGTAACCGACTCTATG
>NC_041380.1:155529990-155531811 GCF_002162155.2 Triticum dicoccoides
ACTGGAGGGGTTAGTCCGGAAAGGACATATTCATTACCATAGTCATACAGGCTAGGCTTCTAGGGTTTAGCCATTACGATCTCGTGGTAGATCAACTCTTGTAATACTCATATTCATCAAGATTAATCAAGCAGGAAGTAGGGTATTACCTCCATAGAGAGGGCCCGAACCTGGGTAAACATTGTGTCCCCTGTCTCCTGTTACCATCGATCCTAGACACACAGTTTGGAACCCCCTACCAGAGATCCGCCGGTTTTGACACTGACATTGGTGCTTTCACTGAGAGTTCCGCTGTGCCATCGACAAAAGGTTCGATGGACCCTCAATTGTCTATAGTAACGCTGTCCAAGGTGGAACTTTCCTCCCCGGATAGATTTTAGCGTTCGGCGGCTTCGTACTGCGGGCCAACTCGCTTGGCCGTCTGGAGCAGGTCGATAGCTATGCCCCTGGCCATCAAGTCAGATTTGGAAGCTTGAACTATGTCGCGGATATCCATGGAGAATTGATCTTCAATGGATTTGAGACCGCGGCGATCGCTCCCCCTTGCTCCGATGAACGTGACCTAAATCTGTCATCGGACCAGGTTCTGGAGATGGTTCCTATAACTGCTACAACCTTAGATCCGGATGTTGGAAATATGCCCTAGAGGCAATAATAAATTAGTTAATATTATTATATTTCATTGTTCATGATAATCGTTTATTATCCATGCTAGAATTGTATTGATAGGAAACTCAGATACATGTGTGGATACATAGACAACACCATGTCCCTAGTAAGCCTCTAGTTGACTAGCTCATTGATCAATAGATGGTTATGGTTTCCTGACCATGGACATTGGATGTCGTTGATAACGGGATCACATCATTAGGAGAGTAATGTGATGGACAAGACCCAATCCTAAGCCTAGCACAAGATCGTGTAGTTCGTTTGCTAAAGCTTTTCTAATGTCAAGTATCATTTCCTTAGACCATGAGATTGTGCAACTCCCAGATACCGTAGGAGTGCTTTGGGTGTGCCAAACGTCACAACGTAACTGGGTGGCTATAAAGGTACACTACAGGTATCTCCGAAAGTGTCTGTTGGGTTGGCACGAATCAAGACTGGGATTTGTCACTCCGTGTAAACGGAGAGGTATCTCTAGGCCCACTCGGTAGGACATCATCATAATGTGCACAATGTGACCAAGGAGTTGATCACGGGATGATGTGTTACGGAACGAGTAAAGAGACTTGCCGGTAACGAGATTGAACAAGGTATCGGGATACCGACGATCGAATCTCGGGCAAGTATCGTACCGCTAGACAAAGGGAATTGTAGACGGGATTGATTGAATCCTTGACACCGTGGTTCATCCGATGAGATCATCATGGAGCATGTGGGAGCCAACATGGGTATCCAGATCCCACTGTTAGTTATTGACCGGAGAGTTGTCTCGGCCATGTCTGCATGACTCCCGAACCCGTAGGGTCTACACACTTAAGGCTCGATGACGCTAGGGTTATAGGGAAAGTATGTACGCGGTTAGCGAATGTTGTTCGGAGTCCCGAATGAGATCCCGGATGTCACGAGGAGTTCTGGAATGGTCCGGAGGTAAAGATTGATATATAGGAAGTATGGTTTTGACCACCGGAAGTGTTCCGGGCATCACCGGTAGTGTACCGGGACCACCGGAGGGGTCCGGGGGTCCACCGGGAGGGGCCACGGGCCCCGGGGGCATACATGGGCCAAGTGTGAGAAGGGACCAGCCCCTAGGTGGGCTGGGGCGCCTCCCCACCAAGGCCCATGCGCCTAGAGAGGAGAGGGGGCAAACCCTAAGGG
>NC_041380.1:155532051-155542622 GCF_002162155.2 Triticum dicoccoides
CAGATGGGGATTGGGGCTGCCGCCACCCCTAGGTTGGAAACCCTAGGTGGGGGCGTAGCCCTCTCTCTCCCCCTATATATAGTGGAGGCAAAGGGGCAGCCCAACACATGAAGTTCCTCCCCTATTGGCGCAGCCCTACCCCTCTCCCTCCTCGTCTCTCGTAGTGCTTGGCAAAGCCCTACTGGAGTCCCGCGCTCCTCCACCACCACCATGCCGTCGTGCTGCTACTGGATGGAGTCTTCCCCAACCTCTCCTTCTCCCCTTGCTGGATCAAGGCGTAGGAGACGTCACCGGGCTGTACGTGTGTTGAACGTGGAGGTGCCGTCCGTTCGGCACTAGGATCATCGGTGATTTGGATCATGACGAGTACGACTACATCAACCCCGTTCACTTGAACGCTTCCGCTTAGCAATCTACAAGGGTATGTAGATGCACTCTCCTTCCCCTCGCTGCTAGATTACTCCATAGACTGATCTTGGTGATGCGTAGAAAATTTTAAATTTCTGCTATGATCCCCAACACCGGAGCAGTTTGCACCATCCGAAGCCACAGAGTCCGTGGTGTTGGGCCGCACACAAACTCAACACCAGGCAATATCAACGTCAACAGAATTTCGGACTCGTTTCTGACTATAAGTTCCGAGCCTTGCGTGCTCCCGGACACTGAGCTAGATCGGTTATCAATCATCAAGTTCAGCGCTGCAGATGTCTTCCAACACTCGCCCTTTGGTGATGTGCTGAATTCGTTGAAAAACCTATCCCCGATGGGGGACTCACGGCCGAACTATGTCTGGTTTGAGCTAGAGGCTGACAATGGAGAATTTCGTTTCCCACCTACCACCCACTTCATAGCCACTGTCAAGGACTTAACCAACATGCCCGCTTCTGGCTCCGAAGACATTGACGGCATAGACGACGATGTCGATAAGGAGAAAGGACAAGACCCGCCAGTCAGCAGGCATGGGACGGCCACCCTTTCATATCACGTGTACATGATCGATACACTTAAAGAGCCTCGCGGCAAGGACAAGGGAGGTCCAGTTAAAACTCCGGAGACACAGTCTAAGTTCCGGCGCCCGAAAAGCCACCCCAAGTCATGCCGCAACAACGATGGCGCTGGAGAAAATAGTACTCCGGACGGTGCCGAAAGCAATGAAGACCCTGTGGGAGCAATATTCGAGAAGGAGGAACAGGAAAATGGGCAAGCCAGCCCCGATGAACAGGCCCCGCCCAGCGACGGTTCGGAGGACGACAACTACCTTCCGCTCTCCGAAGATGAGGTAAGCCTCGGCGACGAAGACTGCATCATACCCGAAGAGCCCCTCGAGCAGGAGCGCTTCAAGCGCAGGCTGATAGCTACAGCAAGGAGCCTGAAAAAGAAGCAGCAGCAGCTTCAAGCTGACCAAGACCTACTCAATGACAGATGGACCGAAGTCCTGGTCGTCGAACAATACGGCCTTAGTGGCCTAGCCAAAAGCTACCAAAGCACAGATCGCTATACGAGTCCGATGACGGGGCGTTGGAGCCCATACCACCGTCACATAATGCGGCAGGTCATCGACAACTCTGTCCGGATAAAGAGGCAACTCAAGCCGAACACCAGAACACCCCACCTTGCCGTAAAGGCAAGAACAACGCAGGTCACGATTACCCAGACAACCAGCAGAGGGACATGGACAATAGAGCAGGAAACGCGAGACCGATCTATGGATCGCGAAAGCATGCTTCGACACGCGACGATGGCTACCTATTCAGACGTGTCAAACCTCGCCACGCCCGATCCGAAAACCGCAAAGGGACTCTTTCAGAGTTATGTCGCAGTGTGGCCCAACATAGAGGCACCGCACACCCGCTTTGCTTCACTGATGAAGTAATGGATCATGAATTCCCCGAAGGATTCAAAACCTGTCAACATTGAATCATACGACGGGACAACCGATCCTGCAGTATGGATAGAAGATTTCATCCTCCACATCCACATGGCCCGTGGGGATGACCTCCACACCATTAAATACCTCCCACTAAAACTAAAAGGGCCAGCTCAATACTGGTTAAACAGCCTGCCTGAAAACTCCATAGGCAGCTAGGAGGACTTCGAAGAGGCCTTCCTCGATAACTTCCGAGGAACAGATGTCCGGCCATCGGATGCCGATGACCTAAGTCACATTATCCAACAACCCGGAGAATCAGCCAGGGGGCTCTGGACTCGGTTCTTAGTCAAAAAGAACCAAATCGTCGACTGTCCGGACGCGGAAGCCCTTGCGGCTTTCAAACACAGCGTCCGTGACGAATGGATTGCACGCCACCTCGGCCAAGAAGGACCTAAATCCATGACAACCCTCACTGCTCTGACGACCCGCTTTTGCGCGGGAGAAGACAGCTGGCTCGCTCGTAGAAGCAATAGCGCCAGCAACCAGGGAACCTCCGAAATCCGAGACGGCAACAGCAAGCCACGAGGAAGCAAAAACAACAGCCGCAATGACAATGAAAGATCAGGCGACACAACAGTCAACATCGGATTCAGCAACCACAAGCCCGGTCAACGGAAGAAGCCATTCAAGGTGAATCGAGAAGAACCATCCAACCTGGACAGGATATTGGACCGACCCTGCCAGATTCATGGCCACCCCGATAAACCAGCTAATCATACCAACAGAAACTGCTGGGTCTTTAAACAGGCCGGCAAGCTCAACGCCGAACACAGGGGGAGGAGACCGCCAAGCGATAGGGATGACGGAAAGGTTCACCAACGAAACACCGGGGGTCATAAGCAGTCTCCACCCGAGGATTAACTACTCCTAGAATGGAAATAGCTACCCGGCTTCCGCCGCCCACTCCGTACACCTACAAAGTTTGTACCGCGCATACATCATTACACACTCAAGATACCATGGGCATTGGCAGAAGCACAATACGGACAAGCCTGCAAGCACTCCAGTAACTTTTATTATTATTATTTATTTTCTTTTTATTTCTTCCTTCGCTAACCTTTAAAAATAGGTGACGAATATGATAAACATCGGAAACCGGCTCTATCGGAGTCCAGATCTGTACACTCACCTAAGGGGCTATTTCCATCAAGGGTTCCACCCACCGAGGACTGGCGGCGTAGACGTGCGACAAGAGGTCCAAAATAACTTTTTGTAGAACGTACTCTCTATTTCTCGAGCCTGTACTATACCTATTCCTCCGCCTCCAAACCCCGAGCATGTCAAATAGCCGGGAGGATGGCTTATATATAAACACAATTCTGATCACGGGATCAGAATAATATTCTGATCACAACCTGAACTGCCTGACTAACGCGTCTGACCTTCCCCGAGTACTAGGTTGAACTTCAGTTAAAAGGTGTCCAAATAGGGATTGCGATATACCGTTGGAAAGCTATGGACGCTAGTAACATGACCCAAGTTAAATTTTTGGCAAAATGTAAGCGATTTAAGAGGAGTTTTGAAAACCATTTTTCTTCGTACAAAAAACATGAATAGTATTTTCGATCGCATTTCTAAACCGTTTATCGGAATGAGATAAATAATATGGCATTGGAAATCTGCTGCAAAACCGCTCCTTCCACATGTTGAATGTTTTCTCTAATTCCCTATGGATAAAGAGTAATTTGGAAAATCGTAGAATTTCACAAACCGAACAGCCAAGTTTGTATTTTCAATGTAATTTCTAAACGGCTAATTCAATTGAGGCAAATGATATGGCGTTGGAAAGCTTATGAAAATGCGCTACTTTTTCATGTTTAATGTGTTTTCTAATTTTGGACGGTTTACAAATAATTTAGAAAACGGGCCAAGTTTCACTGGGTTCGTATTTTTGAGCTAATTTTTTAACCATAAGTCCGAATGCCGCAAATGATACGGCGTTGGAAAGCTTGAGGAAATGCGAAACTTTTTTGTATGTATTGTTTCTCCTAATTCCTGACGGTTTTAAGTCAATTTTGAAAATGGAAAAAAATGTATTTTTGCTGTAATTTCTACAAACTTTATCGAAATTGGGCAAATAATATACCGTTGAAAAGCTACGGAAAATGCGAAACTTTTTAATGTTGATGGTTTTCTCTGATTCCTAGCCGTTTTCAAGTAATTTCAAAAACGGCAGGATCATTCGTTCTGCCTGTATCGCGAAACAGATTCTTCGAAAATGCATCGCGTGAAGAACCTGAATTTCTGGGCATGTCTACCTGAACTTCACTCTATTTTCGACGTGGTTTTTTTGCTCGCAGATCTCCATCCACTACTCGTAGTTCTCCATCCACTCCCCGGAATTCAACGAGTGATATACCGATGGAAAGCTGCTATAAACACGCAACTTTCCCGTGTTGATTATTTTTTCATACTCACGATGGTTTTAAAAGTTTTTCATCTGAAATTCATTCAGTGTAGTAGTTGAACTTCCTGCTGTTTTCACGTTGAACTTCTGTGATGTATTTTCGTTTCTAATTTCCTCATACATTCGTCAATGTCACACAAATGATATTCCTTTTGTACAAACCTCTCTCACAATAATTTTTTTTAACTTTCTCCGACCGAGGATTTGAACTTACACAAATGATATTTCTACCGTTTTGAGGCAAATTATAAAATGATGAGATCATGATTTCTACCTTCATCGCAAATGGAAATGCACTGCGTGAAGTAGTTGAACTTCTCGGGCATGTCTGTTTGAACTTCACAATGTTTTTGACGTGTTGTTTTTTGACGTGCTATTTTTTTGCACTGTGTGAAGTAGTTGAACTTCTAGGATATGTCTGTTTGAACTTCACTCTGTTTTTACGTGTTGTTTTTTGGTGTGTTATTTCTTGCACTGCGTGAAGTAGCTGAACTTCTGGAATATGTATGTTTGAACTTCACTCTGCTTCACCATGTAGTACGTGAACTTTCGATTGTTATCACTTCGAACTTCTCTCTGGTTTGAGAGAATTATTTAAAACACAAAAAACAACTTATTTTTTAATGTATTTTGGACATCCAAATACACTGTGAACCTCTCTCACAAGATTTTTTCGAACTTTTCCTCCCCGAGCACTTGAACTTCTAGCAACCATTTTTTCATTTATGAGTTGTTTTTAAAAGTGCAAAAAATGGCGTTGTGTTTTTATTTATTTTTTGAACAGGTAAATCCTAGGTTTTAATAAACTCCAAACTTCTCTGTTATTTCAATTTGAACTTCACCTTTTTATATTTTGAGTGAAGAATTGTATTCGATTTTTATACGAAAAAAATCGAACATGGAAATACAAGGTGCACCTCTCTCACAAGAAAGGAAATATGTTTTTGAATAAGCATCAAACATTTCTTTTGTAAATTGCACTTCATAGTTTTATTTTTCTTAGAGACGGTAATAATTTGAGTTTCCCGTATACATCGAACCACTCCTCTTTTTCAATTTGAACTTCGTCATTTTTATTCTTTACTAACAAGGAAAATCTGAGTTTCTTTATAAATATCGAACTTATCTATTTTGTAATTTGTACTTCTTGGTTTATTTCTTTTAGCATCAAAATATCCTAGTTTTGTTATAAATATTGGACCCCTCCACATTTTTTTAAATTTTGATTTATTTGTAAAAACACAGACACAAACAGGAGAGAGCATTATGTGTGCATAAAGTGGGTAGCAATTTCCAACTTTCCCTTGTAGAGTTTGAACTTCTAGCAATAAATGTTTTTCATTTTTATGAGTTGGTTTTAAAAATGCCAAAATGGAATTGGTTTTTTATTTTTGTTTTTCAAACAATGCTTTTTTATATAAACAATGATATCGCGCCGTTATTTTAATTTGAGCTTCTAGTTTTTATAGAATGGGGAAAATCATTTTTATACAATCTTTTGAAATGTTCCTCTTTTTAATTTGAACTTCTCTGATTTTTTTTACAAACGGGGAAAATCTGTTATAAAGATTTTTGTAGTACTTTTTTGTTGAACTTCTTGCTCAAAATTTTTGAACTTCCAAATTTGCCTTTTAGATATTAAAAATCACTAATTGTACAATATCACTCTGAACTTCAGTCCTCCTCAAATAACATCATCCACTGCTGCAAAATAGGACGAGTTGTTCCTCGTGCTGGTATATAGAAATGACAAGCGATCAAGCTCATTTTCGTGAATATCTTAATTGTGCAAGTTTTCTTTAGCTTGAAAGTTGAACAACCTAGTGATCTGTTACATTAGTTTGGTAAATCCAACCATACACGAGCCATCCATTGGAGAGCATTGAAATACTTCATGAGGCACACCAGCCAAAAAATGAATCTAAAATGGTGTTTTTATTCTATCTTCAGCCATAAATGAATTACGTAGCATCTCCCTAGTAGACATTTTCACAAACACCTAGCGGGCAACAAACACAAAACACTTTGAAAGAGCATTGCACCACACAGAAGTAGCAATGGCAAGCGTGAAAAACGTGGTGCAGAGCACGAACAAGATGTGCTAACACATATCCCTTATATTTATTGGTTCTACAGAAGATGTATGATAAAGAGCTGGCATTAAGTCATGCAACGCGCTCAGGCTTTATAAGAGGAAAGACTCTCGCCAGTATAGATTGAACGTACGGCGCTTGCTTACAAGACTGCTACTGAAAAAGGCTACCTCTTCAAACTGCTGAATGCCCTATTCCATCTATCTTTCCCTGAAAAAGCGTATACTTTTGTTCTATAAGCAAATAAAGCATACTTCTTTTGCGGATCAAGCAGTCTTCTACCTTGGTGGGTAGCGGAGAATCAAATCAATATCGGAGTATTGCTCTAGCTGCTGCTGAATTAACCTGGATTCAATCGTGACTCTCTCGTAGGAGCAGTAAATGCGTTGGCTGTGACGAGCTTGTGGAGAGAGGTGTGCATGAGCGTGAGCACCATTTTTGACCTTTGTTTCCCTTTGTTGCCGCCACTCATCTAGAGCGACACTCGGTCAAAGAGTGAAGACCTGCAGTTCAGACCCCATAAGCCAATGCAGAAACATTTTTTGCAGTAATTTTTTGTGCAAATTCAATGAAGTTCAAATCCTAAAGAAGAGAAAGAGATTATTGAAGACAGGGGAGAGATTGGGGAGAGGGAGGGAGAGGCAATACCTGCAACGTTGGTGTTCGTCGTTGTGGTCAGAGTTCAATGGGGCACCAGTACATGGTGGAGGCAGGCATCATCGAGATTGGTCTCGGTGGAGGATCCACGGCCTGCGAAGCGGTTGGCCAGACCCGTGGAGGAGCAGCGGATCCGGCCGAGAATCATGTGGGGGGAAGCCTTGTTGGCGGTGCAGGGGGGAGCGAGGTGGTTGAAGGCGGGTTGGAAGAGGGGCTGTGGGTGCCGGTGATGCAGTTGGAGGCGGGGTGCGGCCGCGGCGGCGGTAGGGAGGTCGTGGTGCGGTCATGGTAAGGCGGTGGGGAGGTCTGGGAGGTCGCGACGGCAGTGGCAGGGGATCTGGGAAGGTCGTCGCCGCCGGAGGGATCTGGTAGGAGGTGCAACCTCCTTAGTTTCTGCCGGGCGACGGTGCCCAGGGTTTCCGGGTGCGGCGCGTGCGGGGGTAGCCTTGTGGCGGCGACGCGCGAGGTTGGCCGGTGGCGGCGGCACGCAGTGTTGCCGAGGACGGCGGCGCACGAGGTTGCCAAGGGCGGCGGCGCGTGGTGTCTGGGAATCGTGGGGGTCGGGTGGAGGTTCACGATGCGGGATGTGGGGGATCGAGGTGCGGGATGTACGCGAGGTGGCGACAGAAGGTCGGGTTTTTTTGTTCGATCGAGTTGGGGAGGACCTCCGCGCCTCCTATATAGGCGTGATGTGATCCAAATAAGTATTCTAATCCTAGGATTAGAATAGTGTTGTCCTATATATATAGAGTGGGTCTATTATGATAATACCCCTTAAGACCTTATTCTAATAACACCTACCCCTTATTCTGATAACACTTCAGGTCCCGCACCACTCAACCGAACCGCATCAGAACCACCCACACCCACCACCACTTCCCACCTTATCCTACTTTCTACCCCTGGCCAACCCGTCCCCGGCCAGTGCCCGCAGCCCCGCACCACCCCAACCCACCACCCGCACGACCAGGACCCCAATCCCTCCACCTCCTTCTGTCGCGCCATCTTCCTCCACAACACCGGACCACCGCCTCCTTCCATTGCGCCGCACCACCACCTCCCTCTCCCGCGCCGCCGCTCCACCTCGCTCCACCTTCCTCTGCCACTGTCGCGCCATCGAGCTCGCTCCGCCCCGTCGCCTCTCTCGCCTCCAACCGCACCTTTGTTCCAACGTCGACCCACCCCACCGCCGGCCTGGGCTCACGCCGCCATGAGCAGCCACCTATAGCGCCACCGCGGCCGTGGCCACCAGCAGTCCCCGATCTGTCCGCCGCTGGCACCCAATCGGTGACCAGGGCCTTGCCCATGCCGGATCCGACCGTCCCGGCCCCGTACATAGCCACGGGCACCACTAGTGGCCTCCCACCTCCCACCCCTCCACCTTCTACACCGGTGCGCCGCCCTCTCTATGCGGCCACCAGCGCGCGCCTCCCCGCCTCCATCGCTTGTCCCGCCTCAAATACGGCGTGGATCCACCCTCGCCTTCAGCGGCTGCTCTGGATCTGGGGAGTCCCGCTGCTGCCCGATGCAGGTGGAGTGCTGCGCCGCTGGATGCCCGTGCCTCCTACTCCGACGACTCGCTGCTTCCTGGAGCCCTGACGCGCCAACCAGCCCATCTCCATGGATCCACCGGATCCATGATCCTCTGCTTCCCCCAGCCCGTAAGCCCCTTCCTCCCCCCGAGCTTCCACTGGGCGGCGGTTTGTTACATCTTGATGCCGGCGAGGTTCATTTTGTATTCACATGCAATTGGGTTGCTCCTCCCGTGCAGTCCACCGACCCATGCTTACAGTCCTTTCCCTCTCCTACTGTCAGCGCTCGCAATCACCGACGACCATGATGTGCAGATAGGCGAACCCCCTCGAGTGTAGCTCTCTCCTCATCAACATGAAGTTCCTTGGCGCCTCCATCCACGCCGCAGGTACACAAAAAATGCCCAAGATCCAATTCTTCATTGTTTGTTCTTCGCCAACGGTGAGCAGTGTAGGTTGCTCTTTCGTTGCAGGGT
Source organism: Triticum dicoccoides (assembly GCF_002162155.2). Lineage (NCBI taxonomy): Eukaryota > Viridiplantae > Streptophyta > Magnoliopsida > Poales > Poaceae > Triticum > Triticum dicoccoides. The sequence goes on from NC_041380.1 coordinate 155,541,147, forward strand.
GGCATGCGGCTATATCAACGGCGGCTTGCAGTTCTGACCACGGGCCCATGTAGTACGCCCGACGCCCTCCTTGTTCCCCATCTCCACTTGCAGTCCAGTCACCGGCAATCCTCCGCCACGCATTTTTTGGCACATTGTTTTGCAGCCCACTTCGGCGACTATGCAGTTTGTGCTGTACACGGGTGCAGATGATCCATGGATTGAGTGTTATTTTTCTCAAAAAATGTATGATGATGGAGTTATCATTGTGCAAAATACAAAGAAAACATTGTAATTATTAAAAACTCATTTGTACTTCATTTTGCACCATTTTCTTGTTTAGACTAAAAATGACTATGTATGAAAAAACCATGTAGTTTCTTACTCTCGACAATGCAGTCCAGATTCGAGTTGTCTGCAGATTTGAGTTTTTAGTACACACCTTTTAAAACAAAAATAATGCATTTAAAAATCATGCAAATACGTTGCACTGTGTTCTTGAAAAAAGTCCACTAGGAAGGACTTTTCAATACAGTCCATTTCAAACAAAATGCAATTTGTGTAGCAGCTCATTACACCTATGTATGAAGTGCAATTTGTTTGTGTGCCTCAAAAACTAGTCGACTACATTAACACGTGCATTGCTTTTGGTTCTCGGATGTGGTTCACTTTTGAGAGTGATGGTGTTCACTTGTGCCCAACATGAAAGTGCGTTTTTTTTAAACGAAACAAAAAGATAGCAATGAGGTTCACTTCAACATGTGTCGCGGTTCATTTGCCCTCGTCTCTGCGGTGCACTCTCATTCATGAAAAAATGTTGAAAAAAAGAAAACAAAAACTCGTATGAGAAAAATAACGTCCGGCAAAAGAAATTATGCAGCTCGCTTGCCCGTCCGATGCAGTGCGGTTTTCATTCTGAAGCAGTGTGGTCGGACGTGTGATGTTGTTCATCCCGTAAGTGCAAAAAATTGTTACGGAAGTGAAAAAAAGTAATGCGGTTCACTTCTTGATAGTGTTGTGGTTCATTTACACCCGATGTGAAGTGCACTCTACTTTCTCGTCCTTGAAAAAAATTACGTTTAAATAAAAGAAACCATGTAGTTCTCTTACCCCAATATGTTTATATATATGACTCCTCTTCTATACTCTTGGGATTATGTACTCCCATCCTCAATATACCTCATATACGCATTAATTATTCCTTTTTATTATTCTCAATATACTTCATTAAATATTCTAAGATACCCCAATATGAGTTTAGTTGAAAAAATATCATGTGCGACGTACTTTTTGTAATATACCTTTTCACGTACAAACACATCAGTATATACGTAAATATTTAAAAATACATAGACTCACATGAATTTTTTCATGAAACTCATTTTGGGATATCTAATAATTACTAATGAAGTATGTTAAAAAATAATAATAAAGGTATAAAAGATTCATCTATGTGGTATATGAGGAGCGGGAGTACGTACTCCCAGGAGTACACAA
>NC_041380.1:155543147-155556567 GCF_002162155.2 Triticum dicoccoides
TATATATATATATATATATATATATATATATATATATATATATATATATATATATATATATCATAAGTAAACATTAGCATATCGCTCAGTTCCCATTAAACAATATCCGACCTAACCACCTGCATTATTTCCCCAACAAATATGCCTCCTACGGTTATTTCACAGAAACACCTTGGCATAACCTGCCAGGGGCTAGGTGTGGGAACAAATGAGTTGCCAGTAAAAGTCTGAACAGCTCTATAGCATACTTCGGCGTCGCAAGTTTGGCCTTATATGTATCAGCTCCGAATCATTTTCTTGGGTCAATAGTTGGGTTGCCCGGCTCCTGTGCTTGCTAATCCACGTTCCGCTCTATCGGCTAGGGTAGTAAAGGGAGAACTACTGCGATTGTGCCCTGGTCTAAACCGGACGAGCACCTCAGTAGAGACAGCCGAAAATGACTGTCATGATGTGGCGTGAGCTGGTCAACCACTTGACGATTTCTTGGAATCTTTAGCGATTCTCCGTGTCACACGAGGGATCTTTTTCATATCGAATATGTAAGGCACCATATGCCGCATACATACCAGGGGATATGTCGTAGCCCCACAATAAAACTCCTATGGCTAAGTGAAAGCGTTAACGCCCTATAGTCCGATTGCCTAGTTCGCCGCATTTATCACCTCCTTCATAGACCAAGATGTTGGATAAAGAATGATTAAATGCCTTTCCGAACACCCCCATACTTCCTACGAGGGGGCTGAAGCCGACGACTGGAAAACTTTCAGATTGTATCAAAACGGCCGCACAGGAGGAATTCAAGCTTTCAAGCAAAACATAAAATAGATTAACTATAAAATTGTCTTTTACAATTTTCATACACCTCACTCGAACATTATGTCTTTCGAGCACTGACCCTCTATAAAGCGGGCGGCCTCTAGGACGTCTTCAAAACAATGCTCCAGTTCTGGGCGGTCCTTGCTTTTGGGCGGACTCTTTGTCGCAACATCGATGGCCTTCATCCTTCCCCCAGAATGTTTTGACTCGGGCAAAAGCCATTAGCGCAACCTCAATGCATGATGATCGCTTCACAGCATCGATACGCAACACCGCATCAACAAGCCTCTGCAACAAACCGAAATAACTATTCGGAATAGGCTCGGTTGGCCACAACCGGATTATGACATCCTTCATGGCAGCGCCGGATATCCTATGAAGTTCGGCCCATTGGGACATCTGTTCATTGAGCAACAGAGGGCGCTTCGATGCGCCAAACTGCGACCAAAAAAGCTTCTCTGTTGCATATCCATCTCGCGCTTGGTAATACTGTGCCGCATCGGCATAACTCTTCGGCAAGTCCAAGAACGCATAGTTTGGATCACCGAACTTAGTTTGCAGCAGAAAGGGCTTTCCAGCCACAATCTCCCTCGCCTGTCGAACCTCCTCACGGGATGCTCTAGATTTCGACTGTGCTGCTCTAGGCTCTTGTAAGGCCTTGTCTAGATCAACCATTAAGGCTTTACTCTCCTTCTCCAGAAATTCACAGCGGCCGGTAGCATTCTCCAGTTCGAGCATCATAGTGGATATCTTCTCCTCATCTTTGCGCCATGTAGCTTTTTCGGCTTTTAATTCAGCTGACGCCTTTTTGGAAGCAGCATTACTACGACGGTCCTGCTCCTTGGCCCGGGCCAGCTCCGCTCGAAGAACTTCAACGGCGGCAGCACCATCTGCAGCCATGCATATTCCAGCATCTAAATCTCAGCATCATGCTTATACCACAAAAATGTATGAGGATTGCCCCGAATACATACCTTGTGACTCATCAAGACGCATATTGATTAAAGCAAGATCACCCCCTGCCACATCAAGCTTCCGCTGCAAATCGACAATTTCCATAGTTTGGGAAGCGGCCAAGGGGGAAGCAGCGCGTGTTCAAAGTTGATCAGGTTAGTCCTCAAACGATCCTTTTCGATCCTCCGGTTTGCTTCCCAGTGGAAGCCAACCCGAGTATCAGGGGCTACTACCTATACACAGGCGCATCTTTGCAAATGAAATATAGTTGAAAACATTATGTCACAAACCCCGAAGCCCTTCAGTAGGCTCATGAAGGCCTCATTTAATCCGCTCTTCGTGGACGAAATCTTTTCAATCACTTACCCATCAAGGTACGTTGTTCCCCCGAGACGGATGCTTTCCGCAACATGTTCCGCAACATATCCGGAGTCCCCGGGTCTCCGGAAGCTGCTCCAAAAGCACAATAATCCTTTGAAGGAATCTTCTCACCCGTCTTCAAAATCGCTATCGGCTGTGAACCAGACAGTCCGGGGCCTTTGTTATCATCAGCCCCAGAATCCCGGATGGTCGGAGGTCCACCTTTGGGTACTGCCTCTTCTGTCCCCTGGTCTAAAGGGACCCTCCGCAATGACACTTCAGAGTCATCCGCCTTATTGGGCGAGGAGGTCAGAGGAGGCGTCTCGCTCTCCATCATCTCTGGGAGGAGACTCCCCTAAGAAGAGGATCGCCCAGAAAAATTCTGTGCCGACCTGTAAAAATGCATAAATGTGTTATGTGTATCTTCGGTAACAATAACGGAGCGGGACACTATCAAAGTACTCTGGATTCTCTTACGGTTTGGCCGAGGGCTTGTCCCCCTGTTGGAGCTGCTCAACGGCGTCACTTTTCAAACCCAAGCCGATCGACGGTGGCATCTTGCCCTTCTGGGAAGACCGTTGTCGGTGTCAAAACCGGCGGATCTCGGGTAATGGGTCCCGAACTGTGCGTCTAAGGCGGATGGTAACAGGAGGCAGGGGACACGATGTTTTACCCAGGTTCGGCCCCTCTTGATGGAGGTAAAACCCTACATCCTGCTTGATTATTCTTGATAATATGAGTAGTACAAGAGTTGATCTACCACGAGATCAGAGAGGCTAAACCCTAGAAGCTAGCCTATGGTATGATTGTATGTTGTCCTACGGACTAAAACCCTCTGGTTTATATAGACACCGGAGGAGGCTAGGGTTACACAAGGTCAGTTACAAAGGAGGAGATATGCATATCCGTATTGCCTAGCTTGCCTTCCACGCCAAGTAGAGTCCCATCCGGACACGGGACGAAGTCTTATCTCGTATCTTCATAGTCCGGCAGTTTGGACAAAGGATATAGTCCGGCAGTCCGGACAAAGGATATAGCCCGGCTGTCCGGAGACCCCCTAATCCAGGACTCTCTCAGTAGCCCCTGAACCAGGCTTCAATGACGATGAGTCCGGCGCGCAGTGTTGTCTTCGGCATTGCAAGGCGGGTTCCACCTCCGAATACACCACGGAAGAGTTTGAATACAAGGATAGTGTCCGACCCTGCAAAATAAGTTCCACATACCACCGTAGAGAGAATAATATTTCCACAAATCTAATCTGCTGACACATTTTGGCAGCATGACATCACGCCACGACCCGGTAATTATTAGAACCGTTTTTCTTTAACCATCCCCGCACATAACGCGAGGCGGTTTCTTGACACGTCTTGTCAAAACAGAGATCGTGTTCCCCTTGTCACGAGATTCTCATCAATACAAACGTGGGTAACCCAACCATGCCTGTTGGTATGACTCCTAGATCTTAGGTAAGTCTCGAACGGCCACGAGGAGGACGCATGATATTCATCCCCTTTATAAAGGGACATGGCTTTTTCTTTTTTCCCTCCCGCGCTCAATCGAATCCTTCCCCCGCCTCGAGTTCTAACACCCAAAGCCCAGGTCAGGTGCTTCGGACCTTCAATCATGTCCGGATCCAGCCTTCAAGGCAGGTGGATGCCTTCCTCCGTCACGGAGGAGGACATCAAGAAGTTGAGGGAGGCCAGATATCTGACCGCCGAAATTTCGCATAGGCTGCCCGCCTGAGGGCAGGTTGTCCCTACTACCGAACCCAACGAGAGCGTTGTGATCGCCTCCCACTTCCTCCGAGGACTAGGCCTCGCTCTGGATCCCTTTGTTAGGGGTCTTATGTTCTATTACGGGCTGGATTTTCACAATCTGGCCCCGGATTCCCTTCTTCACATCTCGTCATTTATTGTCATTTGTGAGGCCTTCCTTCGCATTACCCCTCACTTTGGCCTGTGGCTTAAGACCTTCGATGTGAAGCCGAAGATGGTCGAGGGGCAGTACGCAGCGTGCGGAGGTGCTCTAATAAGCAAAATTCCTAACGCTCCATGGCCAAAGGGTTCCTTTCCAAAGGTGTCCGGATTGTGGCAACGGGAGTGGTTTTACATCACAGCTCTCTGAAGTGCCAAGTGGGTAGCTGCCCCCACCTTTCGCTCGGGCCCTCCACCACAAGTGATGTCATGGATCAGCAGGGGGCTGAGCTGGGGTCCAGCCAACGACGTGCCAATACTGCAGAGCCATATCCGAGATCTCTTCGAGGGAGATTTTAGTCTGGTTATGGTAATGCAAGTTATGCTGGTTCGTCGAGTCCAGCCTTGCAAACGCCGGCCCCTCTGCATGTGGGAATTCAACCCGGAAGGACCGCATACTATTCATAAGTTCGTCGGCATGACGTACGAGGAGATGTACAAATCGTTCTTCGGACCCCAAATAGAGTGTCCGGACACTACCGAGGACATGGGCCTGAGCTGCAACTGCCCTACTGCCCAAGTAAGTAATCCCATGGCCGAACACACTGTCCTTTTATTTATCATGACATCATTCTGAAGAATCGCTCTTTGACCAGGACTAGATAACAAAGGCGAAGATGATCCGGTGTTCGTCCCCCCTTCCTGAAGGCTTGGACAATCTGGTGCTGGAAAAGATGCTCGAGCCAGCACCTTGTCTAGTGCCCTCAAAGGAAGATGAAGGGGGGAATAAAGAGGGTGAAAGCGGGCCTCCATCGCTACCTATTCCAATAGAGGCAATGAGGTCCTCCACGAGGGAGGATAACCAAGGGGAAGAATCTGACATTCTGTCTCCCCGAGGAACGAAGAGGACTACCTATGAAGATCCGGAAACTAAGGTTTCCAAACAAGAGAAGAAATCTCCGCCAGAGGGTCCTGCCTCGGAGGGTATTCTTGCCGCACAATGTCCGCGCGGGGATCAGCCCTCTACCGAGCTGTAAGTAATCAAAAAGTACTTCATAGTGAAGATATCCTACCTTACTTCTGAAGACAATAACCGATGCTTGTAAATTGTAGTCTGGATCGCAGCCCTTCTCGACAGAGTTCATCTTCGGGGGATCTTCTTCTGGAGATGATGGAGAGCGAAACGCCTCCCCCGGATTCCCCAGCTCAAGAAGCGGGCGACCTTGAAGTGTCGTCGCGAAGGGTATCTCCGGATCCAATATCGCCGGAGGATAACCCTTTGGCTGCCCGGCATCCCCAGTATCCGGCTCCTGAGGAGAGTGACAGCAAGGGTCCGTACTGTGTGTGGTCGGACATGCTGAAGGATCTTCTGGGGAAAGCTGTCGTCTCGGAAGTGCATCGTACGCTAATGGGTACGGTAATTGAAAGGATTTCATCTGCCAAAAGTGGTTTGCATGAAGCTTTTACGAGTCTGCTGAAAGGCTTTGAGGTACGTAATATAATGTATGCCTTTTAATAGTACCGCATACGTTAGGTATGCCCATGCAGATAGTAGCCCTTGAGACTCTGGTTGTCGTCGAGAACGGCGGCAAACAGAGGATCATAGTCCCAGGTAATAACCAGACCGCCTTTATGTGCAGGTGGTTGAAGCTCCGGTGGCTAGCCGGACTGATGGGTTTGCCAAACTAAAGTGGCAACTGGATGCGGCAGATGCCGACATCGTGCTTGTCAACAAGCGGCTTGACGAGGCACAGGGTGAGTGATTTTTCTGGTGATCGTCACATAATAAGAGCAGCATGATGCCAGTATCTTTAATATGTTGTGACTGCAGATGGAGCGGCCATCGTGGAGACCCTTCGGGTGGAGCTTGCCCGAGCCAAGGAGCAAGCAAGTAGTACCAATGCGGCCGCTTTACGGGCGGCCGAAGAGTTAAAGGCCGAACAAGCCGCACATTGCGAGAGCAAAGAAAAAATTGTCAAGATGGCCGTGGAGTTAAAAGATGCTGCTGACCGTTACCGGCTTCTTGAAGAGGAAAACCAGGCGAAGGCGACGGACCTGGAGAAGGCCTAGGTGGCTGCCAAGGAGGCCCGCTCAAAAATTAGAGTGACGAAGGAGGAGCTGAATCAAGCTGCAAATATCGTGTCTGGGAAGCCCTTCTTGTTGCAGACTAAGTTCGGAGATCCGAAGTATGCTCCTCTGGACCGACTATGGAGTTCTGCGAACGCATACATGGATTTGGCTGCCAGTGCTGCTTATGCAGTCGAGTACTTCAAGGATCAGAAAGGTCCCGAAGTGGAAAAGTTGTTTTGGTCATAGTTTCACGCTCTAGTCCGTCCGCTGCTGCTGAATGAGCGATTGACCGGTTGGGCCGAGCTCCATAGGTTGTTCGGACTTGCCATGAGGTCCGTTGTGGATCACATGTGGCCGGGAGGGCCAAGGCCGAGTAGCTACTTTATCTTAGTGCAACAATTCCTTGAAGCTGTGCCACACATCGATGCTATAAAGAGATCAGCGTGCATAGAAGGTGCGCGGATGGCCCTTGCCCATGTTAAAACATATTTGGCGGAGATGGAGGCCACCACTATTGCGGCACAGGGTTCGGCCATAGGCTGAGTGGCTGTCGAGCACTATTTTGAAGAAGTCCTTGAAGGCGCTCATTCGATAGAGGCTCAGTGCTCAAAGAATATTGTTTTCCTGTGAGATGTAGTCCCATTGTACAAACAATGTTTTATTGAATTTATCAAGGTTGTATTTATACTTTTGCCCAAAAGTGCTATGATGCGTCCTGTGCGGCCGTTTATGTATATATGTATATAACCTGAAAGATGGTAGTCGTCGGCTTCAGCCCCCACACATATAATGCGGGGGTGTTCGCAGAAGACGCATGTTCACACTTGATCCAACGTCTTGGTCCATTAAGGAGGTGATAGCGCAACGAACTAGGCAACCGGACTATAATGCTCTAACAATTTCACTTAGCTAGAGGAGTTTGACAGTGGGGCTAGTATATAGCCCCCGGTGGCTCCGCGCTCATCCGGATTCGGGGCACGTACATGCCTGGCCGGGAAACAGCCCTTCGTTAAGGCGGAGGAATCTCGAAGATTTCGCTAGGTCATCGAGTGGTTGACCAGTCTCACGCTATATCATGACAGTCAGTTTTCGGCTTTCTCTACTGAGGTGCTCGTCCGGATGAACCAGGGCACAATTGCAGTAGTTCTCCTGGTGCCTCCTTAGCCGATAGAGCAGAACGTAAGGCAGCAAAACACAGGAGCCGGGCAAACCCAACATTTGACCAAAGACATGATTCGGAGCTGATGCATATATGGCCAAACTCGCGACGCCGAACACTCCCTAAGGTATTCGGTCTTTATGATGTAAACCGGGCTTAAGCAGTACCCTTTGTAATAAGCCCCTGGTGTCCAGGTACGTGCAATATTCTGACGTGGCCACATGCCAATACGTCAGCATCCTTCTCAATTTTACTGAGAATCCGGAGGATGTGTATCAACAAGAGACAGTAATTTTTTTATGCAGGGTCTTAATCTAAAAAGAATCCTTGGAACGGGTCCCTATTGCACGTTTGTGCCTGTGTCTCCGTTGTGCCGTACCCTGGGCGGGTGTAGCACGATGGTCATCTGTAAAAGAGAGGAACTTAGTTGACAAGTTGTCGTGCAAAAAGGTAGGTTATACTAAAGAAACCATGTATAATTCAAGATGAGTAAAGTTGAGCCTAATTGCCACTTGTTTGCGCGTGTTGAGCCCCTTGTATTGTAATAGGGGTATAGCCATCAAACCTGTATCGATTACATATAGTTGCGACGGACTCGTCTAACCACGTCTGTGGTCTTAATGACCTGTCAGATGCTTTAGTTGGTGAGGCCATTTAGTGTGCAGCTGCCAAGCCAGCCGCACGGTCTTCCGCGCGCAAGGAGCGCTCAATATTTCCATTTACTGTAATGATGCCGCACGGACTGGGCATCTTAAGCATGAGAGAAGCATAATGCGGTATTGCGTTAAAGCGAGCGAAAGCTTCGCGTCTGAGTAGTGCTTGATAACCACTTTGGAACGAAGCGATGTGGAACGTTAAATTTTCGCTGCGGAAGTTATCGTGAAAGTCGAATATAACCTCTAGTAGCAGGGAGCCCGTGCAATGGGCCTCTGGGCCTGGCGTTACTCCTTTAAAGGTAGTATTGATGTGGCTAATTTTTGTTGGGTCTATCCCCATTTTGCAGACTGTGTCCTGATATATCAGGTTTAGACTGGCGCCGCCGTCCATCAGGACTCGTGTGAAGTGGTATCCGTCCATTATTGGGTCTAATACCAAGGCAGCCCATCCTGCACGCCGGATACTTGCCGAGTAATCCTGATGGTCAAAGGTGATCGGTTGGGACAACCAGTGGCAGAACTCCGCGGTGATAGGCCCTGGGGCGTGTGTCTCTAGGAGTGCCGCTTTGTTTCTCCCCTTTGTCACGTGTAACACGTTTACTGTTTTGACTTCTGGTGGGAATTTCTTCTGTTCCCCAGTGCTTTGCTTGCGAGGCTCGTCCTCGTCTTCGCTTGGTGTATCCTGCCCCTTATGTTAGGCGTTGAGCTTGCCGGACTGCTTGAATACCCAACATTCTCTATGGGTATGATTTGCAGGTTTATCGGGGGGTGCTATGGATCTGACATATTTGGTCCAGAATCTTGTTTAGGCTGGACAGTTCGTCTCTGTTGCCTTTGGAGGGCAGCTTTTGCTGACCTGGCCGAGAGCTTCTGAATCTGGCATTTACCGTCGTGCTCTTTGGGCTGTCTTCTTTATTGCGGCGCTTGTTTTTGCTGCGTCGTGATTTCCCGTTTCCTTCCCTGACTTCGGATGTAGTTGGGTTGTTGGTGCTGCATCGGGCTAACCGGTCGTCCTCGCCCGCGCAAAAGCGGGTCATGAGGCTTGTTAATGCTGTCATTGTTCTCGGCTTTTCTTGGCCGAGGTGTCTGGCAAGCCATTCGTCTCGAACACTGTGCTTGAAAGCTGCTAAGGCTTCGGCATTTGGACAGTCGACTATTTGGTTCTTTTTAGTGAGGAACATGTTCCAAAGCTTTCGGGCTGCCTCTCCGGGCTGTTGAGTTATATGACTTAAATCGTCTGCATCCGGTGGTCGGACATAGGTCCCTTGAAAATTTGCCCAAAAGGCGTCTTCGAGCTCTTCCCAGCTTCCAATGGAGTTTTCGGGGAGGCTTTTAAGCCAGTGCTGAGCTGACCCTTTGAACTTGAGGGGTAAGTACTTGATGGCGTGGAGATCGTCTCCCCGAGCCATATGGATATGGAGGATGTAGTCCTCAATCCAGACCCCGGGGTCTGTCGTTCCGTCGTACGCCTCTATGTTTACGGGTTTGAATCCCTCTGGAAATTCATGGTCCAGCACCTCATCGTTGAAACATAGGGGGTGTGTGGCACCCCTGTATTTGGGTGTACCGTGGTGTTGGGATGTTTGTTGTGTTGCATTGCATGCTGGAGCGCACTTGAGTGGCCCGTAGATGGATCTGGTTGCGCCATCCTTTTGATGCGAGCCCTCACGTGGATCGCGTACTGGCTTATGTGCGGCGTCGTTTGCCACTCTATGTTGGCCACGAGGTCGTCTATCCGACCGGATGGCCGTTTTGTTTTTTGGTTGCGAGGGATCTAAGGCCTCCTCATCGAATTCAGGTAGAAACTTTCGCTTCGGGTAACTCTTGGTGTGGCGATTACCGCCATACTTCACTGTAGTGTTGAGTACTTCACTCCATCTGATTTTGAGTGTGTCTTGTGCAGCTCTGAGCCTTTGCTTCTGCTTTTTTAGACTCCTCGCAGTGGCAACAAGCCTTTGATGGGCATTCTATTTGTCCGGGTGCCTGTCTGGTGTGATGTCGTCTGGACTGTTATCTTCGACGGAGTCGGGTTGTTCGGTTTGATTCTCCATGTTGCCGTGGTCGGACGATGGTTCACCCTGCTCTATCGCTGGGTCTATATGATCGCTGTTTTTGCCGAGGCGGGATTTGGAGCGGTGCTTACGCCGCCGCTTTGACTGCTTCTCAAGGGAACAACCCTTCGCTGCATCATTCCATTCCTCGTCATCGTTTTCTTTGGGTGTGTCCACCATGTATACATCATATGATGAAGTGGGCGTCCAGTGCCCTGTGGGCAGTGGTTCCTGTTCGTCTCCTGCATCGTCGACCATACCGTCGATGTCTTCAGAGTCGAAGTTGAGCATGTCGGTCAAATCGTCGACACTGGCTACTAAGTGGGTGGTGGGTGGGCAGCGAATCTCTTCGTCATCCGCATCCCAATCCTGCCGAACATAGTTCGGCCTGGACTCTCGTGACAGGGAGAGAGACCTTAATGAGTTCAGTATGTCGCCGAAGGGCGAGTGCTAAAAGATATCCGTGGAGGTGAACTCCATGATCGGTGCCCAGTCGGATTCGATAGGCACGGGCGCAGGCGGTTCGGAGTCCGTGGCTGGGGAAGAATCCGGTAGTTCGGCGTCACGGCTCCCGTGAAGGGTAAGGTCGATACTCGGCTCGATCACCGCTGAGAATATGGCCTGTGTGGCGGGGTCTATCCACCCGTCCATGGATGGCGCAAGTGGCTCCGAATTGAGGGTCGGAGCGGTTGCCGGTGCGGTCTCCTGAACACTGTCCGATGGTAGAGCTAAATCATGCTCATCGTGACCGTGCAGCGCACTCGGCAGGGGCTCGAATCCGTCGAACATCAAGTCTTCGCGGATGTCGGCCATGTAGTTTAAGCTTCCAAACCTAACCTGGTGGCTAGGGGCGTAACTCTCGTTCTGCTCCAGATGGCCAAGCAAGTTGGCCCGCAGTGCGAAGCCGCCGAATACAAAGATCTGTCGGGGGAGAAAAGTCTCACCCTGGACTGCATCGCTATCGATGATCGAAGGAGCCATCAATCCTAACGGTGACGACACAGAGGAACTCTCAATGAAAGCACCAATGCCGGTGTCAAAACCGGCGGATCTCGGGTAGGGGGTCCCGAACTGTGCGTCTAAGGCGAATGGTAACATGAGGCAGGGAACACAATGTTTTACCAAGGTTCGGGCCCTCTTGATGGAGGTAAAACCCTACGTCCTGCTTGATTATTCTTGATAATATGAGTAGTACAAGAGTTGATCTACCACGAGATCAGAGAGGCTAAACCCTAGAAGCTAGCCTATGGTATGATTGTATGTTGTCCTACAGACTAAAACCCTCCGGTTTATATAGACACCGGAGGAGGCTAGGGTTACACAAGGTCGGTTACAAAGGAGGAGATATGCATTGGGGATGCTTGATACGTCTCCAACGTATCTATAATTTTTGATTTCTTCATGCTATATTATCTACTGTTTTGGACTATATTGGGCTTTATTTTCCACTTTTATATTACTTTTGGGACTAACCTATTAACCGAAGGCTCAGCCCAGAATTGCTATTTTTTTTTGCCTATTTCAGTGTTTTGGAGAAACAAAATATCAAACGGAGTCCAAAGGGAATGAAACCTTCGGAAACGTGATTTTCTCATCAGATAAGATCCAGGAGACTTGGACCCTCCATCAAGAAAGCCACGAGGTGGTCACGAGGGTGGAGGGCGCCCCCCTAGGGCGTGCCCCCCTACGTCGTGGGCCCCTCAAAGCTCCAGCGACGTACTTCTTCCTCATATATATATCCACGTACCCCCAAATGATCGGGGACGGAGCCAAAAACCTAATTCCACCGACGCAACTTTCTGTATCCACGAGATCCCATCTTGGGGCCTGTTCCGGAGCTCCGCCGGAGGGGGCATCAATCACGGAAGGCTTCTACATCATCATTCAAGCCCCTCCGATGAAGTGTGAGTAGTTTACTTCAGACCTACGGGTCCATAGTTAGTAGCTAGATGGCTTCTTCTCTCTTTTTGGATCTCAATACAATGTTCTCCCCTTCTCTTGTGGAGATCTATTCGATGTAATCTTCTTTTTGCGGTGTGTTTGTTGAGACCGATGAATTGTGGGTTTATGATCAAGTCTATCTATGAATAAAAATTTGAATCTTCTTTGAATTCTTTTATGTATGATTGGTTATCTTTGCAAGTCTCTTTGAATTATCAGTTTGGTTTGGCCTACTAGATTGGTTTTTCTTGCCATGGGAGAAGTGCTTAGCTTTGGGTTCGATCTTGCGGTGTCCTTTCCCAGTGACAGAAGGTGCAGCAAGGAATGTATTGTATTGTTGCCATCAAGGATAAGAAGATGGGTTTTTTATCATATTGCATGAAACTATCCATCTACATCATGTCATCTTGATTATGGTGTTACTTTGTCTTTAACTTAATACTCTAGATGCATGCTGGATAGCGATCGATGAGTTGAGTAATAGTAGTAGATGAAGAATCGTTTCGGTCTACTTGTCTCGGACGTGATGCCTATATACATGATCATACCTAGATATTCTCATAACTATGCTCAATTCTATCAATTGCTCAACAGTAATTTGTTCACCCACCGTAGAATACTTATGCTCTTGAGAGAAGCCACTAGTGAAACCTATGGCCCCCGGGTCTCTTTATCATCATATCAATCTCCATCACTTTATTATTGTTTGCTTTTACTTTGCTTTTACTTTTTACTTTGCATCTCTATACCAAAAATACCAAAAATATTATTTATCATCTCTATCAGATCTCACTTTCGTAAGTGACCGTGAAGGGATTGACAACCCCTAAGCGCATTGGTTGCGTTGAGCTATTGTTTTTGTGTAGGTACAAGGGACTCGCACGTAGCCTCCTACTGAATTGATACCTTGGTTCTCAAAAACTGAGGGAAGTACTTACGCTACTGTGACGCCCGGGAAATTAAGCTACAGTGATCCTCTGCTAGTGATGCCACATCACCTCAATTATAGTTGCTAATCTTGAGTTAGTTCAAAACCGGTCCAAAATTCAAAATTCAAATTAATGATAACGATAAAAGTTTTCAAAAATTAAAACTAAAAAGTTCGGTGGTTGTCAAATATTACATCGGTAATTATGGTGGAGTGCACACATTTTTATAAAGTATCTAGATAGACTAAGTAAAATAAAACAAAAATAAAATAAAATAAGAAAAGACAAAGAAAACAAAAATGGGAGGGGGGAAGGAAACCCCACTGGCCCAACTGGGCCAAGCCCACCTGGCCCAGTCGGCCAGCCCCCCTGGCCCGGCCCACCCCTCACTCCCTTATCCCCCCCTCCCCCGGTCGGCAAACCCTAGCCGCACCCATTCGCCCCCCCGATCCCCTCCTCCTCCCTCCCCGCGCCGATCTGGATCGGCTTCGCCCGATCCCGTCGCCCCCCGACGCCGGCGACCGACCCGCCGCCCCGACCTCACCTCGTCCCCTCCTCCCCGACCGGCCGC
>NC_041380.1:155557218-155564551 GCF_002162155.2 Triticum dicoccoides
GAGACCCGAACCACCCCGCCGCCTCCGCCGCTCGCCGGCGCCGTTTCCGGCCGAGTCAGGCCGTGGCCTTGCCACCAATGGACGCGGCGTCCTCTCCCCATTCGAACGCACCCACCCGCGGCCCCTTTTGGCCGCCGGACGACGATTCCGGCGAAGTCCGGCGCCCCCTCCGCCGCGGACGCCCACCGGAGCCCCCAACGCCGGCTGCCGACGTGGCCGACACGGGGCCACCCCCTGGGTCACTGAACCGTGGGCCCTAGGGGCCCGGCCGGTCTGTTGACTCGGTCAGCCAGGCTGACTAGACCGGCCCCTGCCTATGACATGGGGGCCCCACCCCCCAGAACGTTTAAAAAAAAGAAAAAGGAAAAGGGAAATTAAGTAAATATAATTAATAAAAATAAAAATGAATAAAATTAATTAATTAATTAATTAATTAAGTAAGTAAATAATTAATTTAATTAATCCTGATTAATTAATCTAATGGCTAATTAACCTAATTAACTATTGATAATTAATTAAACTATAATTAGATTAGTTAAATCCTAATTAGTATAAGCAGAGTATGACATGTGGGACCCACACGTCAGATTGACCTAGTCAACCCTGTTGACTGCTGACGTCAGCATGGCATCATGCTGACGTCATAATTCCATTTTTCGTATTAAATGATTAATTGATTAAATTCTAGAAATTAATAAAATCTTTAAAAAAATCATATCTTTTAATCCGTAACTCGGATTAAAATAATTTCAACATGAAAGTTGCTCAGAACGACGAGACGAATCCGGATACGCGGTCCGTTCGTCCGCCACACACCCCTAACCTATCAAACCCGCAACTTTCCCCCTCCGGCTCCTCTGCCCGAAAACACGAAACACCGGGAATACTTTCCCGGGGGTTTTCCCCCCTTCACCGGTATCACCTACTACCGCGTTAGGGCATACCGAACACCGCGTATTGCCTTGATATATTTTGTGGTGCTTTGTTTGCTCTGTATTCATTATTTCTTCCCCCTCTTCTCTCCGGTAGACTACGAGACCGACGCTGCTGCTGACCAGTTCGACTACGGAGTTGACGACCCTCTCTCTTGCCAGAGCAACCAGGCAAGCCCCCCCCCCCTTGATCACCAGATATCGCCTATTCTATTCTATACTGCTTGCATTAGAGTAGTGTAGCATGTTACTGCTTTCCGTTAATCCTATTCTGATGCATAGCCTGTCATTGCTGCTACAGTCATTGATACCTTACCCGCAATCCTAAATGCTTAGTATAGGATGCTAGTGTTCCATTAGTGGCCCTACACTCTTGTCCGTCTGCCATGCTATACTACTGGGCTGTGATCACTTCGGGAGGTGATCACGGGCATATACTATATACTTTACACTATTACATTACCTGTGATACTGTTCGGAGTTGGGGGCTGAAGGGGCAGGTGGCTCCATCCCGGTAGAGGTGGGCCTGGGTTCCCGACGGTCCCCGACGGTTACTTTGTGGCGGAGCGACAGGGCAGGTTAAGACCACCTAGGAGACAGGTGGGCCTGGCCCTGTTCAGCGTTCGCGGATACTTAACACGCTTAACGAGATCTTGGTATTTGATCTGAGTCGGCTACGAGCCTATACGCACTAACCATCTACGTGGGAGTAGTTATGGGTATCCCGACATCGTGGTATCAGCCGAAGCACTTCAGACGTCAGCGACGGAGCGGCGCGCGCCAGATTGGAACGTAAGCCTGCTCTTGTATTAAGGGGGCTAGTTCTGCTTCCGGCCGCCCTCGCAACGTGCAGGTGTGCTATGGGCGATGGGCCCAGACCCCTGTGCGCTTAGGTTTAGACCTGCGTGCTGGCCTCTCTATTTTGCCTAGGTGGGGCTGCGACGTGTTGATCTTCCGAGGCCGGGCATGACCCAGGAAAATGTGTCCGGCCAAATGGGATCAAGCGTGTTGGGTTATGTGGTGCACCCCTGCAGGGAAGTTAATCTATTCGAATACCGTGATCTTCGGTAACAGGACGACTTGGAGTTGTACCTTGACCTTATGACAACTAGAACCGGATACTTAATAAAACACACCCTTCCAAGTTCCACAGACAACCCGGTGATCGCTTTTCTACAGGGCGACGAGGAGAGGATCGCCGGGTAGGATTATGCTACTGCGATGCTACTGGAGATGCTACTTGGAGATGCTACTTGGAGATGCCACTTGGAGATGCTACTTGGAGGACTTCAATCTACTCTCTTCTACATGCTGCAAGACGGAGGCTGCCAGAAGCGTAGTCTTCGACAGGATTAGCTATCCCCCTCTTATTCTGGCATTCTGCAGTTCAGTCCACCGATATGGCCCCTTTACACATATACCCATGCATATGTAGTGTAGCTCCTTGCTTGCGAGTACTTTGGATGAGTACTCACGGTTGCTTTCTCCCCCCTTTTTCCCCTTTCCTTTCTTTCTGGTTGTCGCAACCAGATGCTGGAGTCCAGGAGCCAGGAGCCACCGTCGATGATGATTCCTACTACACTCGAGGTGCCTACTGCTACGTGCAGACCGCTGACGATGACCAAGAGTAGTTAGGAGGATCCCAGGCAGGAGGCCTGCGCCTCTTTTGATCTGTATCCCAGTTTGTGCTAGCCTTCTTAAGGCAAACTTGTTTAACTTATGTCTGTACTCAGATATTGTTGCTTCCGCTGACTCGTCTATGATCGAGCACTTGTATTCGAGCCCTCGAGGCCCCTGGCTTGTATTATGATGCTTGTATGACTTATTTATGTTTTAGAGTTGTGTTGTGATATCTTCCCGTGAGTCCCTGATCTTGATCGTACACATTTGCGTGCATGATTAGTGTACGATTGAATCGGGGGCGTCACAAGTTGGTATCAGAGCCGACTGCCTGTAGGAATCCCCCTTCCACACTCCTTGGCCGAAGTCGAGTCTAGACATTGCAAAATTTTTACTAACTTGGTTGTGTGCCTTACGGGCCCACGTCGCCATCGGGTGGTACTAGGATCTTTTACTCCTCGACCTTTACTCTGGGACTCTGATCTCTCTTCTATTCGGGTTAAATGAATTTTGCTAAATCTAACATTAGGATCTCATTATCACTTTCACCCGGAGAGCCCCTTATTACTGATGATCGTCTGCTGCACGTGAAGACCCTGAAGATACTTTCCGCTGTTAGGCCGAGAACTTGTGTTCATCGCGTTTGCAATTCCCCTTCCACCGTCAACCCTTATGGGTAACTACTTACAGTTGTTATTCTTATATCATCCCCAGTTGGTCTTGTTATTACAAGATACCCTGAAAAACTCGTCGTGGTTTCGATAATCCCTTGAGCTTACTGCCTTGCTGTTCTTGTCACTTGAATACCCCTACGGTTAATTCTCGCATTTATAGAATATCCGCTCATCCCCCCAGTTGTTTATGTGTTACACAAAAGTCTTCGAAATACCATTCGATATTCCGAAAATCCTCAGCAACCTATTGCTCTGGAATTTCTTGTTTGCTTTCATTATGATTAATCCCATAAGTATAGTATTCATATTGGCACCCTTCGTCACCATCATTTTTGAGTCCGTTGATTCAATATGTTGTGAATGTTCACAATCATCAGTCGAGTCCTAGGATTATCTTTCCGGCTCAGACGTCATTTTGAACATGAGCTGGTTCTCGACCAAACTATCTGTCGTCGATTGTTGCTCTGGTATATTCAATTGATCCATCCTTGATCAGAACGTCTGCTTCTGATCCCTTGTTTTGGAAATCATAATTCCTTTGCATTTAAGCTTTGAATTATTCAGATGATTCCATAACCTGTTGCATTCGCATTCTTTCTTCCTCTGATTGGGTATCAATACTCACCTCAGCTCCACTGTGGATCGCCTTATCCACTGTTGGATTATTATATCCGACAGTGTCCTTCACATTTGATCACCTTGTGAGTTCTTCCCTTGATACATAATGCCTTTGTTAAGTTGTATCCTCTGCTTGGCCAACCATGCTCTGCTTTCGGGCTTGTGTTATTTACTCTTGAAACTTGTGGTATATGTTTCTAAGAAGCCCCGTGGGATTGAACCAACGCCTTCCCTCATCGGTGTGAACCCGAAAGATTTCACGAGTCATACTTATCTGGTATTGCACCAGGTAAAACCTTCAACAACTAATGTCATCTTCGAAATACGAGAGGTGAATGGAAGATTATGCATTGAGGAAGTGGGAGTCGACCTTGAACTTTGTGTTCATGCCCATGGACGCGATGTATATCCTATCATGGAAGCTTCTTGTAATAATAACTATTTCCTTGATAACTAACATATGGTATCTGTGAATTGATCCCTTGCAACCGTGGTTCCGACCATGATTGTTCTTCTTTGATTCCATTTCTCGGACAAGTTAAAACAATTGTCTTCTATGGATCAATACACCAATCCAACCTTACTTTGATCTTGTGTCGGGTATTACCCCCCTGGTATCTCGAGATTATCATGGAACTGCATAACTTTTTATGAGTTCTTCATCAAGTGCTACCTTCCCACTGATTCCAATTTTTTCGCGGGCTCTGTGTTACTAAACACTCAAAGACACCGATAACTGAACCGAGTCCGCTCTACGGTTCAACAACTCTTCAGTAAGCTTCTATAAGTACGAGTTTGTACCCGATCACGCCATTCCTAGCCTGTTTGGCTATATCATTGTCGTGACGATTCTAACGGTGCTACCTGGTCCTTATTCTCGGAGCACCAATTTTCGACGATGAACTAACCTTACGTCGATTTTCCTCGTCATACCCTTTCACCTTAAACAACAAGATTGGGTTCGAGTTTGTGTCGTAACTGTGGTTCCAATAACCTCTTGCTTCATCATTCCTTTGACGTGATGTCGTCGCTGGTTGACTACATCTGCATGAAATCTCTCGACAATTGTGTCGTGATCATCATCAACCTTATGAGCTCTTCCAGGAATTCAATTGAATTCATGATGGGTAATACCATCCTTGCCCCTCGATGATTCCTGTTCTCATCGACCACTTTATTGCCTTCCGTTCAACACAACTTGTTCACGTTTTGTGTAAACCTTGAGATCACTGCTACCCAGCAGTTGATCTTCCTTACCTCGGAAGTATTACCATCACTTTTTGTCAAGAATGTGGTGAGAATTTCACCACCTCTTAATAATTCTTGATATCTTAATACTTCTTGCCATCTTCGTTCATTCCTTGGTCCCCGTATTGTTTTCAACCGGAATACCGACAATGGAGCTATGACGTGTGAATTCAAAACTTCTAGCAACCCTATTGCTTTGAAGTGAATGGGCGATAGTTCATTCTAAGTCCTTCGCTAATTGAATCACCATTCTAACATTGGTCGTGCAACCCAACCCGTACTTCGGGCGCACCCTTCAACCAATGTTTAATTGTGTATGTCTTCCTCGAGCATACTTCCTTATATCATTTGATCTGACAAATGTTATCTCCTTGTGCACTTAATGGTGGAAATCCATCTTTTGGGAATCTCGGTGAATTGCCGTTGAGTTCACCAGACACCTCCTTGTCCTCTCCTTGGTTTAATGGTGGACTATTGCTTCAGAAACCCGCTCCCATAGTTCATTTCCCGAGAAGCTTGCAATGCCATTTCAACGATTTGTGTTGCGCCTTTTCTTCTCGGACATCCTGAGTCTCAGGTATCCTGACACCAATCGGATCTGAATCTCGGTCAGATATGATGGTTGGGACAACTTTCCAAGAGTTATGACGTTGATCCTTTGATGACCCGGTAACATGATGTCATGCCTAGCACCCCCCCCCCCGGCTGGAGGACCTATCATTATCGATTCCTTTTCAGCAAGGTTATCCATTCATCCATGAGGAAATTGTAAGACTTATTCTACAAGTTATTCTTGATGGATCCTTCGTGTTTCCAAAGTCTGATCTTCACCTGAAGACCATGTCACTGCTATCTCGAACCATGTCAATGGTACTCCGATTTTCAACAGGCACGTTTGAAGCACGATGCTATATTTTAATTACCAATTATCCTAACACCGTTGTATGGGCAATGTCATGAAAATTCTCTCCCCTACCTATAGAGTTTTCTACATTATATCCTGTCATGGATATCATGCTCTGCTTGTCCTTGGGAAGGATATACCCTTGAAATATGTGTTTAAACACATTTTCCTTTCCATTGTTCTGCTTAAACCTGATAATCGTATTTTCCTTTCCATTGGTTGGTTTAACGTTTCTTGTGATCTATATGATATAAGCAGTAATACTTCCCTACTTATGTAAACACCTTGGTGTACAACCGTGTCAGTAAGACCCTATTTCTCTTGTTGATAGCATTCCGATAACCACCGATGGACGGGAACCTTGCCTATTGGTCCGCCTCATTCAACGAGCATGAAAATGGTTATCTTCGTCCCTCGCCCTTGGTACCGGTGTTGTTGCCGACATAACCGACAGACTATCCTCTGACTTGCCCTTCTTACATGATCGTGCAAGACGTCATCCCCCTTCCTACCTTTAACCCACATGGTGGGCCCATAACCCACAGTTCCATAGGATCGAAACCTGACTCTCCTGTACACCTTGTTGACAAAGTTATCCCTTACTCTTGGTTTCGTGTGTAATTCATGAGCCACCTTCCTAATGCTCTATTCTGGTATCACACGCAATACTTACTCTCGCTACTCTGAACCCTTTTCTCACTCTGGTTCAGACTTCGAGCAACTATCTATCCGCTTGGAACCTCTTATTGTACCTTCATACCTTACTCTCGAGGTATTTTATATGTTCAACTCGAGAGATAATCTTATGCTCATTCATGGGTTAACCCCAGATTGTATCCCTCACAAGCATTCTGTCGTAGTCAAGCTGCCCCTTACCTATTCGTAAGTACGTTGGAGTTCCTGAAGCAAAGGAAGCAAAGGGCGGCATCACCATGATGACCTGTAGCAGAGAAATGATGATGTCAAGGTAATGGATCGACCTCTTCAAGAAGAACAACCAAGACTGAGAAGATTCGTTAGGATTTCGTAACCAGACCTTTCCCCCTTACTCCCCTCTTAAATCTCGGGACGAGATTTCTTGTAGTGGAGGAGAATTGTGACGCCCGGGAAATTAAGCTACAGTGATCCTCTGCTAGTGATGCCACGTCACCTCAATTATAGTTGCTAATCTTGAGTTAGTTCAAAACCGGTCCAAAATTCAAAATTCAAATTAATGATAACGATAAAAGTTTTCAAAAATTAAAACTAAAAAGTTCGGTGGTTGTCAAATATTACATCGGTAATTATGGTGGAGTGCACACATTTTTATAAAGTATCTAGATAGACTAAGTAAAATA
>NC_041380.1:155565813-155574730 GCF_002162155.2 Triticum dicoccoides
CGCTCGCCGGCGCCGTTTCCGGCCGAGTCCGGCCGTGGCCTTGCCACCAATGGACGCGGCGTCCTCTCCCCATTCGAACGCACCCACCCGCGGCCCCTTTTGGCCGCCGGGCGACGATTCCGGCGAAGTCCGGCGCCCCCTCCGCCGCGGACGCCCACCGGAGCCCCCAACGCCGGCTGCCGACGTGGCCGACACGGGGCCACCCCCTGGGTCACTGAACCGTGGGCCCTAGGGGCCCGGCCGGTCTATTGACTCGGTCAGCCAGGCTGACTAGACCGGCCCCTGCCTATGACATGGGGGCCCCACCCCCCAGAACGTTTAAAAAAAAGAAAAAGGAAAAGGGAAATTAAGTAAATATAATTAATAAAAATAAAAATGAATAAAATTATTTATTTATTTAATTAATTAATTAAGTAAATAATTAATTTAATTAATCCTGATTAATTAATCTAATGGCTAATTAACCTAATTAACTATTGATAATTAATTAAACTATAATTAGATTAGTTAAATCCTAATTAGTATAAGCAGAGTATGACATGTGGGACCCACACGTCAAATTGACCTAGTCAACCCTGTTGACTGCTGACGTCAGCATGGCATCATGCTGACGTCATAATTCCATTTTTCGTATTAAATGATTAATTGATTAAATTCCAGAAATTAATAAAATCTTAAAAAAAATCATATCTTTTAATCCGTAACTCGGATTAAAATAATTTCAACATGAAAGTTGCTCAGAACGACGAGACGAATCCGGATACGCGGTCCGTTCGTCCGCCACACACCCCTAACCTATCGAACCCGCAACTTTCCCCCTCCGGCTCCTCTGCCCGAAAACACGAAACACCGGGAATACTTTCCCGGGGGTTTTCCCCCCTTCACCGGTATCACCTACTACCGCGTTAGGGCACACCGAACACCGCGTATTGCCTTGATATATTTTGTGGTGCTTTGTTTGCTCTGTATTCATTATTTCTTCCCCCTCTTCTCTCCGGTAGACTACGAGACCGACGCTGCTGCTGACCAGTTCGACTACGGAGTTGACGACCCTCTCTCTTGCCAGAGCAACCAGGCAAGCCCCCCCCCCCTTGATCACCAGATATCGCCTATTCTATTCTATACTGCTTGCATTAGAGTAGTGTAGCATGTTACTGCTTTCCGTTAATCCTATTCTGATGCATAGCCTGTCATTGCTGCTACAGTCATTGATACCTTACCCGCAATCCTAAATGCTTAGTATAGGATGCTAGTGTTCCATCAGTGGCCCTACACTCTTGTCCGTCTGCCATGCTATACTACTGGGCTGTGATCACTTCGGGAGGTGATCACGGCCATATACTATATACTTTACACTATTACATTACCTGTGATACTGTTCGGAGTTGGGGGCTGAAGGGGCAGGTGGCTCCATCCCGGTAGAGGTGGGCCTGGGTTCCCGACGGTCCCCGACGGTTACTTTGTGGCGGAGCGACAGGGCAGGTTAAGACCACCTAGCAGACAGGTGGGCCTGGCCCTGTTCGGCGTTCGCGGATACTTAACATGCTTAACGAGATCTTGGTATTTGATCTGAGTCGGCTACGAGCCTATACGCACTAACCATCTACGTGGGAGTAGTTATGGGTATCCCGACGTCGTGGTATCAGCCGAAGCACTTCAGACGTCAGCGACGAAGCGGCGAGCGCCGGATTGGAACGTAAGCCTGCTCTTGTATTAAGGGGGCTAGTTCTGCTTCCGGCCGCCCTCGCAACGTGCAGGTGTGCTATGGGCGATGGGCCCAGACCCCTGTGCGCTTAGGTTTAGACCGGCGTGCTGGCCTCTCTGTTTTGCCTAGGTGGGGCTGCGACGTGTTGATCTTCCGAGGCCGGGCATGACCCAGGAAAGTGTGTCCAGCCAAATGGGATCAAGCGTGTTGGGTTATGTGGTGCACCCCTGCAGGGAAGTTAATCTATTCGAATAGCCATGATCTTCGGTAACAGGACGACTTGGAGTTGTACCTTGACCTTATGACAACTAGAACCGGATACTTAATAAAACACACCCTTCCAAGTTCCACAGACAACCCGGTGATCGCTTTTCTACAGGGCGACGAGGAGAGGATCGCCGGGTAGGATTATGCTACTGCGATGCTACTGGAGATGCTACTTGGAGATGCTACTTGGAGATGCCACTTGGAGATGCTACTTGGAGGACTTCAATCTACTCTCTTCTACATGCTGCAAGACGGAGGCTGCCAGAAGCGTAGTCTTCGACAGGATTAGCTATCCCCCTCTTATTCTGGCATTCTGCAGTTCAGTCCACCGATATGGCCCCTTTACACATATACCCATGCATATGTAGTGTAGCTCCTTGCTTGCGAGTACTTTGGATGAGTACTCACGGTTGCTTTCTCCCCCCTTTTTCCCCTTTCCTTTCTTTCTGGTTGTCGCAACCAGATGCTGGAGTCCAGGAGCCAGGAGCCACCGTCGACGATGATTCCTACTACACTCGAGGTGCCTACTGCTACGTGCAGACCGCTGACGACGACCAAGAGTAGTTAGGAGGATCCCAGGCAGGAGGCCTGCGCCTCTTTTGATCTGTATCCCAGTTTGTGCTAGCCTTCTTAAGGCAAACTTGTTTAACTTATGTCTGTACTCAGATATTGTTGCTTCCGCTGACTCGTCTATGATCGAGCACTTGTATTCGAGCCCTCGAGGCCCCTGGCTTGTATTATGATGCTTGTATGACTTATTGATGTTTTAGAGTTGTGTTGTGATATCTTCCCGTGAGTCCCTGATCTTGATCGTACACATTTGCGTGCATGATTAGTGTACGATTGAATCGGGGGCGTCACAGCTACTTTGCTGCATCATCCTCTCCTCTTCGGGGAAATACAACGCAGTGCTCAAGAGGTAGCAATCATCTCATACAACAATTTATATCTCATCATGTCTTGACCATATCATATCAGAACATTCCCTGGAAAAACAAGTTAGACGTCCTCTACTTTGTTGTTGCAAGTTTTACGTGGCTCCTACGGGCTTCTAGCAAGAACCGTTCTTACCTACGCATCAAAACGACAATGATTTTTCGTCAAGTGTGATGTTTTAACCTTCAACAAGGACCGGCCAAAGTCAAACTCGATTCAGGTAAAGTTGGAGAAAATGACACCCGCCAGCCACGTGTGTGCAAAGCACGTCGGTAGAACCAGTCTCATGAACACGGTCATGTAATGTCGGTCCGGGCCGCTTCATCCAATAATACTGCCGAATCAAATAAGACGTTGGTGGTAAGCAGTATGGCTGTTATCATCCACAACTCTTTGTGTTCTACTTGTGCATATCATCTACACATAGATCTGGCTCGAATGCCACTGTTGGGGAACGTAGCATGCAATTTCAAAAAAAAATCCTACGATCACGCAAGATCTATCTAGGAGATGCATAGCAACGAGAGGGGGAGAGTGTGTCCACATACCCTCGTAGACCGAAAGCGGAAGCGTTATGTTAATGCGGTTGATGTAGTTGAATGTCTTCACGATCCAACCGATCCAAGTATCGAATGTACGGCACCTCCGTGTTCAGCACACGTTTAGCTTGACGACGTCCCTCGAGCTCTTTATCCACTAGAGGGTCGAGGGAGAGTTCCGACAGCACGACGACGTGGTGACGGTGATGGGGATGCGATCCGCGCACGGCTTCGCCTAAGCACTATGACGCTATGACCGGAGGAGTAAACGTGGAGGCGGGCACCGCACATGGCTAAGAGAATTCTTGGTGTGCCTTTGGGGTGCCCCTGCCCCTGTATATAAAGGGGGGAGGAGGAGGCCGGCGGCTAGGAGGGGCGCGCCAAGGTGGGAGTCCTACTTGGATTCCTAGTCCAAGTAGGATTCGCCCCCCCCCCTTGCCTTTCTCCACCGGAAGGAATAGGAAGGAGAGGGAGAGGGAAAGGGAAGGGGGCCGTGCCCCCTCCTCCTTGTCCTATTCGAACTCGCTAGGAGGGGGGCGCGCGCCACCCCTCGCGGGATTCCCTCTCTCTCCCTTTAGTCCCATGTAGGCCCAACACTTCCCCCGGGGTTTCCAGTAACCTCGCGGTACTCCGGAAAAATACCCAGATCACTCGGAACCATTCCGATGTCCGAATACTAAATTCCAATATATGAATCTTTACCTCTCGACCATTTCGAGACTCCTCGTCATGTCCGTGATCTCATCCTGGACTCTGAACAAACTTCGGTCACAAAAACACATAACTCATAATACAAATCGTCATCGAACGTTAAGCGTGCGGACCCTACGGGTTTGAGAACTATGTAGACATGAACGAGACAGATCTCCGGTCAATAACCAATAGCGGAACCTGGATGCTCATATTGGTTCCTACATATTCTATGAAGATCTTTATCGATCAAGCCGCATAACAACATGCGTCATTCCCTTTGTCATCGGTATGTTACTTGCCCGAGATTCGATCGTCGGTATCCTCATACCTAGTTCAATCTTGTTACCGGAAAGTCTCTTTACTTGTTCCGTAATGCATCACCCCGCAACTAACTCATTAGTCACATTGCTTGCAAGCCTTATAGTGATGTGCATTACCGAGAGGGCCCGGAGATACCTCTCCGATATACGGAGTGACAAATCCTAATCTTGATATGTGCCAACTCAACAAACACTATCGGAGACACCTGTAGAGCATCTTTATAATCACCCTGTTACACTGTGAAGTTTGATAGCACACAAGGTGTTCCTTCGGTATTCGGGAGTTGCAAAATCTCAAAGTCAGAGGAATATGTATAAGTCATGAAGAAAGCAATAGCAATACAACTAAACGATCATAATGCTATGCTAACGGATGGGTCTTATCCATCATATCATTCTCTAATGATGTGATCATGTTCATCAAATGGTAACACATGTCTATGGTCAGGAAATTTAACCATCTTTGATTAACGAGCTAGTCAAGTAGAGGCATACTTGGGGCACTCTGTTTTGTCTACGTATTCATACATGTACTAAATTTCCAATTAATACAATTCTAGCATGAATAATAAACATTTATCATGATATAAGGAAATATAAATAACAACTTTATTATTGCCTCTAGGGCATATTTCCTTTAACTAGATCCTCACAAAGACATCTAATGCCTGAACCCCGAGTGCATTTACTTCACTTTCTTTCATAGGTTTAACTGCTGCAATATTTCTAAGTATTTCTGTGGCTCTGTTTGCCTCAAGATCAAGTAAGTCATTAACAGACCGAGCTACCTCTAGACCATTCGCCTCGAGAGATACCCAGAACTTATCATCATTACTAACAATTTCATCCTCTGAAAAATGTAATACTGAAAAAATGGTGTTTACAGAGATACCTGTAGTGGCTTTGATATCTCGAAGCTTGGCTGCTCGCATAGCACGCCCCATTTGCAGGTCATCCGCGTCCGACTGGGTCTGAATCCGCTGTCTCGCCTGCCTTTCACCGGACATATCAGGTCCGGGATCCCTCCAAAAGCTATCACGTCTCCACAGGATAGTCGGTCGTGGAACGGCCTCCTGCCAGGTACTAGACCGATCTCGCATGGCTGGGCTCCACGATCCGCACCGGGGACCTCGAGGCCCGCGACAAAGTAGGATGGATAGCCGAGAAGTACTTGGCTGTAATATCTCTAATTCCATTGCTAAACTATAGATTACTTTAAGAGATGACAGGCTATCAAGCTTAATTAGGGACATCAAATGACCTAAACTAACCCAAAGACTCCCCAGAACTCGGGGATGATATACTGAATTCCCTTCATGTTGCCTTTTTTTTCTTATGCGGGAGTTGTCGTAAGGTGGACCTACCCTAGCTTTAACAAAAAAATGAAGGCTAACCATTTCTATATATACCGATAGTTTTCCTTTTGGTAGGTGCTGATTATGTAGACAACTGGAAAAGCCAAAGGTTTAGGAATTGGTTGGGATGGGAAAAAGTGTATATAGGGTAGTGTGATTGTATATGCATGTGATCTTTTCATGATTTGACTATACTAAAATCTCAACAAAAAGTAACATACCACCAAAGTAACGAAAGTACGAGACATATAACATCTTCTGCATGGACCCACTCTACAGTGACAACACAACGTGTATTTAGTTGTTTAAAAACTTCTTCAAAGATGTGCAGAAAGTGGCGAACGGGCCTGTAGCCAATTGGTTGCAGCGACCTTAGTAGCACCCTAGGTCCTGGGTTCGACTCACGGTGGGAGCGAATTTAAACAGGCCTAGGCAAAAAAAAAAAAAGATGTGCAGAAAGTGAAGTTAACTGCGTCCACTTTGGACGTACCTATTGTGATGGTAGCTTGTAGCTGTCGTGTACATCCCATGATGCATATGCTTCACGGGAAACACATAGCCATGTCTTCCACCTACAACTGCTAAATATTCTCCCTAGCTCTTGTTCCTCCTACCTAGTAGGAACAAATTAGTGCAACGCTGTTTCCCAATTAGTCGCTTTGATTTATGAGCTATCATGTCATCAATTGCTATTATACACGTGTGACTCGAAATTTGACACAAGCAATTATATGATCAGAAAAAAATTAAGAGTATGAAAACAATTAAATGGTTGCTAGTTCAAGTGGTACATGAGCAACTCCAACAATGCCCCCACTCTAAAAATAGAGGACATACGTGTCTGCCACCTTGTGAAGTACTCCATTCGTTCACTATTATAAGATGTTCTTACCTTTTTCTAAATTGAATCTATGTAGACACGTTCTAATGTATTTGCATGCTCATTTAGTCCGTATGTATTCCCTTAAGTGATCTAAACATTCTAATATTTCTTTACAGAGAGAATACTTCATATTAAAATATTCAAAACATCTTATAATAATAAATGAAGGGAGTATTTTATTTTTACTAAACCGTGGCTTGATCTATTAATTAAGCCAAGGAAAATTGCTCAGCTAGTACAGATACCACCTTTTTCTTGCTGGGGAGTACATATATCACTTCATGCAGACCGGATTTTTTTCTGAGTTAGAGCATCTCCAACAGTGACCCGCAAATTTTCTCCCACATTCGTCCGTGGATAGAGGGACCAGTCCGCGGACCCAGATGCAGGAGGCCGTCATCCAACTGTAGCCGCATACATTTCAAACTGTATTTTAACTAAGCGGATGAAATTCATGCAAACCAGTGATATTTATCAAAATTCGGATAGAAAATAGCACAAATCATTCATACATATCATGCAAATTAAGTTCCGCACAACAATGTCTCTAATTCAATTAGATCCCGGATGTCCAACAATTTTTTTTATGAACGGATCATGTCGTTCCACAGATACTCCTCTTCACCTTCATCCAACAGTGTGTGCACGTAAATGAACGCCCCTTTCTCCTGTGGTACACCACGGCAACGCGTGCAGGCTACATAGAATGTGTAGACCAACATTGAGTGACTCAATCAACAAGTTGACAAGAGGAAGTAAACCTTATGATCTCGTCCTCGGCCGGGTGGAATAGCCACCTTGCCTCGAGCTGATGAACCACGTCGCAAAACTCGGTGACACTGATCTAGATACCGTGCCGGCGATACGACAACGACCACACGTTGCATGGTTGAATGATGTACATGTCTTAGGGCGCAATGTGCTTTTGTTTGTGAAACTTTTCATGTACTTGTTCCCAGAATGGCTCCCCTCCGCTCCTGCCTACGAAATCCACGGATACGACCAACCACGCATCGCACAACAACTCATTCTCCATGGTCGAGTAGCTCACCATCCTTCTCTAAAAAGCAATGTAGCATTTGAAAATAAGGTTAATGGCATTTGAACGAACAACTGCCAGGCATGGTGTCCGCCATGGAGGTCGTCAACAGGGGCGGAGTGTATTTGGGTACAAATGGCTCCAGGGTGGACAGCTCCGTTGAGCGGGCGCGTCGGCACTAGCTGCGGACGTCCGACAATGCATCTGTGGCGGCCGGAGACGTACAACAGCGACGGCGGAGGTGGAGGGGGTGGATGCTATGCAAGGGGCGGAGTGAAAGAAATGGGACCGGGAGGGGGGATTGCATGGGCCGGGGGTGTCCGAGCCCTACGTTTCAGGTATGCGGACTCCCACAAACCTCCCCCACTTTGTCTCCAATTTGCGAAGAAAACGCGTCTGGATCATCCCACAGACCGATACAGAACCGCCTGGATGGCCTCCGCCGTCCGGACAGCACTGTCCGAACGTATGTGGACGTTTTGCAAGTCCACCTTGAAGATGCCCTTAGACCAACTCATGAGGACAACTTGTGGGTTGCACCCTTTCAGAGGACCTACACACGTAGTGGATGCCCTTAATCCTGCTCCTCCTAGTGCAAACTTTCCCAGTAGTGTATAAATTAGTCGCATGCAGTCTTCATAAGTTCAGGCGTATGTCTGAGAGATATAAAGTAATGTGAGCCTCCGTGTGTTGTCTTGGCTGAATGATCGAGAGCGTGTATAGGAAAAGATAAGTTTAGCCAGTTGTGTCTCGTTACATCCCTACAGAGAAATAGAGCATAAAATTAATGGTGATGGATAGGTAATTCAGATGATGGGGTGAGGAAGACACGATCCGTGTTTGCTGGCCGCTTTGCTCGAACTCAAGTTGAGCCGTAAAACCCTAAATGCCTCTATTATTTCGAAAGTGTTATTCTGAGCTCGAGCTCAAATGAGCCCTTTATCTCAGTCGTTCTTGTGCTTCTAGATTCGCACCACCTCTCGTATATGCCTCTATATTCTGAGTAGTACATGCACCTAATGTTAGGAATAAGTCGTGGCCGTCACGGTGGCAACCACGTCGGGTGCGTGTGCGTGCGTGCACCGGACGCGTCGAGTGCAGCGTGAGCTGCATCGGGGGTCCGCGGTGGGAGTGCACGGGTGTGTGTGTGTGACTGCACGTGTATGTGCGCGTGTGTGTG
>NC_041380.1:155575042-155585463 GCF_002162155.2 Triticum dicoccoides
C
Source organism: Triticum dicoccoides (assembly GCF_002162155.2). Taxonomy (NCBI): domain Eukaryota; kingdom Viridiplantae; phylum Streptophyta; class Magnoliopsida; order Poales; family Poaceae; genus Triticum; species Triticum dicoccoides. The sequence continues at coordinate 155,575,044 of NC_041380.1, forward strand.
AGGCGCTGGATCCAGTCGCGTCCTGTTGGCGAGCGTGCGCGGGGGCGTGGCGAAGTGGGCAATGGAGCTGCGGCGGGAGCGGACGTGGGCGTTGGCGCGCGTGTATAAGCCTTGTCCCCCGCGTGTTGTAGTATGTGGTTTTTGAGTTCGTGCTCAGGAAAGAAAACCAGTGGTCGTTCATGCGGCCGGCAGCGTTCTTGCGCCGGGCATTTCCTGTTGTGTGCTCCTCGCTCTTCCTCCTTCCTTCTTCTCTCTTCTACATGCGCGCAAGAGAGTGTGAGAGCTCCTGTGAGAGGCAAGGCGAGGCTACGGCAACAACAATTGGTATAGAGCGCTCCAGTTCGGGTGATCACTGCGACCATGGCGCTCGTCCCACACGGCGGCGGCGCGGGCGGATATGTGTCGATGGCAATGCCGATGCTCATGCCTGACAACTACATGGTGTGGGCGATCAAGGCGCAGGTGATCCTCGACGCCCACACTCTGTGGAAGGCGGCGGCGCAGGGCGACGCGACGGTGAACGGGAAAAAGTGCAAGACGGCGCACGTGATGATCCTCGGCGGGCTGCCAGCGGACGTGCTGCTGTAGGTGGCGACGAAGCTCACCGCCAGGGAGGTATGGGACTCTCTGAAGGTGACGCGCCGACCGGGTGCGCGCGGCGAGGTGGACAACGCTACGCGGGGAGATGGATGCGTACGCCAGGTGGGGATGACGGCACGGTTTGCGAACCTCGGGGAGACGCTCGGCGATGCGGTGCTGGTGAAAAAGCTTCTGGACACCGTCCCCGGTCGGTTGTTCCCTGTCGCCGGTATCGAGCAGTTCTGGAACCTCGACGAGATGATGTTCAATGAGGCACTCAGGCGGCTGCGCGCATTTGATGAGCGGGTTCGGCGTCGTGGACAAGACGGCGGCGAGCGTGGCGGCGATCAGCTGATGCTCACAATGGCGCAGTGGCGGGCACGGAAACGGCAGCAGGGAGTGTTAGAGTTGTGTCGAATATAGTGTACAAGGTAGGTTACAGTTGGACATGTAGTAGTATTGTGTTTAGATAGAATATGGAGTCGTGTCCTAGTAGGACACTTGTATCCAAGGCCTCTCATATATAGTGGGGCTAGACACACGTTGTAACCTATTCCAACATAATAGCACCGGAACGCAGGAGAAGCCGGCGACATGTGCAGGTGTCCAGGGCGACCGGGTGCGGTATTGTAGCGGTGTCATGGGGAGGAGTGCCCATAGTCAGGCCCCGGGGATGTAGCCATATCGGTGAACCTCGTTAACAAATCTCGGTGTCGTGCTCGTGTGATTGCTTGGTCCTCGAATAATCGACGCTATGACTCGGATTTATTCTAACAAGTGGTATCATGAGCAAGGTTCGATTTGAGGCTGCGGTTGTTGATCTAGAGGTAGTGCCGAATTCGTCAAGATGGATCGTCATCGGTGCATGCTTGGCGAGGAAATTCTACACGTGGTTCGGCTGGATCGGATAGCCGTGTCCTGGAAGCAATCGGTGGAAGCGTTTGGAAATCGGCGAGTTGGCGCAAGCGGCGGCAGCGGAATGTGCAGAAGCGGGAGACAGATCGAGTCAGGCAGCACGATTGGTAGCGGTGCACCATGCGTGCGGCAGGAGGAAGCCTGGAGCAAATCGAGCGCTCGATCCAGTCGAGCAAGGAGGCTGCCGTACGGGCGGATGCGCATTGCGTGGACAAGGCGAGGCCCAAGCTGGCCAGACCGGTGAGTGGGCTGGGCTAGCGGAGCTGTAGCTGGGCTGCGTTGGAAGGCTGGACGGCGAGACCCAGGTGATGGGTGACTTTTGTTCATGTGTACGTGTGGGTAGCTGAGTTGCGTTGTGGAGCCGAAGGAATAAGGCATCGTGGATATTTGTTTGGAATAAAAATACGACACAAAGGCTTAGTCAAATCGTGATGCTTTCATGGAAAAATTAAAGAAAAGGAAAGCCCAGCTACAGACGTGTGATGAATCAGGAGTTTGAGCTAGCTTAGCTTTGTTGATCTGATTTGGTATGTTCGCACGGGAAGGCTATGGGGACTTTGCTTTGGTTTCTTTGTTGGTACACATTTGTGCACGGATGATGGTGGTCAAGGTGATGGCTTGTGGAGTCTGGAATGTGTGTGTAGTCGGGGAAGTTCGGCTGGGTCAGACTTGTCAGTCTGATGGATCGACGCGAGTCGGTTGGTACAAAAGATAATGGTGGGATCGGCGACGATAATATAGGATCGTGATGCTGATTGTGACCGACTTCTGGGGCGTGAAAACACGTGACACATGCTTGAGGGCTTGTGTGGCTTTGACAAGACTATGGCGCGGGGTTGATTTAAGACGGTGCACATGTGAGTTTGAAATCGGCGGGGCGCGAGGGTGGACTGATCATCTACCATGGAGTCATGTTAAAGGTGGAGTTGGATTGAGGGGCTACGGTGTAAGTGCACAGAGAGTCGAAGCCTATTCAGCTGGGCAAAAAGCGAGTGACACATAATTCGGACTGGAGCCCGGTGATCTGATGGAAGTATGAAACTCGTCACCGGTCGGTGATGATCGGTGGTACTCTGTAGTGGGGGTTGAGTGGTGTGGGTTCGCGGCCCTTGAGACTCGACCGGGACAGCGGAGGCTCGACGCGGTAATAGCGGCGAAGCATGCGGTATGCACGGACATGGAGACGGGTCAGGGCTCTGGTGGTCATACATGTGGTGAGACAACTGCGAATTTGACTCAGGATGACTACAAGCAACAGTGAAATTCCTCCATGTTTCAGACAGGCGGTCAAGAAAGGAGCGGTGATGTTGAGTTCAGGTAACTCTTATGTGTGACATCCAATATGTGAGTTGTTCACTTTCACACAGGTCAGTGATCAGTGTGTGATGGCATTGGACTGATACTCTGGAAGTTGGGAGCACAAACTAGAGTAACAAGGAACTTAATTTTGCTCGAGTGTTGACTGTGGTTATGAAAAGAATGGACTACAATTTGCAGGTAGAGTCATATGGAGTCTTTGGAGTAGCAGCAGTACTCATGGGATAAGCTCAAGTCCAATGTACATGGAAGTTTCACGCATGGACAAATTCAAGATGGTAAAGAATACTCGCCAAAGTGGAGTTTGTTAGAGTTGTGTCGAATATAGTGTACAAGGTAGGTTACAGTTGGACTTGTGGTAGTATTGTGTTTAGATAGGATATGGAGTCGTGTCCTAGTAGGACACTTGTATCCTAGACCTCTCATATATAGCGAGGCTAGACACATGGTGTAACTATGCCAACATAATAGCACCGGAACGCAGGGGAAGCCAGCGACATGTGCCAGTGTCTAGGGCGACCGGGTGCGGTATTGTAGCGGTGTCATGGGGAGGAGCGTCCATAGTCAGGCCCCGGGGATGTGGCCATATCGGTGAACCTCGTTAACAAATTTCGGTGTCGTGCTTGTGTGATTGCTTGGTTCTTGAATGATCCACGGTATGACTCGGATTTATTCTAACAGGAAGGAGCGTGCGACGACGACGACGACGAGCAGAGCGTGGCATCGGGCAACGGCGGCAACAGACACGGCCGCTCCTACAAGCGCGGCGAGCGCGGCCAATTCAAGAGGGATTGCCCCCAGCTGCGGAGGGAGCCGGTGATGGAGCGCACGCTGATAGCGGACGCTAGCGTTGAAGACGGCGGACTCCTCTCAGCCACGGCTTAGGGAGTGAATGTTAGGATTAAGCCATGGCCGTCACGGTGGCGACCATGTCGGGTGTGTGTGCGTGTGTGCACCGGACGCGTCGAGTGCAGCCTGAGCTGCATCGGGTCAGTGGCGGGAGTGCACGAGTGTGTGTGTGATGGCACGTGTATGTACATGCGCGTGTGGGTTAGTTAGATGAGCGCGTGGGGTGTGGCCGTGCCGGGCGCTGGACCCAGTCGCCTCCCGTTGGCGTGCGTGCGCGACGGGCGTGGGAGCTGTGGAGCGCGGGGGCGTGGCGAAGTGGGCAGCGCAGCTGCGGCGGGAGCGGACGTGGGCGTTGGCGCGCGCGTATAAGCCCCGTCCCGTGTGTGTTGTAGTCCGTGGTTTTTGAGTTCGTGCTCGGGAAGGAAAACCAACCCGGAATCGTTCGGCAAACACAGGAGCTCTCATGCTGGAACAACGACCGCGGTCCCCCAAAGACGGTGGATCGACGTCTACCATCTTCGTCAGGCCTGTCTCAGGTCGTTGTTCCTGAACGAGAGTCGAGGATCTAATTCTCGGCGTGGATTATTTGGCCGACCCTACTTAACGCGCCGAACGTTGGAGCACCCGAGGTGACCTCACAACCACTATACTTGTGTCGACCCATCGGGACCACACTTGTTCCACACTCGGCACCATGACACAAGCACGATGAGTGAGGTCGGGGTGATTCTGCGGAAGGCATGTACTACAATACCCGGTTTAGCACGTATATTACCCGGTCCCGGTTTTGCATTCATTGCCAAGTGTGTTCTGATCACACTCTGGTTTCATCCGGCTCAGGCCGCCATCCCTGTCACACTCACGCGGACTGTGAAGCGTTTTGGTCTAACACACGGCGCCATGGCGCAAGCACGAGGCACGAACACAAGGTCCCATGACAAGAATGATGGAGCTTGAGAACTGCACCATGCAGCCAACCCGGAATCATGCGACAAACACATGAGCTCTCCTACTAGAACAACGACCTGAGCCAGGCCCGACGGAGATGCTGGACGTCGATCCGCCGTCATTGGGGGACCGCAAGTCACAATCACAACCATCGCATCGAGGTTTCTGGGCATGTTTTGTTATTTGGCCTACCCTACTTAATCCGCCAACCGTTGGAGCACTCAAGCCGACCTCACAACCACTATACTGGCGCCGACCAATCGGGACCACCTGCGTTCCACACTCGGAACCATGACACAAGCACGATGAGTGAGGTCGGGGTGCCAGTATAGTGGTTGTGAGGTCGGCTTGAGTGCTCCAATGTGTGGCGCATTAAGTAGGGTGTGCTCCTCACTCTTCCTCCTTCCTTCTTCTCTCTTCTATGTGCGCGTGAGAGAGAGTGAGAGCTCCTGTGAGAGGCAAGGCGGGGCTACAACAATAACAATTGGTATACAGAGCTTTGGTTCGGGCGATCACCGGCGACCATGGCGCTCGACCCACACGGCGGCGGCGCGGGCGAATCAGTGTCACTGGCAATGCCGATGCTCACGTCGGACAACTATACAGTGTGGGCGATCAAGGCGCAGGCCATCCTCGACGCCCATACTCTATGGGAGGCGGTGGCGCAGGGCGACGTGGCAGTGAACGGGAAAAAGTGCAAGACGACGCGCACGATGATCCTCAGCGGGCTGCCGGAGGACGTGCTGCTGTAGGTGGCGAAGAAGCTCACCGCCAGGGAGGTATGGGACTATCCGAATGTGAGGTTCGTCGGCGCCGATCGGGAGCGCGCGGCGAGGTGGGCAACACTGCGTGGGGAGCTCGATCGCATGAAGATGGCGGACGGCTAGGCGCTGGATGCATATGCCGGGAGGCTGGCGGGGATGACGACGCGGTTCGCGAACCTTGGGGAGACGCTCGGCGACACGGTGCTGGTGAAAAAGCTTCTGGACACCGTCCCCAATCGGCTGTTCCCCGTCGTTGCCGACATCGAGCAGTTCTGCAACCTCGACGAGATGACGTTCGACGAGGCACTCGGGCGGTTGCGCGCGTTTGATGAGTGGGTTCGGCGCCGTGGACAAGATGGCAGCGAGCATGGCGGCGATCAGTTGATGCTCACCATGGCACAATGACGGGCATGGGAACGACAGCAGGGAGGAGCGCGCGACAACGACGACGGGCGAAGCGTGGCGTCGGGCAACGGCGGCAACAGGCGCGGCCGCTGCTACAGGTGCGGCGAGCGCAACCACTTCAAGAGGGATTGCCCCAGCTGCGGAGGGAGCCGGCAGTGAAGAGCGCGCTGATGGTGGATGCCGGCATTGAAGACGGCGGACTCCTCTCAGCCACGGTTTAGGAGGGTGAATGTTAGGAATAAGCGTTCGCCGTCAGGGTGGCGAGCACGTCAAGTGCGTGGCCTGTGTGCACCAGACGCGTCGAGTGCAGCCTGAGCTACATTGGGTCCATGGAGGGAGCACACGGGTGGGTGTGTGACTGCATGTGTATGTGCGCGTGTGTGTGGTTAGTTAGATGAACACGCGGGGTGTGGTCGTGTCGGGTGCTGGACCCAGTCACGTCCCGTTGGCTTGCGTGTGCGGCGGGCGTAGAGCTTTGGAGCACGGGGGCGTGGCAAAGTGGGCAGTGGAGCTACGTCGGGAGCGGACGTGGGCGTTGGCGTGCGCATGTATAAGCCCCATCCCCCGCGTGTTGTAGTCTGTGGTTTTTGAGTTCGTGCTCAGGAAGGAAAACGAGTGGCCATTCGTGCGTCGGGCATTTTCTACTGTGTGCTCCTCGCTCTTCCTCCTACTTCTCTCTTCTACATGCACGCGCGCGAGAGAGTGAGAGCTCCTACAAGAGGCAAGGCGAGGCTATGGCAACAACATATTTCCGACCATGACCCATCTGCCAATCACAGTTAATGCGATGCCCGCTGTCTCACGTGAAATGGCTCAGGGCATGTACAATGGTGCTATCTTAGGAGTATCACGTAGGATAAATGATGGGGTGGAGGAGAGAAAACTCATAAGAAGAGGTTTGTCTTCTCTTATTTAAAAGAAGACAATAGATGATCTCTTAGCATAATATGTCTCACCAAGGTTTTAGAAATGTCTAATTATTGAAAATAAGGCTAAAAGATGACTCATTGTAGATAATTTTTTTGTTATCTCTAAATTACATGCAAGATTTAAGATAAGACTATCTTAACAATCATTGGAAATGCCCTCAGACGATTGCCAATGTTGTGGGCCGCAGCTCACACAAAACGTGTCCGGTTTCCAAAACGTACACTGGCCATTTATTGCCAACTAAAGCCGACGAACCACGTGTGCCACCACCTGAAATCCACGAGCTTCACCCTAGAACTGCAAATGGCGGCAACTCCAACGACACCCGCCCCACATAGAAAATTACGAGGATTTGAGGCTTAATTAGCAAGACTGTATTAACGAACCTCTTGTCACAGGATCTATTCCTCATCAACTAGGATTACATGCCACAAATTTATCAAGCTCTACCCAGTAAAGGGAAGGAGAGGATCACTAGAAGAAGATACGGAAGCATAGGAGGACGAAGTCGTCTAGTTCCTAGCCGAGTCATTCGTAACCCGTTCGCTTGTATATGTAGTTGTTGCCTTCTATTGCTTCCCAACAGTCGAGGCTCAATAGGCGCAATCAATAGTCCAGCCCGTGACGAGAGTAGGGTTGGTCGCTAGCATTACCCCTTCCTTAAAATTCAGCTTGAACTCAAGCCAATGCCATGTCGAACCTCCGATCCCATGGTACTTGATGATTCATGACTTCACCGAGGTTGTAGTGGGTGCCATAGTTCAGGCGGAACTTGGTGAGATTGATGGAGCAGACAACGCTGACTTGCTCAAGGAAGTAGTCGTCGTTGATGCTCACTTGGTCACAGAAAGTGTTGAGGTAGTAGGATTGGTCGACACAGAAATTGTCAGAGTAGAAAGCATGGTCGAGGTAGTGGTCGTGGTAATAAGTTGGAGCTTCAACACTTCTCCTTCTTGTTACTTGAGCTTGAGTGAAAAATCCGAAAAAATAGAGAAGGGCCCAGATGCCTGGATCCCATGACAACTTCCCTTAACAAAACTCGAGGCTCCGGAAGTTCCTCATGGCAGCAAAACGATGAACTGAAAGCATACATTACTTGCCAGACCTGAAGTGAGATAATGACAGCCACCATTCATAAAAGGGTAAGAACACACTGAGTCAAGTGACCATGCGAATTCCCAAGCAACACATTGAAAATCACATTACTTAGTAGTTTCCACGATGAGCCTTTTGCAATTAGGATAATGCCTTCTTAGGCAACTGAACTCAACCAGGTGAAGACATGCTAGTGCTTTGTAATGACAATTCACACCATTGCAAGGAATATCTTGCATATCTTCAAGGCTCGATGAACAGCTGCCAGAATCCCAAGCTAGGAGCAATGACAGATCAATGAGAACAATGATGTTCTTCATAGGACTGCCAAGAACAATATGCTTCATTGATGTTGTTCCAATTAACGATTGTAGCTCTGTGCATTGATCAACATAAACCTATAGAACAAATGATGCACAAACCATACCTAAAATGGTACTAAAAACTACTCCAAGTATAATGCCAGGACGACACCCAATGAGTAGTAGCAAATAAGCATCAACCACATGACCATATTGTAAAAAGTAACCAGTAATATAAGCAGCTAACAGAGTTACCTGGAATCCAACAAACTCCAACATCATATTAACCAATATGTGACCTTGCCAAATCTGTAAAGTTGTTATAACATCACGAGGAATCGTTGCATGGAAAACAAAAAAAGTTCCTACGAATTCACCCAATATCTAATCTAGGAGATGCTACCAACGAGAGGGAGTGTGTCTACATACCCTTGTAGAGGGAAAGTGGAAAGATTCAACGAACGTGGTTGATGAGTCGTACTATTCACGATCCAATCCGACCGAGTGTTGCACGAACGACACCTCCGAGTTAAGCACACGCATGGCTAGGTGACGTCTCCTCTTTATTGATCTAGCAAGCGAGGGGGAGAGGTATATGGGATCTAGGCCAGCACAACAACATGGTGGTAGTTGAGGATTTTCTGTAGGGCTTCGCCAAGCAGCTGTGGTGGAGGAAGTGGAGGGAGAGAGAGGAAGGCGACCAGGGCTTCTGGTGGTGGCGCCCAACCCCTCCCCTGTCTTTACATAGGAGGTGAGGGCTGCAGACACCTTGCCCCCCCCCTTGATACGTCTCCAACGTATCTATAATTTTTGATTGTTCCATGCTATTATATATTCTGTTTTGAATGTTTAGTGGGCTTATTTATACACTTTTATATTATTTTTGGGACTAACCTATTAACCGGAGGCCCAGCCCAAATTGCTGTTTTTTTGCCTATTTTAGTGTTTCGCAGAAAAAGAATATCAAACGGAGTCCAAACAGAATGAAACCTTCGGAAGCGTGATTTTTGGAACAAAAGTGATCCAGAGGACTTGGAGTGGACGTCAAGAAACCAACGAGGCGGCCACGAGGCAGGGGGCGCGCCTACCCCCTGGGCACGCCCTCCACCCTCATGGGCCCCTCGTGGCTCCACCGACCTACTTCTTCCTCCTATGTATACCTACATACCCTGAAAACATTAGAGGGCACCACGAAAACCTAATTCCACCACCGCAACCTTCTGTACCCAAGAGATCACATCTTGGGGCCTTTTCCGGAGCTCCGCTGGAGGGGGCATTGATCATGGAGGGCCTCTACATCAACTCCATGGCCCCTCCGATGATGTGTGAGTAGTTTACCTCAGACCTTCGGGTCCCTAGTTATTAGCTAGATGGCTTCTTCTCTCTCTTTGGATCTCAATACAAAGTTCTCCTTGATTCTCTTGGAGATCTATTTGATGTAATCTTCTTTCGCGGTGTGTTTGTCGAGATCCGATGAATCGTGGGTTTATGATCAAGATTATCTATGAACAATATTTGAATCTTCTATGAATTCTTTTATGTATGATTGGTTATCTTTGCAAGTCTCTCTGAATTATCAGTTTGGTTTGGCCTAGTAGATTGATCTTTCTTGCAATGGGAGAAATGGTTAGCTTTGGGTTCAATATTGCGGTGCTCGATCCCAGTGACAGTAGGGGAAACGAATGTATTGTATTATTGCCATCGAGGATAAAAAGATGGGGTTTATATCATATTGCATGAGTTTATCCCTCTACATCATGTCATCTTGCTTAAAGCATTACGCCATTCTTATGAACTTAATACTCTAGATGCATGCTGGATAGCGGTCGATGTGTGGACTAATAGTAGTAGATGCAGGCAGGAGTCGGTCTACTTGTCACGGACGTGATGCCTATATACATGATCATGCCAAAATATTCTCATAATTATTCGCTTTTCTATCAATTGCTCGACAGTAATTCGTTCACCCACCGTAATACCTACACTATCTTGAGAGAAGCCACTAGTGAAACCTATGGCCCCCGGGTCTATTCTCCATCATATAAGTTTCCATTATATTTTATTTTGCAATCTTTACTTTCAATCTATATCATAAAAATACCAAAAATATTTATCTTATTATTATTATTATCTCTATCAGATCTCACTCTTGCAAGTGGTCGTGAAGGGATTGACAACCCCTTTATCACGTTGGTTGCGAGGTTCTTATTTCTTTGTGTAGGTACGAGGTCACTCGCGCGTGGTCTCCTACTGGATTGATACCTTGGTTCTCAAAAAATGAGGGAAATACTTATGCTGCTTTGCTCCATCACCCTT
>NC_041380.1:155585853-155612080 GCF_002162155.2 Triticum dicoccoides
ACGCGCTCCAAGCCAAGGGGGCAGCGGCCCCTCCATTTTAGGGTTTGCCCCCCTAGCCGTATGGGCCCTTGGGGGCCGGTGCGCCTCGCCCATGTAGGCTAGGGCATCATCTCTCAGACCATGTAGGCCTCCAGGACAGGTGGGACCCACTAGTGGACCCCTGGAACCTTCTAGAACTCCTCGGTACAATGCTGGTAAATTCCCGAACTTTTCTAGAACCCTTAAAAACACTTCCCATATATGAAACTTTACCTCCAGACAATTTCGAAGCTCCTCATGATGTCCCGAATCCCATCTGAGACTCTGAACTACCTTCGGACTCACCATTATGAATATCCCAATACTACCCTAGTGTTACCGAACGTTAAGTGTGTGACCCTATGGCTTCGAGAACATGCAGACATGATCGAGACACCTCTCCAGTCAATAAACAATAGTGGGACCTGGATGCCCATAATGAATCACACCTTTTCAACGAAGATGTTTATCGGTTTGAACTATGTTGTCAAGGATCCAGATAATCCCATATACAGTTTCCTTTGTCTCGCGATATTTTACTCGCCCGAGATTTGATTGTTGGTATTGCCATACCTAGTTCAATCTCATTACCGGAAGTTCTCTTTAATCGTTCTGTAATACAATATCCCCGTAAATAAACACATTAGTCACCTGCTTGTGAGCTACTTTGGATGTCCTATTACCAAGAGGGCCCAGAGATCTCTCTGCGTCACAAATCCCAGTCTCGACCCATGCAACCCAATAAATACCTACTGAGATACCTGAAGAGCACCTTTATGATCGCCCAGTTATGAAGTGACATTTGATACCCACAAACCATTCTTCCGGTATTAGGGAGTGGCACGATCTCATTGTCCAAGGAAGAAATACTTGACATTACGAAACTTGTAGCAATTAAACTAAGTGACATGATCAGATGGGTCTGCAATCACATCATTCTCCTAATGATGCGGCCCCGTTATTAAATGACAACTCATGTCTATGGTTAGGAGAATGATAGACATGGTGTTTGTTTATGTATCCACACATGTATTTGAGTTTTCGGTTAATATAGTTATGTGCGGATACATAAACGAACACCATTATCATCATCATCATCATCATTATCTAGTAGAGGCTCACTAGGGACATGGTGTTTGTTTATGTATCCGCACATGTATTTGAGTTTTCGGTTAATATAGTTATAGCATGGATAAAAAATTATCACGAAGAAGGAAATATGGTAATTTTAACTTTATTACTTCCTTTAGGGCATGGTTCCAACAGACACTTGCACTATATTCAATAATCTAGTTTACATCATAATGAATCTAACACCCACCCATAGAGCTCTGGTGCTGATCATGTTTTGCTTGTGGAAGAGGTTTAGTCAACGGGTCTACAACATTCAAATCCGTATGAACTTTGCTAATCTCCATGTCTCATTCCTTGATGTAATCACAGATGGAGTTGAATGGCGTTTTATATGCTTAGTTTTCTTGTGAGACCATGGCTCCTTCGAAATGGCAATGGCACCAGTGTTGTCACAATAGATAGTCCTGGGATCCGATGCACTAGGAACCACACCTAGATCGGACATGAACTCCTTCATCCAGATTCCTTCCCGTGCCGCTTCCGAAGCAGCTATATATTCCGCTCCGCATGTTGATGCTGCTACAACGCTCTAGTTGACTGCTCCACCATAAATATGTATCCAAATTGAGACTTTGAGTCATCCTGATCAGTGTCAAAGCTAGCATCGACATAACCCTTTACGACGAGCTCTTCATCACGTCCATAAATGAGAAACATTTCCTTAGTCCTCTTTAGGTACTTAAGGATATTTTTTATAGATGTCCAGTGTTCCACTCTTGGATGACTCTAGTACCTACCAGCCATACTCATGGAAAGCCACATATCAGGTCTAGTGCAGAACATGGCATACATGATGGAGCCTATGGCTGAAGCATAGGGTTTGACTTTCATCTTTTCTCTTTCTTCTATCATAGCTGGTCATTGAAGCTTACTGAACTTCATTCCTTCAAACATGGGCAAGAACCCCTTCTTTGACCGGTCCATTCTGAACTTCTTCAAAACTTTTTGAAAGCATGTACTTTGTGAAAATCCTATCAAGCGTCTTGATCTATCTCTATAGATCTAGATGCCCTATATGTAAGCTGCTTCACCATGGTATTTCATTCAAAAACTCTTGTTCAAATAACCCTTTATGCTTTCCAGAAGTTCTATATCATTTCCAATCAATAATATGTCACCCAAATACAGTATTAGAAATGCTACAGAGCTCCCACTCATTTTCTTGTAAATACAAGCTTCTCCATAAGCTTGGATAAATCCAAAAGCTTTGATCACCTCATCAAAGCAAATATTCCAACTCCGAGATGCTTGCACGAGTCCATAAATGGATCTCTAGAGCTTGCATACCTTATTAGGATCCTTTGGATCGACAAAACCTTTGGGTTGCATCATATAAAACTCGTCCTTAAGGAAGCCATTGAGGAACGCAATTTTGGCGTCTGTCTACCAGATTCGATAATTGAAAAATGCAGCAATTGCTAACATAATCCTAACAGACTTTAGCATCACTACGGGTGAGAAAGTCTCATCGTAGTCAACCCCTTGAACTTGTCGAAAACCTTTTGCGACAAGTTGAGCTTTATAGACGGTGACCGTCGGTGTCAAAACCGGCGGATCTTGGGTAGGGGGTCCCGAACTGTGCGTCTAGGCCGGATGGTAACAGGAGGCAGGGGACACAATGTTTTACCCAGGTTCGGGCCCTCTTGATGGAGGTAAAACCCTATGTCCTGCTTGATTAGTATTGATGATATGGGTAGTACAAGAATAGATCTACCACGAGATCGGAGGGGCTAAACCCTAGAAGCTAGCCTATGGTATGATTGTATGTTCGTCCTATGGACTAAAACCCTCCGGTTTATATAGACACCGGAGAGGGCTAGGGTTACACAGAGTCGGTTACAATGGGAGGAGATCTAATATCCATATTGCCAAGCTTGCCTTCCACGCCAAGGAAAGTCCCATCCGGACACGAGACGAAGTCTTCAATCTTGTATCTTCATAGTCCAAGAGTCCGACCAAAGGTTATAGTCCGGCTATCCGGACACCCCCTAATCCAGGACTCCCTCAGTAGCCCCCGAACCAGGCTTCAATGATGATGAGTCCAGCGCGCAGATTGTCTTCGGCATTGCAAGGCGGGTTCCTCTCCAAATTCCGTGTACCTGTTGAAATAGTGTCCTGCCTCTTGTGAATGTTGCACTCCTTGGCTTCCACGCCCGATAATGGCCACTTTCCACGCGTCGAGCGAATGTGAAGAGGCAGGGTGTTTTTACATTTACCCCCCTAGCTGTGTGAATGAGCTACCTATTAAAAAGATGAGGATTTAGATCCCAATCACACCATCCTCACTTGGCGAGCCTTCATCGAAGCGCATCCGACAGAGATCCATTCCATCATGGCCGGTCGACGCAGCTCCTCCTCTCGCTCCCCTAGCCCCAAGCCTGGATTTTGGGAGAGTTGTTCCATCCCGCACAGCAAATTAGTGATGCTTCAGACCAAGGGATTTCTTCCCCCAGCATACATGGTCCCGGTTCAGGACGGGCTCGCCACCTATAATGGCGGAGAGCAAGCGGAGAGCCTTCCCAATCCCTCCAAGGGAGAGCGGGTATGCCTTGTCTCTCATTTGGTAAGAGGGCTCGGATTTCCAATTCATCTGTTTCTACGGGGGCTCCTGGAGTTCTACGGCCTCCAGTTGCACAACCTTACGCCTGCCTCCATATTGCATATCGCGGGCTTCGTAGCCCTTTGCGAGTTGTTTTGGGGCTGTGAGGCTCATTTCGCGCAGTGGAAGAAGTTGTTCTGCCTTGTGCCCCATTCTCAGAAGGGGTCAATATATCAAGTGGGCGGAGCCGAAGTGTGGCGTATTGCCGGGACCGGATATCTATCCGGAACCCCAAAGAAGACATCTGAAGACTGGCCTTCAGAATAGTTTTATATAGAAGACGTCCCCCTCCCGGACCCTATTCGAATCGACCTCCCTGAGTTCGACAACACTCCATTGAAGAAGCGCCGGAGCTGGCGTCCATGGAGCCCCCTGGAGGAAGATGACAGGGATGTTCTTTACCTGATGAGCCGGATAAGTTTGTTAGCTCGATCCGGATTGACCATGATCGAGGTCATGGCCACATGTATTATGCGGGGGGTGCAGCCGCTTCAGTATAGAGGCCACCCCATGTGGTATTTCAACAGGGAGGATGACGCCACCCGCTACGGCCGTAAAGGGCCGGAATCGGTTGCTGCTCTAATAAAGTTCTTATCCACTTTGTACAAGGGAGAAGAGGAGGAATTCCTCTGCGTCAACCCGCAGGGCGGATTTTCTATGTACAATCCTCCGAGCTAGGTAAGCGGACACTTTTTCTCGCCCATCCGTTTCATATTCCCATAGTTAAGTATTCAGCCTAGCGATTTCAACGCAGGAGCTGCGCCAGGCTGTAAGGGAGATAAACAACCCCCACCACAACCCGAGGACCCGGAACGGTCCCTTGACCTGGCCTCCCAAGAGGATCCGGACATATCTGTGGAGCTGATCGATGGGGTATTTTACCAATTGAGCAATGACAACGCCTTGGTGGCCATTACGGCCGATTACCCTGGGCTACTTCCAGCCTCACAGGTAACTGAGACCGAAGTCCCAGTACTTTGAAAAGGGATCCATCCTTGCGTGTTTTTGATTACCGTATAACAACCGTGTTCTGCAGGGGAGGTCCTCGAGGCGAAAGCCCGAGCCTGCGACGACTAGCCAACAAGGGGCCGCGAGGCCAGGCAGGCTGAAAAGACACACAGTCCGGATTGAGACACCGGCACAGCGGTACGGCGCGCCGTCTTTATTCCAAGACATTATTCTCAGAGGCATATTAACGCCCATGCCTTCTTTTTAGGACAAAGAGCGCTCACTGGACTATACCCGGAGAGGCTACTAATCGCGCCTCCACCAGCCAAGCTCCAAGGCTGGATTCGGAGGCGGGAACGAATACGAGGCGTGTGCCGGGCGCTCCTCCGACAGAGGATGCGGATAGACTGTCCGCCACCAATTCCGAGGTGGAAAGTGCCATGAACCACAGGCGTCGCCGGACTGTTCTTCATGATGCTTGTTTCTCCCAAGAGGCATTGGATGCCTTCAACTCGGGAGATGCGTACCTCCGTGCCGCTCAAAATGGTCTAGCCAGAGCCACGGAGCAGTATGTAAAAGATATACGGGTGAGAAAATTTGGTGATTATATATATCAGTAGCCCCTGAGACTTGAAATAGTTAGAATAACTAATTTAAGGATCATTTGTTATGCAGGTTCTTACAGAAAAGAATACCCAACTGCCCCAGGAGCTGGAAGAGTGCAAAGCCCAACTTCAGGCCGCACTGGCCGCGGCAGGGGAGCCCAAAGAGACCCCCTCTGGTAATATATCCTTCGAATGATAAGTATCATATAAAGTGTGGCGTATATGCAGATCTGATGATAAAATTGCAGATGACGCTGGAGTAAATACGGATAAGCAACAGCTCCTACGCCAGCTGAAGGCCGGTGAGAGCGTGCTTACGAGGGTGAGGCAGGAGAAGAATGATCTCCTAGATGCCAACAGCAAGCTGGGCATGGAACTAAAGGATGTTCGTGCCCAACTGTCGGACTCCGTTAAAGAGAATCGGCGGCTTCGACACGGCATATTTAGTAAGTGCTCGAACGAACTTTGAAAAAGAGTTCAGCGAGGAAGTTGGCTGACAGAGTTATGTTTGTAGGTATGCTAACAGGTCATCCTGCAGAGGAAATGCCCGGTTCTACGGGTGACCTTCTTCCCGAGCTCTCACAACTGCACGAACGAGTTCGGCAGGTGATGCAAGTCGTCACCTAGGCCTTGTGGCCATCCATCTCCATGCCCGAAGGCCTTGGAGAGCTTGCAGAGAAGCTGAAGGGAGCGCGTCGGCGCTTCCGATTATGGTAGATATCTGCCTGCCGTCAGGGCGCCAGGGAAGCCTGGGCCATGGTGAAGACGCGGTACACGAAGGCTGACCCAAACCACATGGCCGAGGTCGGACCTATGGGGCCCGATGGGAAGGAGATCCCTGTGAGCTTAGTGTACGGCCAAGTAGAATTGGCCGCAAAGTATTCCCAACAGGACTATAGACTAGACAGCCTATTGGATGGTATTGAAGAGGAATTCAACCAGTCAAATTGACTATGTAATTTAAAGTGACATGTATAATGCCTTCTAGCCGGATTGTAGATCGTTTGTCGTGGCGGACCTTTTCGCTTCAACCTCGGGACCCGATGGTCCGGAGTGTATCCGAATACCCTCTCGGTTATGTAAGAACCGGGGTATGCGTGGAGACCAGGCGTAGGGGTCATTAGTGCTTGAACAGACAAGTGCCCAACTAGTTATGTTATATTACATGGTTAGTAAGAAACATCTTCCAGGGAGAATAGTTCCATTAGGGGTTCCTTTCCCTGGGAGGCATGCCCTAAAGTGCATGTCCGTACTGCGAGAAGAGACGCAGAAAAAACATCTAGGGGCGCATAAGTAAATAAGTGAAAAATCATCTTTAGTTCACCGACCGAATATTCCCTTAAGAATGCTAGCTTTCGGCTTCACCCAGTCCGAGGTACAAATCCGGCTGACCCGGCAGTAACATCACAGAGGTGCTCCCCTTATGCCCTAGCCGAATTAACGAGAACGTAGGGCATAAATACAAGAGCCGGGCAACCCAGCTTGGCCAAAACTTAAGTCATATCGATGCATATAATGGTGAATAAAGGGTACATGCGGAAGGATAACACATGTGTTGGGCATAAAGCCCATATGAATAAGCTTCTGTTAAAGAAGCCCCCAGGCATAATGAGCGCGGATAGCGCGTCAGTTGCGTGCAAACAAGGCACGAATGGGCCCCTAAAGGCTGTGAGAGAAAAGAAAAGGAGAAGGAGAAAAATATAAGACAGATAGTGTATAAAAAATGGACAGAGGAAGGAGACGAACACAGAGTCTGGCGTTAGGCGTAGAATCTTCGGAGTCGGGCTGCGTTCCATGGGTTCAGCTCGGGTCGATTATCCGATGCATCCCGCAGACGGTATGCTCCACCAGTCAGGACATGGTCAATGATGAAGGGACCTTCCCATTTGGGCTTGAGTTTGTCCTTTTTCTTATCCGGCAGGCGTAGAACTAACTCGCCAACATTGTAAGTTTTGGCCCGTACTTCTCTGCTTTGGTATATTCGAGCCTGCTGTTGATAGAATGCGGAACGGGGTTTTGCCACATCACGCTCCTCCTCCAAGGCGTCCAAACTGTCCCGCCGATCGAGCTCGGCTTCTCTTTCTTCGTACATGCGCACTCGAGGTGAGTCAAGAATGATGTCGCAGCGCAAAACTGCTTCTGCACCGTATACCATAAAGAATGGTGTGTGTCCGGTAGTGCGATTCAGCATGGTCCGCAGCCCCCAGAGTACGGAGTCGAGCTCCTCTACCCAATGCGTGTTAGATTCCTTGAGGGACCGCACTAATCTGGGTTTGATGCTGCTCATGATAAGACCATTTGCTCGCTCGACCTGACCGTTAGTTTGTGGGTGATAGACTGAAGCATAATCGAGCTTGATGCCCATGTCTTTGCACCAGAGTTTTACCTCGTCGGCCGTAAAGTTCGTGCCGTTATCAGTGATGATGATGTGGGCGACGCCGTAACGGTGTACGACCCCGGATATGAAGTCTATCACCGGTCCGGATTCATCCGTCTTAATAGGCTTGGATTCTATCCATTTGGTGAACTTATCCACCATGACCAGTAAGTATTTTTGCTTGTGGGTTCCTCCTTTAAGGGGTC
Organism: Triticum dicoccoides; assembly: GCF_002162155.2. NCBI lineage: Eukaryota > Viridiplantae > Streptophyta > Magnoliopsida > Poales > Poaceae > Triticum > Triticum dicoccoides. The sequence continues at coordinate 155,593,741 of NC_041380.1, forward strand.
CAACCATGTCAAGCCCCCAGACTGCAAAGGGCCAGGTGATGGGGATAGTTTGGAGGGCGGTGGGTGGCATATGGCCTTGGTTACCAAAAAGCTGGCAACCAACGCATCTTTGGACTAAGTCCTGAGCGTCTGCCCGGGCCGTCAGCCAATAGAAGCCTGTACGAAGGCCTTGCTTATAAGGGCCCGGGCTGCCGCGTGGTGACCGCCGAGTTTGGCATGAATTTCAGCCAGAAGTTCCTGCTTAGTTAGGTAGGCTAGGAATGGTTCTGTCCACGGGGCGATGACTGCCATTATTACGTGGGCTGAAGATGTTATTTCGTTGGCAGAGCCTCCAATTATGTCAGAATGTTCGGTGTCGGTCAGTGCGGTTGGGTCCGGGCAGTTATTTCCGGGTTCTCCTTCCCATACTACGGATGGCTTGAACAGCCTCTCCAAGAAGATGTTGGGAGGGACGGCATCGCGTTTTGCGCCGATGCGTGCCAGGACGTCTGCTGCCTGATTGTTTTCCCGGGCTATATGGTGAAATTCGAGCCCCTCGAACCGAGATGACATTTTTAGGACGGCGTTGTGATAAGCTGCCATTTTCGGATCCTTGGCATCAAAGTCTCCATTTATTTGGGATATCGCGAGGTTTGAATCCCCGCGCACCTCTAGGCATTGAATGCCCATGGATACTACCATCCGGAGACCATGTAGAAGGGCCTCATATTCGGCTGCGTTGTTGGAGTCCGTATACATTATCTGGAGTACGTATTGAACTGTATCTCCTGTTCGGGACGTCAAAACGACGCTAGCCCCCAGACCAACCAACATTTTGGAGCCGTCAAAGTGCATGATCTAGTTGGAATATGTGTCGTACTCTTTAGGGAGTTTGGCTTCCATCCATTCGGCGACGAAGTTGGCCAAAACTTGCGACTTAATAGCTCGCTGTGGCTTGTAAGTTATGTCGAACGGGAGGAGCTCAATGGCCCATTTGGCAATCCGACCCGTCGCGTTGTGGTTGTTTATAATATCGTTAAGTGGTACTTCCAAGGCTACCGTTATTGAACACTCTTGAAAGTAGTGTCGCAGCTTCTGGGATGCCATAAATATAGCGTACGCTATCTTTTGATAATGTGGGTACCATGATTTGCATGGAGAAAGGAAAGTGGACACATAGTAAACCAGCTTTTGAAGGGGGAATTTGTGTCCGTCCGTTTCTCGTTCGACGGCGAGCACTGCGCTTACAACTTGATGAGTTCCCGCAATGTATAATAGCATTGGTTCGCCAATGTTTGGCGCAGCCAGGACTGGGTTTGTTGCCAATATGGCTTTTATTTCGTCGAGTCCGGCCGTGGCGGCATCCGTCCATTCGAAGTGTTCGGTGCACCGGAGGAGGCGATAAAGGGGTAATGCCTTTTCTCCCAAGCGGGAGATAAAGCGGCTTAGAGCCGCCACGCATCTGGTCAATTTTTGTATTTGTTTGAGGTCCTTTGGGATGTCCAATTGTGACAGAGCTCGGATCTTGGCTGGATTTGCTTCAATTCCTCTACCGGATACAATGAAGCCCAAGAGCTTTCCGGCTGGTACGCCGAAAACGCATTTTTCCGGGTTGAGCTTGATGTCGTATGTTCAGAGGTTATCGAATGTGAGCTTCAAGTCATCTACTAGAGATTCGACATGCTTGGTTTTGACGACCACGTCATCTATGTATGCCTCCACTGTTTTGCCGATCTGGTTTGCCAGACATGTCTGAATCATGCGCTGATATGTTGCGCCGGCATTTTTGAGCCCGAAGGGCATTGTGTTGAAGCAGAATGGGCCGTACGGTGTGATGAATGCCGTTGCGGCTTGGTCTGGCTCTGCCATCTTAATTTGATGGTAGCCGGAGTATGCGTCGAGGAAACACAATGAATCGTGTCCTGCGGTAGCATCGATGATTTGATTGATGCGGGGGAGGGGGAAGGGATCCTTTGCGAAGGCCTTGTTGAGGTCCTTAAAATCGACCCACAAGCGCCAGGATTTGTCCTTCTTTGGTACCATCACCAGGTTTGCTAGCCAGTCCGGATGTTTTATGTCTCTGATAAATCCGGCCTCCAATAGCTTGGCTAGTTCCTCTCCCATGGCTTGTCTCTTAGGTTCGGAGAAACGCCGAAGAGCCTGCTTGACTGGCTTGAATCCTTTTAGGATATTTAGGCTGTGATCGGCCAGCCTGCGTGGGATTCTTGGCATGTCTGAAGGGTGCCAGGCAAAAATGTCCCAGTTCTCGCGTAGGAACTCTCGTAGTGTGGCGTCGACATCAGGGTTTAATTGTGCCCCGATGGAAGCTGTTTTTGTAGGGTCCGTTGGATGGACTTGGAATTTGACTATTTCGTCCGCCAGTTTAAAGGAGGTCTACTTGGATCTTTTATCGAGTATCACGTCGTCCTTGTTCACCGTGGAGAGCAGCGCAGTCAGTTCCTCGGCCGCTAGGGCTTCGGATAGTGCCTCGAGGGCTAGTGCGGCTGTCTTATTTTCGGTGTGGTGTGCTATGTCCGGATCACTAGCAAGAGTGATGATTCCGTTGGGCCCGGGCATTTTGAGCTTCATGTACCCGTAATGGGGTATGGCTTGGAAGATTGTAAAAGCCTCCCTCCCTAATAGAGCGTGGTATCCACTACTGAACGGGGCCACTTGGAACATGACCTCTTCGGACCTGTAATTATCTGGCGTGCCGAACACCACATCTAGTGTGATTTTTCTTGTACAGCGCGCTTAACGACTGGGGATTATTCCTCTAAAGGTTGTGCTGCTTCGCTCAATGCGGTTCCAGTCTATTTCCATTTTTCGAAGGGTTTCCTCATAAATGAGGTTCAATCCGCTGCCACCGTCCATGAGTACCTTGGTGAGTCGAAAGCCGTCCACTATTGGACTGAGGACCAATGCGGCTGGTGCTCGGGCTGTTCGGAATTTAGGTTCGTCACTGGCATTAAAAGTAATAGCCGTGTCACTCCATGGGTTTATTGTTAACATGTGGTAGACTTCGGCAAGGCTGCCGAGTGTTCGTTTTCGCATATTATTTGATGCGGAAGTCTCGAAGACTGTTAATACCATACTGGTATCCCTGGGCTGGTGCTCTGTGGCTTCTGGGGTTAGAAGATCTTCGCCACTTTTGGCCACCTGCCGGAGTATCCAACATACTCTAAGGCTGTGAGTTGGTGTGGCGCCCTCTGCACTGTGAATTTTACAGGGTCCATTGAGCCATCCCTCCAGTATGGTTCCATGCCCTGTAGAGGGTTTTTGCTTTTTGGTGTTTAACCCGGGTGTCTGGCGATAATGCACCCTTTTATTTCGGACTGGGTTTGCATTCAGGGTCGGAATATCCCAAAATTTTATTTCGGTTTTCCAGGCGCTTTCCATCGCACAGTACTTTCGTACTATGGACGCCAAGTCGGCAAAGCGTGTAATTTTGCGGCGACTTATGGCATTGAGGATTCCCTTGTCCGTGCAATTATTGCAGATGAATGAAATTGCGTCTTCCTCGCGGTAGTCCTTTATCCTGTTCATGACCAGGAAGAATCTGGCCCAGTAATGGTGTACTGTTTCTTCGGGTTCTTGCCTAATTTGGGATAGATCGCTTATGTTTGGGTGGGTGGGTTGAATTGAATCCGAAACCTCACCCAATATGAGACTCAAGGGCCAAGGAGTTTCCAAACTCGGAAGTTTGGATTCTTGGATGTTTTCCAATGAATCTAGCCCGCTGCCTAACTCTAGGTTCAGGTCTTGGGTGACGTCCTCCCCTCCGCGGGTATCTGGCTTGGAGGGATCGGGAATCCAGACATAGCTAGTCCTTAAGATAGATGAAGGATCACCACATTGTTCCTCCACCACTGCAACGTGATGGGTGACCTGGGGAGAGTTGATCTCTCTCAGATCGGGTTTAGGCCCAATCTGATCGTAGTCTGTAGTGACTCCAAGGGCGGTGATGCGATCCAAGAGCTCGTTTAGGGAAGAGAGCTCCATTGGATCTAACTACTCGGCGAGTTCCGAGTTGATGTGAAGATTGCTTTCGATGACCCGAGAAGTCATCGTCGGTGCAGCGGCCGAACAGGCGGTCATAAGAAAACCACCTACCTGGAGAGTTTGGCCGACAGCCAAAGCTCCCTTAGCAACAGTGCCGTCTTTAAAGACGGGATGAGGCATCCTTCCTGATGGCAACGGCATAGCAGAACTCTCAATGAAAGCACCAATGTCAGTGTCAAAACCGGCGGATCTCGGGTAGGGGGTCCCGAACTGTGCGTCTAGGCCGGATGGTAATAGGAGGCAGGGGACACAATGTTTTACCCAGGTTCGGTCCCTCTTGATGGAGGTAAAACCCTACGTCTTGCTTGATTAATATTGATGATATGGGTAGTACAAGAATAGATCTACCACGAGATCGGAGGGGCTAAACCCTAGAAGCTAGCCTATGGTATGATTGTATGTTCGTCCTATGGACTAAAACCCTCCGGTTTATATAGACACCGGAGAGGGCTAGGGTTGCATAGAGTCGGTTACAATGGGAGGAGATCTAATATCCGTATTCCCAAGCTTGCCTTCCACGCCAAGGAAAGTCCCATCCGGACACGGGACGAAGTCTTCAATCTTGTATCTTCATAGTCCAAGAGTCCGGCCAAAGGTTATAGTCCGGCTATCCAGACACCCCCTAATCCAGGACACCCTCAGTGACTTTACTAGAAGCGTATGTCTTCTTCTTGAAGACCCATCTATTCTGAATAGCCTTTCGGTCATCGGGTAAGTCCACCAAAGTTCATATACTTGGTTTTTGTACATGGATCTTATCTCGGATTTCATGTCCTCTATCCATTTGTCGCAATCTGGGCTCATCATCTCTTCCTCTCATAGTATAGGTTCATTGTTATCCAACAACATGGCATCCAAGATAGGATAACTGTACCATTTGGGGCAGTACGTGTCATGGTCGACCTACAAAGTTCAGTAGTGGCCTGGTTTGAAGCTTCATTATCATCATCATTATCTTCCTCTCTAGCCGGTGTAGGCATCACAAGAACTTCTTTCTGCGCTACACTACTCTCTAATTTGAGAGAAGGTTCGATAACCTCGTCAATCTCTGCCTTCCTCCCCCTCACTTCTTTCGAGAGAAACTCCTTCTCTAAAAAGGATCCAAATTCACTAACCCAAGTCTGATGATCACGTGAGATGGAGTAGTTTCAATGGTGAACATCTAGATGTTGATCATATCATCCATATGACTCATGTTTAACCTTTCGGTTCGCTGTGTCCCGAGGCCATGTATGTACATGCTAGGCTTATCAAGTTAACCAAAGTATTTCTGCATCTGTAAAACTAGCATGCACCCAATGTATATGAATATAGAAATGATCACACCCGATCATCATGAGGTCCTTCAAAACAATGAACTTTCACAAAGGTTCATACTAAGGGAGACCATTTTTATCTTGATATTAAGTGTGAGGGATCGTCTTATAATTCTACCATTGTGATCTAAGCTAAATAAGATGTATAAAAAGACAAACATCACATGCAATTTATATGTGACATAGTATGGCCTTTGTCTTCTTGTGCTTTTGATCTCCATCTTCAAAGCACCAAAATGATATCCATCATTGTCGACATAGCATCTAGGTCCTCAGTGCCATCATATAGTTGTCTCTGCCAACTATTGCTAACTCAAAGCGATAAATTAAAACAATCACAAGGCATTTAATGATTGACACATTGTTCAGACAACAATATTAAGACAACCCTATGGCTCCTGCCGGTTGCCATATTCATCGACATGCAAGTCATGAAGTATTACAAAACAAGATCATGTAATACATCACATCTATTAGATCACATCTTGGCCATACCACATCACAACATGCCCTACAAAAATAAGTTAGACGTCATCTACTTTGTTATTGCAAATTTTACGTGGATTCTAAGGGAAACATATAATAACCGCTCTTACCTACGCAAAGCCACAATGATGATATACAATTTACATTTTAATCCTTTTAAGGACCGCCATTGTCAAATCAAATTCAACTAAAGTGGGAGAGACAAACACCCGCTAGCCGCTTTATGCAATACTAGTTGCATGTCAGCCGCGTCACTGGGCTCTTATGCGAGGACAAGTAAAGTTGGTCTGGGTTGCTTCATCCCCACAATAGCGCCTAATCCAAAATAACAAAGGAGGGTATCAATCTAAACATCAATGCCCACAATAAAATTGTGTTCTACTCGTGCATAAGATCTATGCATAGACCTAGCTTGTGATGCCATAGTTGGGAACCATTGCATGGAAAACAAAAACAAATCCTATGGATTCACCCAAGATCTAATCTAGGAGATGCTAGCAATGAGAGGGAGTGTGTCTACATACCCTTGTATACCTAAAGCATAAACGTTCAACGAACGTGGTTGATGTAGTCATACTCTTTATGATCCTGTCCGATCAAGCACTGCACGAACGACACATCTAAGTTAAGCACACATATGGCTCAATGATGTCTCCTCCTTCCTGATTTAGCAAGCGAGGGGGATAGGTAGATAGGATCTAGGCCATCACGACTTTGTGGTGGTGGTGGAGGATTTTTTACAGGGCTTCGCCAAGCAGCTACGGTGGAGGAAGTGGAGGGAGAGACAGAGAGAGCGGAGGTCAATACTTTCGGTGGTGGCACCCAGCACCTCCCCTCTCTTTATATAGGGGGTGAGGGGGTGCTACCACCTTGCCCCCCTCCTCCAAGCCAATGGGGTGATCAATCCCCCTCCAAGCCAAGGGGGTGGCAAACCCCTTCCTTTCAGGGTTTGTCCCCTAGCCTCATAGTCCCTTGGGGGCTAGTGCGCTAGGCCCATGTAGGCCAAGGCGCCACCCCTCAGCCCATGTAGGCCTCCGAGACAGGTGGGATTTACTCGTGGACCCCCAGAACTTTCTAGAGAATGCCCCAGTACAATGCCGGTAAATTCTTGAGCTTTTCGGAACCCTAAAAAACACTTCCCATATATGAAACTTCACCTCCAGACTATTTCGAAGCTCCTCATTATGTCCCAAATCCCATTCGTGACTTTGAACTACTTTTGGACTCACCATTATGAATATCCTAATACTACCCTAGCGTTATCGAATGTTAAGTGTGTGACCCTATGGGTTCGAGAACATGTATACATGACCGAGGCACCTCTCCGTTCAATAATCAACAGCGGAACCTGGATGCCCATAATGAATCACACATATTCAATGAAGATCTTTATCGATTTGAACCACAATGTTAAGGAATCAGATAATCTCATATACAATTCCCTTAGTCTTGTGATATTTTACTTGCCAGAGATTCGATAATCGGTTTCGCCATACCTAGTTCAATCTCGTTGCTGGCAAGTTCTCTTTACTTATTCCGTATTACAATATCCCCATGACAAAACACATTAGTCACATGCTTTCAAGCTACTTTGGATGTTGTATTACCGAGTGGGCCCAGAGATATCTCTCCATCACATGGAATGACAAATCCCAGTCTCGATCCATGCAACCCAACAAATACCTTCTAAGATACCTGAAGAACACCTTTATGATCACCTAGTTACAAAGTGGTATTTTATACCCACATAGCATTCTTCTGGTATTAGGGAGTGGCATGATCTCATGGTCTAAGGAATAGATACTTGACATTCCAAAAGTTGTAGTAATTCGATTAAGTGGCACGATTAGATGCTAACATTATGATTGGGTTTGTCCATCACATCATTCTCCTAATGATGTGATCCCATTATTAAATGAGAACTCATGTCTATGGTTAGGAAGCCTTAACCATATTTAATCAATGAGCTAGTATAGTAGAGGCTCACTAAGGACACAATATTTGTTTATGTATCCACACATGCATTTGGGTTTCCGGTTAATACAATTATAGCATGGAGAATAAAAATTTATCAAGAACAATAAAATATGAGAATAACAACTTTATTATTTCCTCTAGGGGATATTTCCAACAACCTATGCACTATACCTTATGGAGCTCCACAAAATATACATCTGCACTTACAAATTCTGTAGCCAATATGTACCAAGCAGGAACAACAACATGACCATAACCGATAACAATGGAGTTGGCAGGAAGGATCTCTTCACCCATATGGGAAAACAACAATTCTTTCAAAGTCACAAGAGCAGTTCTCCACTGTACTTGTTCTAACTCACGGAAGGAAACCTCTCCAAAAATGCAAGAATGCACTGAATTGGCAAATAATTGCTGAAAAAATTCTCTGTCACTAGCAAAATACTCCAAGGGATAAAACTATGCAACCTCCCATTGTATAGGATCGGAACAATACTAATAATTCTAGCTAGCTCCCTTCTAGTGAAAAATCCACTTCCTTCAAAATATGCGCTAGCACAAAACGAGTCCACTAACGACCATGCAATTTCCTAGAGAAAATAGTCCAGATTATGATATGCATAACTTTCACACTGGAACAGGTTGCAGCTATTGTACTAAAGGAACCAAGATTTCACCCTGTGATACGCAGAGGAAGAATATAATAACCAGTATACATGTACCTCGTACATTGGTCTATGATATTGCATATGGGCTGCTCCTTCTCCTTTTTTTCTTTGAAGCGGGAAAAGGTTGTGATTAGTATTAGAATCCACTCTTGCACATGTCACAATAAACAAGGGTAGCTCACCAGTAGGCCATGGCTTCAGTTTTACCTGGAAAATGAAATACTTTTGCAACTACTCAGTGAGACTTTCTAACTTGTTAACAGACTTAAGTAATAGGAATGAAAGTCTATCCACCTAGGCAAAATTTGGATTAGTGGGGAAATATCTAGGAAGTGACTTACACTCTTATTCAAAGTCATTCAACTTATGAGTAACAAACATCATGTAGCCAGTGTCAATAACATGGCAGGCATGCCGAGCTTCATGTGCATAATCATATTGGAACAGTAACTGTACTAGGTAAAATTTGATCCTTAAACTCATCAGTAGAGATAGAGAATTTCTCACAAGGTGAGGATTACCCGTTTCTTCTACTTTCTTTTGGGTGATGCCGATGTTGTTGTTGTTGGGGGACACAACACATAGGAAGGGCAGCCTCGGCCGCTACCATGGTCTTCGTATAGGAAGATGATGCCAACATGTACCTCCTTTTAGTGATTCGGTAAAGGAACAGAAAGTACCCGACACCGGTTTCCCCGGGGGTGACCCTGGGTTATCGAACCCACGAGAGGAAGCTCCCCTTGAAGCGATGGTATCTAGCAAGCTTTTGTTAAATGATTAATTCCATCTTTTGACCAGATCAGTCAAGAAAATTGTGATTCAACACTTATAATAAAAAGAGGTATGGGTATGAGGTCTTAATGATTACAACCATGTATTTGTGTTTGGACCAAATATGCTTTTAATTTGTGTGGTAAAAGTCACCCATCGAGATGTGCATGTTACAAACTGAAGTGGGGGATGTGTCCAAATAACATCTTGACTGGCATGAGTCTTGTATCAAGAATCAGTTGTCTAACCGAACGCCCTATCTGTCATTCGGGGTTGCCTTGATAATTAAGATTATAATAATTTAACAAGAGCTTTGGGCATTTAGTGACTACACCGCATGATTCCCATGGATTGGATCCATGTAATCGTACTAAACTTTCTGTCACTGGTGTTCGGAGTAACGCTTAATGTTCTCCCTACACTTAGTCTCACTATGACTCGATCTCCATGATCACGGGTGCCTACAGGGATGAAGATCGTGGACAAGGCAAGAGACATCTATGGAACAATTTTATTTCACACAAATGGGATGTTAATTCAAAGTACTTCCATTGATCCCCACAACAAATACAGTGGGTTGCCAGGCCTATGCCTCAACCCATACCTTATTGAACTACTCACACATGGAGATTGGATCGCAACAAGAACACATTGAAGAACACACATATTGAAGATTGATTGATTGAAAATATGTCTTACAATGGATGCCTTGTGCGATTCAAGATTACAAGTATGAACTAGAGGGAGATGGACAATGGTGGTGATGGCGGCTATGGAGATGGAAATGGCGGCGGCTAGGGTTGGTGAGAGGGGATGGCGATTGTTTTGTTCTGGCTTCGCTTGAGATGGACAATGGTTGTATTGACATTTTGGCATGGACCCTTTATTAAAGTCATTCAGGTGAACGAGGAGCCTCATAATCCATGCCATATAGGTGCTCATATGGGCATCAAACCAACATTATGTGAGAGAGTACTAAGAAACACAAGTGTCATGCGTTCATATGTCTCACATCCTTGATAAACAAAATGATGCAACCCGGCATTATCACAAAGCAAATTAAAATAATTAGTAATACCTAGCTGATACGTATCCGCCGTATCTATATTTTATTATTATTATTTCATACCAATATTCTACAACTTTCACATACTTTTGTCAACATTTTATATTATTTTTTGGACTAACATATTGATCCAGTGCCCACTGCCAGTTCTTATTTGTTGCATGTTTTTTGTTTCAGAGAATATCCATATCAAACAAAGTCCAAACACGATGAAAATTTATGGAGATTTATTTTGGAATATATGTGACTTTTGGAAAGAACAATCAACGCGATACGATGCCCGAGGGGGCCACAAGCCTAGAGGGCGCGCCCCCTACTTCTAGTTTCATATTTTTTCTAGGTAAAGCAAACATTAAGTCTGCGTAGAGTTGTATCGGTGGTCGATAGAACTTGAAAATAATATAAATTCTACCTTTAGCTCATCGTTGGGTTTGACACTCTTATTTATCAAAAATTTACAATTTACCCCCTACACTTGTGTGTTATCACTAGCTTAGCGAGTGTTTGTCGGCGTTCTGGGAACGGGGGTCCCCAGACTTGCCTGCCTGCGGCCTGCGGCGTGGCTCAAGTGGGGGCCCAGCGCGGCCCATCTTCATCAGCTCAAGCTCAAGACCCTCGCGAGGGGCCAAGCCTCGCGGGGCGGACAACAGGAAGCTTCCTTAGAGGCGGCCTCATCCGGCAGTCTCGCGAGGAGGCGGAGGGATCAAGGCAGGAATACCTCGTGAGGATCCCGTGACGCAAGCCATGACGATCGAGACCAGGCGGGCGCCAGGCGGGCGCCGGCCTACGCAGTGTCCTTGTTTCCCCTTCGGTGCAAAGGGGGCAAGCAGAGGCCAAGGCACCGGGCAAAGGTTACCATTCCGGTGCAACAAGACCAAGACCAGCAGAGCGGCAGGACGGAGGTCACCGTGGAGCCCAAGACGGCGTCATCACTAGTGCTTTTGGCAGCCGAAGACCACCTTTGGTCAGGATAACTTGTACTATATGTTCCCCTTCAAAATGGACAATTGTTGGCGCCCTTCCCGCTCATTATTTGGGGAGAGGCTCGGGGCCTCTATAAGTAGAACTAGCCACACAGAGTAGAGGGACATCCAGAAATCTGGTAGAGCCCTAGCAGAGAGAGAGAGAGAGAAGCGACTGAACTCACGCTAGCAGTTCATCGCACCAGCTCAAGAACACCTCTCGCGAGGCTGTTCTTCCCTTGTACTGTTCATCATCAGCCCCCGAGGCAATCCACCACACCACACACTAGAGTAGGGTATTACACCACAATGGTGGCCTGAACTAGTATAAACCTCGTGTGCCTTGTGTTGTTCGTTGTATCCGGCTTAGATCACGCGAGGAGATTGGACGTAGATTGGTATGGGAGAGATCTCCGCGCGCACCCCAGTGTTCGAACCTCAAGGGTCTGCCGGAACCCGAAATCCGACATTTGGCGCGCCAGGTAGGGGTGCGCTGGAGTCCTCCCTCCTGACGACCCGCTCTCCCCCAACATCGCATCCCACCCTCATGGCGGACAATGCGCCACCCGCTCCAGTAATGGATGTCGACACAGGGGCCAGGGGGCTCCGGCCCTTGTCCCCAGCCTTGCGACAGGTGTAGTGGTCGCGCAAGTTCAGGCCCGAGACGCCACCGCGCTACGACGGTGCGAGGGACCCGATGATTTTCCTGCTGGCATACGAGGAGGCCATCCTCAGAGCCGGGGGCGACGACCGGGTGATGGCCAACTGGTTACCCATGGCCCTCACCGGCATCCCGCGCGCGTGGCTCCTCCACCTGCCGACGGCCTCCGTCACCTCCTGGGAGGAGCTGCGCGACCTCTTCCTCGCCCGTTTCGCCGAACCAGCGCCGCCCGTCACCGCAGCTCTCCTGGGTGGCTCCCAGGCACCACCCTCGAGCCATCACGTCAAGCCGTTCACCCGCCGGATCAGCACCGCCTCCAAGCGTCGAGAAGCCCCCCCGGGCTGGGTGGCGCCCGAGGCCGATCTAACCTTCAACTCGGAGGACCACCCCTTCAACCCCATTGGTTTGGACGCGCTCTCGATGTTGTGCACCCCCACCATCTGCCAAGTGGCCGTCACCAGGACCCTCATCAACGATGGTGCCGGCCTCAACGTGCTCTCGGTGGAGGCCTTCAGCCTCCTCCACGTGCCGCTGGAGTGGCTCCAACCCAGTAGGCCTTTCTCGGGCGTCGGAGCCGGTTCCACCGCCTCCTTGGGACATATCCGCCTCCCAGTGACCTTCGGCACCTGTGACAACTTCCGCATGGAGCTGATCGACTTCGACATCGCCCCCATTGGCCTCCCCTACAATGCCATCCTCGGCTATGCGGCCTTGGCTCGGTTCATGGCAGCAACTCACCCGACGTACAACCTCATGAAGATGCCTCGGAGCAGCGGCGTCCTCACTGTGTCAGGAGACACAAGGGATGCACTGCAGGTGCTCCAGCTTGTTTTCAGGGCGGCCGCGGTGGCGCAGCCCACTAGCACCGACGCCCTTGAGCCCAAGGGGGCTGCGCCGGCTAAAAAGAAGCAGCTGTTCACCCAAGACAAGGCGGAAACCAAGCAGGTACCAGTCGATGAGGACTGGTCCGCTAGCGCCACATTCACCATAGGGGCCAACCTCGAGCCCGAGCAGGAGAAAGCCCTGATCAGGTTCCTGTGTGCGAACAAGAAGGTGTTCGCGTGGGAACCTGACCAGTTAGCAGGGGTCCCAAGGGAAGTGATTGAGCATCACCTCAACGTGTGCCCAATGTGCGCCCCGTGAAGCAGAAGGCAAGGCGGCAGTCTACTGAGAAACAAGCTTTCATCGTTCAAGAGACCCGAAAGCTAGAGGCGGCAGGAGTTATCCGCGAGGTCCGCTACCCTGATTGGCTGGCTAATCCGGTCGTTGTGCCGAAAAAGGGAGGAAAAGAGCGCATGTGCATCGACTTCACCAACCTCGACAAGGTCTGCCCGCAGGATCCATTTCCGCTCCCCCGGATTGACCAAATAGTCGACTCCACCGTAGAGTGTGACCTATTGTGCTTCCTAGATGCCTTCTCGGGCAATCACCAGATCAAGATGGCGGTAGAAGACGTGGAGAAGACGGCTTTCCTGACCCCGTGTGGAGTGTACTTCTATACGTGCATGCCGTTTGGGTTGCGCAACGCATGCGCGACCTTTCAGCGGCTGGTGCGCATCACCTTAGGCCGGCAGCTCGGGAGGAACGCTGAAGCTTACGTCGATGACATTGTGGTGAAGTCTCGTGAGGCAAGAACCCTGATACAGGACCTGGAAGAAACCTTCGCGAGCCTCAACGAAGTGGACCTACGGCTCAACCCGGAGAAGTGCGTGTTTGGAGTCCCCTCGGGCAAGCTCCTGGGTTTCCTCGTATACCACAGGGGCATCGAGGCCAACCCAGAGAAGGTCAAGGCAGTCGAGGACATGAGCCCGCCTAGGACCCTTAGAGAAATGCAGAAGCTCACCGGGCGTGTAACTGCGCTGGGGCGTTTCATCTCCAAGCTGGGGGAACGAGCGCTGCCCTTCTTCAAGCTGATGAAGAAAAAGGGTCCCTTCGAATGGACCGAAGAGGCCGACAAGGCATTCCAAGACCTCAAGAGGTACCTTACCAGTCCACCAGTGATGGTAGCTCCGCGTCGTTGGGAGCCCCTGGTGCTCTAACTTGCGGCCACCCCCTACTCCGCTAGCGCAGCCCTGGTAGCGGTCAGGGAGGAGCGCTGTGCCAAGGCCTCATCGACCGTCCGAACTGAAGCAAAGCAGAGCCAGGAGGGCCTCGCGAAGGCTGCAACCGCAGCCGGAAAGGAACAACCACAGCAGGAGAACGCACCCAGAGCAGGAGAGGCCTCTTCAGGCGACCAAGCACTGGGAGCTCCGTCGTCTCAAGAGACGCCTCGACCTCTGGAGGACGCAAGCAGCGCCAGCACCCTCAACCTCGTCGAGCATCCCGTGTACTTCGTCAGCACGGTGCTACGAGACGCAAGGGCATGGTATCCCATGCCTCAAAAACTCCTCCCCGCGCTACTAGTGGCCTCACGCAAGTTGCGCCACTACTTCCAAGGACGTCCCATAGAAGTCATCTCAGCATACCCCTTGGAAAGAGTGCTCAGGAGCCCCAACTCAGCTGGAAGGGTTGCTGAATGGAACATCGAGTTACAGGCATTTCAGCTAGAATTCAGTACGACTAGAGTCATCAAGGGAGCCGCACTTGCGGATTTCGTGGCAGAATGGGTAGAAGCGCCGGGTCTAGAGGCAGGCGAAGACCGATCACTTTCCTCGGGAAGTGAAGCATCGGATGGCTGGGTCATGTACTTTGATGGGGCGTTCTCCCGACATGGTGCGGGAGCTGGCATAGTGCTCGTGTCCCCTACCCAGGACAAACTCTACTACGCCGTACAACTTTGCTTCCAGCATGGAGAAAAGGTCTCCAACAACATAGCGGAGTACGAAGGCCTAATAGCAGGCTTGAAGGCCGCAACTGCCTTAGGGGTGAAGTGCCTCATCATCAAGGGAGATTCGCAGCTCCTCGTCAACTTCTCCAACAAGATATACGAGCCAAAGGACGAGCACATGGAAGCCTACCTCGCTGAGGTTCGCAAGATGGAGAAACAGTTCTGGGGGCTAGAGTTGCAGCATGTGCCTTGCGGCACCAATCAGGAGGCTGATGACATTGCCAAGAGGGCATCTAGGCGGCTGCCTCAGGAGCCTGGTGTCTTTGAGGAGCGGCTCTTCAAACCCTCGGCGGTGCCGTCACTGTCGAGCATGGCGCAACCAAGTGAGGAGCTCCCTCAGCCGCCTGCCTCAGGAGCCCCGGTCTACGGCCCAGCCTCAGGGGCACGCCTGCTCCTGGCGTTAGAGCCTCAGGAAGGGTGTTGGATCCCGGAGCTCAAGAACTACCTGATGCAAGGGACTCTGCAGGAGAATGAGGAGGAAGCGGAGCATGTGGCGCGGTAGGCCACGGCTTATGGCATCAGGGATGCAGAGCTCTACAGGAAGCGACCAAATGAAGTGTCCCTATGTTGCATCTCTCGAGAGCAAGGGAAGGAGCTACTGGCGGACATACACGGCGGAGACTGCGGGCACCACTCATCGTCACGGACCCTCATCGGCAAGGCGTTCTGTAGTGGAATCTATTGGCCCACAGCGTTCAACGACGCCATTGAGCTTGTGAAGGCTTGCGAGGCCTGCCAGTTTCACGCTAAGCAGATCCATCAGCCTGCGGGGGGTCTACAGACTATACCCCTCTCATGGCCGTTCGCAGTTTGGGGGCTGGACATTCTGGGCTCGTTTCCTCGGGCGCCAGGGGGCTATCGCTACCTCTACATCGCTGTGAACAAATTCACCAAGTGGGCTGAGGTGGAAGCCGTCCGCACAATCCCGGCAGGCTCAACGATCAAATTCATCAAGGGCCTCGTGAGTCGATTTGGGGTGCCCAACCGCATCATCACCGACAACGGTTCACAATTCACCAGTAATCTCTTCAAAACGTACTGTGCTAACCTTGGAACGCAGATATGCTACGCTTCGATAGCACACCCCCGGAGCAACGGCCAGGCCGAGCGGGCCAACGCGGAGGTCCTGAGGGGCCTCAAAGCCAGGACCTTCAAGAAGAAGCTGGAAGCCTGCGGCAGGGGCTGGTACGACGAGCTCCAGTCCGTGCTATGGTCAATCCGTACAACTACAACCAAGCCGACTGGTGAGACCCCGTTCTTCCTCTTCTACGGAGCAGAGGATGTTCTCCCTCACGAGGTCAGGCGTCGCTCCGCACGGGTCCTGGCGTTCGACGAGACGCAGCAGGACGCCATGCGGGGGACGGATCTCGTGCTGGGGTAGGAACACCGTCGAGAAGCCACGCTGTGAGCGGCAAGGTATCAACAGGCGCTGCGATGATACCACTGCCGCAACATCCGCCCCAGAACTCTTGAGGTAGGGGATCTCGTGCTCAGACGGGTTCTCTCCAGGGAGGGGCTGCACAAGCTCTCTCCCATGTGGGAGGGCCCATTCAAGGTTGTTCATGTTTCCAGGCCTGGCTCCTCGGGCTTGGAGACCACGGAGGGGGTACCCATCCAGAACACATAGAACATTCAACATCTCCGGAGGTTCTATCCCTGAGTGAGGCCTAGTGCCTAGGAAAGGCTCGGTGCCTGTGAAGGCGAATGCCTGTGAAGCTGCTGCGTTTTGGGAAAGGCCCGGTGCCTGTGAAGAAGGCGAATGCCTGTGAAGCTGCTACGTTTTGGGAAAGTCCCGGTGCCTGTGAAGAAGGCGAATGCCTGTGAAGCTGCTGCGTTTTGGGAAAGGCCCAGTGCCTGTGAAGAAGGCGAATGCCTGTGAAGCTGCTGCATTTTGGGAAAGGCCCGGTGCCTGTGAAGAAGGCAAATGCCTGTGAAGCTGCTACGTTTTGGGAAAGGCCCGGTGCCTGTGAAGAAGGGGAATGCCTGTGAAGCTGCTGCGTTTTGGGAAAGGCCCGGTGCCTGTGAAGAAGGCGAATGCCTGTGAAGCTGCTGCGTTTTGGGAAAGGCCCGGTGCCTCTGAAGAAGGCAAATGCCTATGAAGCTTACCGCCCGTGACATTCTCACGTAATAATGAGTGGGGATGTACACGCCCCGCAGTCTCCGGAGTGCCGCCCTCGGGCCTCGGGGGCTCCCGCCCACGCCCAGTGGCAGCACTTAGCTCTGCGCTGGTGAGAAGACGTCGAAGACTAGAATAGGTGCCGGACACGGCTTTCCCATTTGCTTTATGCATTTGGCTTGTTTATTCCCATTTGAAGTTTTATTGGAGTTGCTGACGTTCCTGGCTTGTGACTCTTTGTCTTTCTCGCTCGCTTGCCTCGTTTTCTCTTGCACAAGTCTCGCGAGGGAGTCGCGGGCGCCCTCGCGAGTGTTTTCTGCCCCGATCGTTTGGAGCTTTCCTATCCAAGTCCTCTGCGGGAGCACCCCTCCCAGTCCGTGCCCCACGGGCATCGCAACACGAGCGCAAGACCTAGGCCGATCGCCCCCACAACCAAGACCGTAAGCTACCCCTCCTACTGATCCTTGTAGGGCACGAAGCGCACGACGAGGCCACGGCCTCGGGAGGCGAGGACCACGCCAAGCCCCACCGAGCTAAAATAGTTCCCGCACATGGGTGCGCGGCGCGGAAACACAGCGCAGAAATAGCGGAAACAACACGATGGTTAAACAGCAGCAGTTCTAACACGCCCCCGCGGGGCCCTACATTACTTTCTATTTCTACGCAGGATAAGAAAGAAAACAAAACGGGTGCGATTCATCCTGCGCCAACCCACAGCGAAGGCTCGAACTGCTCCTGGGGCTCAGGCAGATCTCTCCTCTCGCTTCACCGGGGCGCGACGGAAGGTGACCCGCTACCTTCACCCAGGCGGGGGCGACGGCGCGGGGGCTGGTCGCGGCCACCGCTGGAGGAGCTGCTGCCTGAGAGGAGGTCGTCGAAGCTCGGCGAATCCTGAGCACCGCTGCCTGTACGCCAGTCGCCATCTTCATCCTAGTCAGTGCTGGGGCTGGGCAGGCGGCCGCGGTCGTCGTCTTCAGAGCAGCACCCGGCACGGCGACCATCTTCCCCAAACACCCTCACCTAGAGGGTGGCGTCGCCATCAAACTTGAAGCACAGGGTACACCACCGGCCCAGGCCGTGCACGCGGGCAAACGTTTGCCAGCCGCGTGTCAGAGCCCCGTTCCTAGAGACGGAGACCTCCAGCGAAGCCCAGGAGGCCCTGCTGCAGCAGCCGTCTGCCTAGAGCCAGAAGCCGCACCGAGCGCTGGCCGGCAGTTCATCTATGAAGAAACGGGGGAGCTAGAGCCGGGTGCTGGATAGGTCCGCCGACCACACGACGAACTCTAGCAGCACCTCCGCAGAGCGAAAGCGTGGCCTAGGGGGGCGCACACCCATGGCGTGCCCCCCGTCGGCAACCGGACGCTCACCACCGCGCAGGGAACTGCCTCCATGGCCGCGGGAGGCTACCACGGGGACCGTGGTATACATGCGAGGGTGGCCTCGGCCGTG